>NW_027040569.1:1007500-1427500 GCF_037179485.1 Ochlerotatus camptorhynchus | reverse complement strand
ATAAAGGTATTCTCACAAATGTATTTCACGCAACCAGGAATCTTAAAACCATTAGGCGGTATAATGATACTCTGCACATGCTAGACACAAGAAGAGCCCAAAAGGCAAGCGTCCGACACACAAAACCCGCCATCCACTCGCAGCCACAATCAACCATTCTACGAATCGCGAGCGCTCACGAATCATAAAACCGCCGACTGCGACACTCTGAAAGCGAAACTGACAGGCCCCAAGCGTCTAACACCCGCCCTCCAATCTCCTCCCGCATCCAACAAACGCAAATCCTCACTACAACATCTAACGAATTCAAAACTCCGAAAATCACTCATCTATAGCAAGTGAGCGGAAGCAACCCTGCATGCAACCATTCTTCATGATACACTTTTTCTGCCTATCTTTCTATTAGGCCTGTGGACATGCGTTAGCTTCGAAACTTCTAACCAAACTGGGAAATCTATCAGACCACAAAAACTTGAAAAAAACTTTCAAAGGTATTATTGATTATTTTACGCAAAAACGAGCAAGTAATATTAAATATTTTGTATCGTATGCTAATGCCAATTGACTGTAGCAAAAATAATATGCTAAAATAAAATAAAATTTTAATAACATGATATGCAAAATTTACTATAAGATCATTACTTTATTGGTGAGAAGTTTCTAATAAGCCCTCCCAGTTCCTCTGTATACAGAACAAATCTGATACTATGATCAGAATTGCTCAGTCTGCATGAAGCAGCCGATTTCATCAAGGAAGTTCTATTAACAACCAAGAATTAATCGTTTGAGGCATACTGAAGCATTAAGAAGGTGATATGTGTCACTATAGGAAATCATCATCGTTGCAAATATAAAGAAATTAAACATAACCCTTTGCTTCAGCGCCGTCAACCTCCATGTCCATGGGCAGGGATTCCTATAAATGGACGAGAATTTATCAATAAAATGATAAGTTCAACTAACAAATGAACATTTTAACGGCGCCGGTGGTGTAGTGGTAAGCGTGATTACCTCTCACCCCAGCAGGTCTGGGTTCAATCCCAGTCGGCGCCGCCGGGATGTTCTGAGGCATAACATCTCTGATCACGCCTTCCTTCGGATGGGAAGTAAAGCCGTTGGTCCCCGGTTCATGAGTTGATGGGTCGATAGGTAGGGTCCAGGTGTGGGAGCTGCCTTCCTGGCACGTCGGTAGCATTGGTGCTCAGCACGGAAAACAAGATCGACGGAAAAAAACAAACCAAAGGAAAAAAAAAATGCAAATTAGCAGCAAGTTGGATTGCTTTCGTGGATTTTGAGTTCCTGGATCAGAAATCGCCGAGTTTTGAAGATGGAACACCCAACTCAACCCACGACGATATAACATCTGAATTTTCCCAGGATGCTAGCATTGTACCTTTCTCCGAGCCTGGTTCAAGTAAACATGGGATTGGCGAAGACAGATCACGAATAAACGTCACCATCAACTTATCGGCCAACGAGTTTAAAAATGCTCAGTTTCACTTCACCGGAATACTGTTTGTCCGATCTTTTAAGACGCAGCATCTGGCAGACCCTGTGTGTTCAACGAACATATTTGGCAGCTCCATGACGGGCTTACTCAAGTGCCTTTGGGAGAATGTATCTCCCGAGAGGTAGTTGTTGAGTCAGTAGACACTGAGAAGCATGTAAAATGGTCCTGCAAAGATTCTCCTGACATAACTGATTTGGCAAAATTCGTTCTATTGTAGCACGGACAGACTAAGATGGACGAGCTACAAGAGAACTCTAAGCTGCTACCAAGTTGGCGAGGAAAGGAAATACAGGTACACATTTTCAAGTACTCTACTTCGATTACGTCCCACTCTCTGTGGGAAATCGTCAACAAACAATTCGACAGTGAGCATTCATAAGGGCGAATACGCGATGATCGATTCTCTTCATCGATTTTCTCTTTGCATTGCTACAGCTAGGCGAAACAATTTTCTAGAATTTGTTCAATGCAGAGTAGTAACAGGTTGTATTGGCTATCAAAAGCAACAGCAAACGCATCGAGAAACGTTAAATCTAGCGAGTTATTAACAAAAGAGAAAATCGACGAAGAGAATCGATCATCGCGTATAGGCCCTTATGCATGCTCACTGTCGAATTGCTACATACAGAAAGTAAAGATAGGGCTGGAGCGCCATCGACGAAGGAACTTTTCGATTAAGTGTGAACCACTTGAAAGATACACACTCGCATTACACAGCTCTGTGGTCATCGTGGGAAAAATGGGCTAATTTCATCTTGGCACAGCCTGGTGATCAGAGAGACCAGCTGATGACTGAAGCCCCACCAGACGATTATCTTCACTTGTTCCGAGCACCAGCAGTGTCTGAAGCTAACCAACTTCAAGTTACTTGCCAAGGGCTGAAGATTACATACAACATCAAAGACAGTCTGCTGGTGACAGTAAACAAATTATGTGAGAAAGTTGATTCCTTAGTAAAAGGTGTAGCTGATATTCAAATTCAGGTGCACGAGTTGAAGGCGGAAGTTTGCAACTCAAGATCGCTCTTGGATGCAATGCAAACTTTTTTTTCCACTTGAAGAAACAGAATACAGCCGTAGGCTAGCCTCTCGAGTGACCGATTTGGCTGAAGTCGATCATGCAGATTGATTGGAGTGTAGCTGTATGGTGTGTTATACCTTCAATGATCAACGATATGATGATAGGGATGATAGACGACGAGTTCGGATTTTGAATAATCGTTTAAATAGCTGTTTTGTTTCTTTTTCCACTTTATTCCTTGTAATAAAACCACTTACATTCGACTTAATACATCCAGAATCAAATACTTCAATTATTCACTGGTTTGTTTTTTTCTGATGCATCGAACTTTCCGTTTGGGAAATAGCCGCATTCTTTGAATAAGTTTGAGCAATTATAATTCGTAAATTTAGTTAGAGCTGCTCCAACCCCAATAGGTAGGGGCGTTTTACCTTCTTCCACATAATGTCGCTTAAGATATCGCTTAACCAATCCAAAAACGATCTCGATGGGATTATAAAAGGGGCAATACGCTGGCAAAAATATTGGTATGATTCCCAATGATCTTAAATACAAAATTATGTTCTTATCACAATGAATGCGTGCCCCATCCATAATCCACACCGAGTATCGACCAGGATAGTTTTCCACAACACCACTTAAAGGGTGGCCACGATGAAATTGCCACACTATGAAATTGCTCTAGCTTTTTAACCGTTGGGTAGAATTTAATGAAAATTTGGGTGGATTTAGTTCATAGTGCATTATTTACATCCTGCAAGTTTTAAAGTCCTGTGATCAAAACTCGTGGAAATGGAGTCGAAAGAACAGCTCGTGCGTGATAAAATCTTGCGCATTCATCACGAGAACAAGGATCTCTCGCATCCTTCCATCGCTAAAACGTTGGGAATCGCGAATTCCACGGTGTCGCGAGTGATTAAGCGGTTCGAGGAACGGTTGACCACCGATCGGAAGCCCAGAAGTGAAGGAAAAAGTATTCCGTACAACATCAAAAATCACAACCGCGTAGTTGGGGCCTTCAACCGAAATCCGAACGCCTCCGTTAGGGATGTGGCTAAGAAGCTGCACCTAAGCCGAAGTTTTGTCCAGAAGGCCAAAACTAAGGCTGGGCTTCGAACGTTCAAGGTACAAAAGGCCCCAAATCGCGACGAGAAGCAGAACAAGTCCGCCAAAACCCGTGCCAGGAAGTTGTACCTCAACATGCTGACGAAAGTTGAATGCTGCATCATGGACGACGAAACATATGTGAAGGCCGACTTCAAACAGATCCCCGGCAACCTGTTTTTCACGGCCAAGGATAAGTTCAGCGTTCCGGAGCATGTCCGCACTCAGAAGATGTCCAAATTTGCGAAGAAATTCCTGGTTTGGCAAGCCATCTGCACGTGCGGGAAGCGGAGTGCACCTTTCGTGACCCAGGACACGATGAACGGACAGGTGTACATAAAAGAGTGCCTCCAGAAGCGGCTGCTTCCTCTCCTGAAGGCCCACAATGTCCCAACAATCTTCTGGCCGTATTTGGCCTCATGCCACTACTCCAAGGACGTGCTGAAGTGGTAGGCGGACAATAAGGTCAATTTCGTGCCGAAAATGTTCAACCCTCCCAACACTCCGGAGCTCCGCCCCATCGAGAAGTACTGGGCGATTATGAAGCAGCACCTTCTTAAACGACCTAAGGTAGTGAAGACAGTCGAGGAACTGAAGAAAGTATGGGTTTACATGCAAAAAACGGTTGATTCACAGGTTGTGCAGAATCTTATGGCCGGGGTTAAGGCCAAGGTGCGGGCATTTGCGTATGGACTGTAAATAAAATACGAGTAAAATGGTAAAATGAAGTTTAATAGTTATTTCTCAATCCCTGAAAATTTGATGGCAATCGGATGAAAACTCGAATTTTGCGAATCAATTTTGTGTGTGGCAATTTCATCGTGGACACCCTTTAGAAGAGCCATTTTGCGGCAGCACTCAACAAACTTATGTCTCGTAAAAGTTCTCTCAACAAATTTTGCTTGTCCCAGAAAGCATAGATTGAAGACCCGTGGTTTCTTCTAAACTCGCCACGATAAATTAGGCTCTTTCCCACCATCCCGTAGCCACGATCACGTAACATTTCACGGTTTGCAAAGGCAACTTCGTCCAGAAACAAAAGTTGCTCAAATACCCACATAAAGCTGGCCATCTCACTTGAATAAGGAAGAATATCATCCTCACGGATCTGAAGAGCTCGCCGTTCCAGGGCTTTCCAGGACATTCCGTATGCATGTAGAATTTTACATATGGAGGAGGCACTGATGGACACACCGAAATGGTTAGTAAACTGCTGGCGGGCTTCATCCAAATTTATATTATTATCGGACACTTTCTGTATAATTCGACTATCCAATTACGCTTATGTTCGTCAAATTTGCGAAATACTTGAGATCGTGGAGCGGTCGACAGTGAACCATCTCCTTCGTAGGCTGAGATCCAAGATGCAATGGTCGTCTTAGATTTATGGTAAATTACGGCAAGTTGACTTCGAGATAGGCCCAGAAAGTAATGCCCGTAAAGGCAATGATACACATTTAGTGTTGATACTAGCTCACTTTGCAGGACATTTTCCAGTATGGTGTTATCCATTGTAGATTGAAAAATGAATAAATACGTGAATGGCAATCAACTTCTTGTAAATAAACAAAATCGTTTGAATAAATAACAACAAACCGCTGAAAGCTCCAATATAACAGATCCAGTTTGACAGATTTTTATGACGTTTAATCGAACGGCTATTTGAACGACCGTTCTAGCTAACGGCGATTACGAACGGTCGGGTCCATTAAGGAAATCCACGCACAATAAAAAAAAAACGAAAAACTCAAATATTTGAAAAAATAGTTGATCAAAAATAAGACCAATTGTAAATTTATTCCACCATTGTTTGATTTGACAGAACCAGAGTACCAGAATTTTGCGGGGTACATTCCCGCATAAACAATAACCATAAGAAGCGCGTATCCACCAATTCGGGATATCATCCCAACTTTATGTGGTATGGTCGTACCATCTATGATATCGTTAGTGAATGGTGTCCGTTTATTAGGGTTGACATTAGTAATCCTATATACAGAGATTCGCGCAGACAATTTGGCACCTTGATTTGTTTTGTTTACAAAAGCTGCCAACACTTGCCGCGGAGCTAAATGCTTCAGCTTTGTGCATGACTTTATCGCTGTCTACGCTACGAGTTTGTTTGTTTACGCTGTTTGAATTCTCCGGATTATCAGTGAACCGGTGAACTATTTTTTCCAAGTTCTGCCCTAACCGCGGTCGTAGAAGTACAACGAAGTGTAACAATGTGAGTTTTTTCTACCAAAAGAAGGGTAAATTTTAGAAGAAAATTTTCTTTTGTAGTTTAAACTGAACACAAATGATAAAAATAACAATTTAAAATTCATTCATGTAAATCAGTGTTGCAAAAGTTCACTATGATTCGCGAGCTTTTTCCTAGGTGGAATTCGCGATGCTTCCAATGCTGTATTTTGTATTTTTCGCAATGACACTCTCTAAATTCTTATAAAATAATTGATTAGATTCTATAACATTCCCCAGAATGTACCATTACCCAGAAAAGATGATGAAATAAGTAATTTATCACTTTTTTTTTGTACATTTGATATTATATTTCAGTTTTATATTACAGAACAGGCGTCCATAAACAGGTCCGCAAGTATCTTGTACACACACACACACACACACAGAGAGGTAACTCTAAGACCAGAAGGTCCCGAAGAAACGTGCTCAACTTTTTGGCTCAGCTCTGGTACTATCTTCGGTCCCAAGCTAATCGATACACCCCGAAACATAGGAAAATCCACGAAACCCTAATTTTGTCTGTCAAACTTTTATAGCGAATCAAAACAAACATTGTGTAGTACTAGAATTTCGACTAGAATGGGATACGTTAATCGTTTACTTGGGACCAATAGGCTAGTCAAGTAGTGAGCCAATTTAAAATCGTTAGTTTCCACCGGTTGATAATACATCTTCTGAATACTAATTTCCTCGATAAATTTTACACATATGATTTAATATATTTTTCATGATAAAACTCTCTGATTAGTTTCACTTTACTATTGATGATACACTTCGTTTACTTTTATGGAACTATGTATTTATCAATTCCCAACCATATTATAGCTTCATGTTTTCGAGCACTTCATCATTTAAAAAGTCAAAGGGTCTATTATGCAATCCAATTCAACCAGTCGGAAACTGCTTATCGAAGAATTGTTTAACCTGAGATGAAGAATTTCTCGAGATAGATTAAACAAATGGTGCATGGAACGTTGAACTACCGATTACAAATTTATAACCAGTGTTGGCAAAATCAGAAATCAATTGATATTTTTCCGCTCTCATGGGCTCGCAACATCACGCGTGATATTGGAACAAAATATCATGTTTGATATTGATTTTACAAGCTCCTTTGATATTGCGAGACTATTCACAACGTGCAAAAATCAAGCTGAGAGTTGACTCGACACAAAAATGATTCCATTGCACATCGTTTTCTTAGAAAGAGAAGCATAGTTCGCTATCTCTTTTTTATCTTCACCGATGGCAGGCACGAAGGGACTGCTGCAAGCCGTTATGGAAGTTTTGGTTGCATTCGGGTGTAAAGCAAAAATCATTAAACTCAATCCCAGCACAGCTTAGTGAGATTTGCAGTTGGTGAGTTTTGTTAGCTTGATATATCGAGCTGCGATATCACAGCTTGCAAAATCAACCGCAGTTGTTTGCTTGTTGATTTTTGTCTACAAAAATCAAGCGTGATCTTGGGCGTTGGTGAGATTTGATTTTTTGATATTTTCCCAACACTGTTTATAACATTATTCCACACGTTATTATCCAAAATGGGCATTACCCCGAATCCCTTGCGAAAAACTATTGATTATATACTTTGACTATATGTTTTAGTATTACTTCTGCGCGAAGTCAACGATTTACATAGTTGAAGATGCTAATTTCAAATAACAGACTGTAGTGGTAATTTTTATACGATAGATGGAGTAGATGAAAGCATAGAGTTGATAGTTCCGTTAGAGTACGGCAGTGTGAAAATTGCGTATAGATATTAGAATAGCGAGCTAGGACAACTTTTAAGGAAGAAACAAATCGGTTTTTTTATCTCTCTTTACCAAACTCCCCCTTTGGAGAGTAATGGTGAGGGGTGTCTCCCCCCCCCACCGCCACCACTGACAAAAAGAGATGAAAACCGACCGCTCAAATACCAACGGTGTGTTTGAAACAGTTCTACCGATTTTTTATCGCACTTCAGTTGTTATTTGAAGGAAGGCATCCAGTCGTAGGTTTGGAAATTGCAACTATTGTTTACCCCTACCACGATATGTGCTCCTGTCATCGTCGACTTGACGATCTCGAGGGGACACGGGTGGGGTAGGTGCTGCTACTGTACCTTTCGACCAATGACAGTAATTGATGGTATGCTCCCATCCAGAGTTATGTACTTTGACTATATGTTTTAGTATTACTTCTGCGTGAAGTCAACGATTTACATAGTTGAAGATGCTAATTTCAAATAACAGACTGTAGTGGTAATTTTTATACGATAGATGGAGTAGATGAAAGCATAGAGTTGATAGTTCCGTTAGAGTACGGCAGTGTGAAAATTGCATATATATTAGAATAGCGAGCTAGGACAACTTTTAAGGAAGGTACAAACCGGTTTTTTCATATATTTTCCATATATATTAAAAGAAGGGAATATTCCCTTCTTTATCGTATATCCAAAGAATTAATTATTTCCTTTTGTTATATTTTCAAAGAAGGAAATATCCCCTTCTTTATCATATATGTAACGAATTAATTATGTTCTCTTTAATATCTTAAAAGAATGGAATATTCCCTTCTTTATCGTATATCCAAAGAATTAATTATTTACAGCTTTTGGAAGATTGTATGACATTTCCCCGAAAGCCAGAATGCAATTCCCCAGAATGCTATTCCCCAGAATGTACCATTCCCCAGAATGTACCATTCCCCAGAATGTACCATTCCCCAGAATGTACCATTCCCCAGAATGTACCATTCCCCAGAAAGCCGTTCCCCAGAACGGACTATTCCCAATAAAACCATTCCCCAGAATGGACTATTTCCCTGAAAAATAGATTGTTCCATTTCCGTGATTTTTTATTTGCCTTTGTCGTACTACAGCCCTTGTTGTTACATATTATAACCATTCTGGACAAGAAAAATGTCATCATGATAGATTTTTTTGCATGTTATAGCCTCTCTCTTTTCTGAAAAATAAAGACGAACCAACTAAAATTTTCAACTATATTCAATGCACTAAACTTGATGTAATCACGCACAGTTCGAAAAAGAAGTGTAAATTTCTCTTCAGTATGATGCACATAAATGGAGCGTAACATATCATATAAGTTTACATTATATATCATGTAAAGTTCTAAGACATTTCATGCAATGTATGAAATATTGTATACAAAAGCCCATTGTTGTAAACAACATTGTTTACAAGTTGCTCGGTTGCGTGAAATGAAAGTTTACGTGGATGAATGTTTACATCACTATTAAAATTCAGAATTTTTATCTGTGCGGGACTGACATCCCTATCTCTACAAGCAACAACTGGTAGTAGTCAATATAGTCGCTATATTCATAGTCTAGCGGAGAGAAATTCCATCCAGCAAAAAAAGAGAACCATACAATCCATTTCCCAGAAAACCATTCCTCCGAAAACCATTCCCCAGAAAACCATTTCCCAGAATCTCATTCCCCAGTACGCACCATTCCCCAGAATGAACCATTTTCCAGAAAACCATTCCCCAGAACGTACCATTCCCCAGAAAAGTATGCCATGTATTAGATGTATTTTTGTTTATTATAGTCACTCCTGGAATCTTCTTTCGCGTATATAATAAGAAGAGAAAAACTTCTTAACGGATCAAGGGCTTTTCCCTTCTTTGAAAATATTCTTCTTCTTATTCGCATTTCAAGCTTATTGCTTAGCGCATATTAGCTTATTGCGTGCTCTCAACCTAGTGTTCTAAATGCACTTCCACAGTTATTAATTGAGAGCTTTCGGTGCCAATACCAATGCATGAATGGCAAGCACAATGATACTCTATGCCCAGGGAAGTCGAGAAAATTTCCAACCCGAAAGATTCCCTCGACCGGACCGGGAATCGAACACGCCGCCTCCGGCTTGGTAATACCGAAAATATAAGAAAAGGAAATAATTAATTCTTTGGATATACGATAAAAAAGGGAATATTCCCTTCTTTGAATATATAAAAGAGAACATAATTAATTCGTTACATATATAATAAAGAAGGGAAGATTCCCTTCTTTGAAAATATAACAAAAGCAAATAGTTAATTCTTTGGATATACGATTTAGAAGGAAATATTCCCTTCTTTTAATATATAAGGAAAATATATAGTCTATAGTTTTTCGCAAGGGATACGGGGTAATGCCCATTCGGGATAATAACGTGTGGAATAATGTTATAAACTTGTAATCGGTAGTTCAACGTTCCATGCACCGATTGTTTAATCTATCTCGAGAAATTCTTCAACTCAGGTTAACAATTCTTCGATACGCAGTTTCCGACTGGTTGAATTGGATTTCATAATAGACTCTTTGACTTTTTAAATGATGAACGAAGTGCTCGAAAACTTGAAGGTTGTCATTTTCTAAAGAGCTATAAAATGGTTTGGAATTGATAAATAAATAGTTCCATAATAGTAAACGTAGTGTATCATCAATAGTAAAGTGAAACTAATCAGAGAGTTTTATCATGGGCCTTATTACGGGTGAACCTATACACGGTGATCATGAAGTGATACTCAGAATAAGAGCCGTGATTGCCGTACAAATCAAATGGGAATCACTTCACCGTGAAGACAAGTGACAAGTTTTCACCGTGAAGTGACAACCGTAATAAGCCCCCATGACAAATATATTAAATCAAACGTGTAAAATTTATCGAAAAAATTGGTATTCAGAAGATGCATTATTCAGTGTGCAAGATAATTGCGGAACTGTTTATTCATGGACGCCTGTTCGGTAATATAAAACTGAAATGTAATATCAAATGACAAAAAAAAAGTGATAAATTACTAATTTTATCATCTTTTCTGGGGAATTGTACATTCTGGGGAATGCTTTTCTGGGGAATGGTGCATTCTGGGGAATGGTTTTCTGGGGAATGTTATAGAATCGGCAAAACCACTACTGGATTGTACCACATGACAACACTAAATGTACTAGAATGTTTTGGTTCTATCTCTTTCATTCTACTCAAAACTGAAATGCATTAAAAAAAATGACAAAATGATATAACCCATCTGGTGGCACAAGCTTCTAAGAAAATTCTGTTACAGCGAACCACATTATTTTAATTGATTTCTTCGCCAGTTAGTCGTCTGTCACCTCGTTTGTGGGGGTAACGGCATTCAGGGTAGTGTACCGTTCGGGTAGTGAAATTCGGGGTAGTGTAATAGAATCCTTCTTTTAGATAATAATTATAATAATATTAGTTAGCTTAGTAAAGTATAAATACTAGATCCCTAGTCAATGCTTTTCGAAGTGATTTTAAAATCGTACGAAATTAGAAAACATACCGAGCTAAGCTATAGAGCTTATATACACTCTATACACTTATTTTATAAGAGCAATAAATCACTGCGGTTTATTTGAACACAACATATGTTTGATAATTTTGCCTTGATGTTATAATTTATTTGTTGTACTTATTTTATACAAAACATAATTTTCATAGTTTCATCTTGAACATGTTTTACGCCCTTGACCAAAGAACTACCTTAACAAGAAAAACAAGAATAGGTGTTCCTTTAAAATAGCTTCCAATGAAAACCGATAGATTTCCCAACAAAATTTATAGATTCTACCAAAAACGAAATGATAGATAACTGTGAAATTTAATGTGCAAATTACAAGATTGAAATTGATTCAGTATCCCTAATCAACACAATAAGAGAAAATTCATTTGAAAAATCGATATTATTGGCGATCATTCGCGTATTTTTTTATCAACAGACAAGCCAATCTAATACATACTTTTTGATATTTTTTCACAGCACCAACAACAATGAACCCGAAGCAAGTATTTCCAGTAACTTTTTTGTTAATTATTGATCAAATTTGCAGAAATTTTTCACCACAGAAAAACTTGGTATTCTAGCACTCGTAAAGAAAACAACCTTCTCGATGATAACACAAACTCTCCTTGCATCCAACTGACGTGTGACGTTTCTATAGATTCCCCTTTCTAGAATTATTCTTCAAAATGCCCAATCTGTTTTAGTCCATTCTCTTTTGATACAGTTATACAAAAAGATTTTGCAACATTTTTGACACATAGTTTGATGAAGGAGGTTCTCATCTAGCGTCCAGAATATCACACAAAACAGGGAATACTGTTACAGCTGAGTAACTGTTATTGGCGAAAGAGAAAGGTGATGTGGATAATCTTACAATACAGATAGGACTTTTTGAAAAGTTCGTCTAGCTTTGTGCAAAATACCCAAAACACAGAAGCAGTGGGCGAGAGGGTGCTGAGGCCCTTTAAATTTAAAATGTTCTCAAGTCATTGTCATTGACGGCGACTCTGTAGCTCTTTACTCCAATGGTAAAATCTATAAGCAAACGTCATTCACTGTGTGTGAAACATGGCGGACTTCGTACTATCTTTTCACTCCACTGAAAATTCTCATAAGACACTGTCAATATTTGCTAGAAGAGACGATTTTTCGGTGGTGCCGTCAACGCCAATGTCAGATACTAAGAGGTGTAACAGAAAGGAACCGAATTTTCATTCTCACGCTTTCTTGTGCACATGCAGACGTGACGTCACATCTGCATAATGTCTATACCTCTAAGAGGTTCACCGCGGAAAGAGTATTTCCTGTTTGCCACACCTCTTAGTATTTCACACGGCCATCAGAATCAGACTCAGATCAGAAAACAAAACAAAATCAGTGAACTCGAGGTGTAAACAAAAATCTACGTTTTGCGTTGAAGCGTGTTTTTCTAAATTTAATTGTGTTTTTTGGATAATTGCTTGGTTTTAGTTTTATAAAACGAATATCAGTTACTTTAATTGAGATCGTTGATTAAAGGGGGTATAATAAAGGATTGCCGATTCATTTTTAAAGTATACCTCATCAAGGATCTATTTAACTATGCATCATCTTGGAGCAATAAAATTAGCTCAAAAGCAAAAGTAAGTATTATGCCTTCCTACATTAATAAAATTCCACACATTTGTATTGATGAATTTCCATGTAAAATTCCACATGCTTTTCATGTGACCACACATAAACTGAATCCACCCAGAAGCACACATGAAATTAATGAGTCAAATGAATAGTATGTGTGGTTACACATGGCTTTTTTTATGTGTACACATATTAAGTATGTGTCCGCATATTAAATCATTGCAAAACTTCATGTGTGGGACACACAAAAAAAAACAATATTTGAAATTTTATTAGCGTATACAATTAATATTGTTAAGCTCAGGAAAAAAATCGTTATCGTTGACTGATAGCATTGATTTCTTATTAATGTTTACTGTTTCATTAACAGGGAAGCAAAGCTTGCAGCAGCTTTTCCAAAAGGCATCCAGTGTCAAAAATGCCTAGAGTTTGGCCATTGGAGCTACGAATGCAAAGGCAAGCGGAAGTATGTTCATCGGTCCTCCCGGACACAAGTGCTGAAGAAAAACCTAAACAAGATGGAGAACAAAGGGTATGTACTTGGAAATATGATTTCTTAAAAGTTCAAAGTTGTTAACCGTTTGAGGGAAATCTTTCAGAACCGTCACCAGCAGTAAACCAGAATCTGCTAAAAAAGATGAAAAACCAATAAAGTCATCCTCCGACAGTTCGAGTGATAGCAGTTCTACCTCTGGATCTTCTTCGGATTCAGATACAAGTGACAGTGAGAGTAGTTCGAGCAGCAGCAGTAGCAGTGGTGATAGTAGTAGTTCCAGTGATAGCGAATCAGACTCATCGAGTTCCTCGAATTCTGATGCTAAGGAAAAACAGAAGAAACGTATAAAAAAGTGATTTTTTATAGTAAGTACTACTATCAACGTTGTACCATGCTGTAACTGGCCAACAATGCATGTCCATTTAATACCTTTTACATCGTAATTATTAATTATTTTGCGCAAATAAAGAACATAAAAACGCCACATAGTTAGTTAGTTTGTTATCTTTATTAAGGAGACTTTTAGTCGTACGCTGGTTCGTCTCCGGTTGCACCACACATAAATGTCTTATGGGTAATAGGGTATAGAGATCAGATAATGAAGACAATTTTAATGCTACCTCCCATATGAAGCATTGGGAAATGTTCTGGCCGAAACGAAGTCTTAAAAAAAGCAGAAAATAATGTTGTGTACCTAGTTGTTTTTAAAAGTCAAATTTTTATAACAAAAAAGATTTCTGTATTTCCAATTTTTTTTTATAATGGTTGGTAGAAACAATAATAACAATTAATAATTCAAATAAATGGTCAATATTTATGCTATTTTCTAAACATTATTGAACAATTTTATACATAAATGTACTGCCCATGAATCCATAATAGTCCCATATGAATATTGATCAGACATGAATTATCCATTAGAATCGATTGTAAACTCCTTGTATTTTACACTATAGATGAAAAAAATTTCAACAGCGTTTATCTCGGCGTGCTGTTTTTCCATATGGGACTGATATGTATTTATGGGCAGTGTAGGTTTATCTTTGGAATTTCATTTTTGATTAAAGAAAGAAAATATTTACTAATAATTAGTATATATTTTCATTAAATAATCAAAAAAAAATCCTAAAATTAAACTTCATATGGGGCAAAGTGCCACCCTTACATTGATGTATAAAATTGTACAAAAATGTTTAGAAAATAGCTCAATTATTGTCCATTTATGGTTTCGATATGCATTGTTTTCGTGAAATTAACAAGTTTATAAAATAGTATCAACATTAGTTTACATTTGATTTTTGGACGCACATGGTATATGTTTGTATTGAAAAAAATACCTTTAAGTTCAATAAGTTAATGGAGTAAACAATAAATACTGCTGTTGATATGCTTGCAAGCTTATAAGAATAGTAAGTTTTTTTTGTTTTAAAGTACTAATCACTTTAATTTACACTCCATTTTAGATGCATGTCATTTTTGCCCCATAAAGGCAACCTGGTTTTTCACTCGGCTTTCATTTCGCTGCGCACGATTTGTAACTATCGATCGCTCAATCACGCTTGTAGCATGACCATGCCAAAGTAAGCCCCGAAAAAAATAACAACAAAAATGCAATAAAAAACAATGTAACAATAAGACGAAAATTATTGTCTTAACAATGATTTATATAGTTACGTCTACAATAAATTTACCTTGATTTATGTTGTACAAAAGAGCAAATTTCATGGTAAATGGAAAATTTACAATAAAAAAGGGGGGTTGTTAAGTATCTTAACAATGAAATTTTCGTGATTTCCCCATATAATTTTTTTTCAATAACATTATATATCAGTGCTAACATTTGAAAACGGCACAAAAGCCATTTGTAAACAAATGGTTTGTGGGCCCTTTACTCACTACTTGAAGTACACCCACGCGACACAACAGCAACATCGGGTAGGGGAAATTTTCCCCTTCCTGACGATGCTGTTGGTTTGCGTGGGCGTTCTTCGGGTAGCGAGTAAAGGGCCCACAAACCATTTGTTTACAAATGGCTTTTGCGCCGTTTTCAAATGTTAGCACTGATATTATTGTTATTTTACTGTTGGTTGACGAATTTATTGATTTAAAAAAATAACAGTGTACTTTAGAGTGTATGTGTTGGCTTGACAGATCTACTTTATCGACTTTAAAAGTAAATCGAAAAAATAAAACATCGCCCCGGGAAGGGAAGGGGGTATATGTCTGTTACGGGTGAGTCCTTTTTTTACTGGTTATGGATTGAGATTCGATCCGGAACTTGTGAGAAATGGAGGCCAACTCCCCTGCACTCGATCTCCCTAGGTCACGTCTCCTTGGTGGTTGAGCGTCGTTGATAAGTTAATGAATTCGACTGGAGAGAATCGCCCATGAAATATGCTTCCACCTGAGAGTTCCTTCCTGACATCTTCAAGTGGTGGAATTTTTTATTATTATTGACTGCACGGAAAAGGATAAGACATGAGCGGACGCGGACTGGCTGGTTTTGAGTCAAACGAACTGTCAAAGAGAGAGCCATACGAGCAGCGCCTGTCTTGATTACATTGGCAGTGTTGCTGACCCTCTCATAGTCTGCATGCTTCAATCAGATTTATTTTTATTGTTCGTGAAGTAACCCACAATGAAAACACACCAATATTTAATGTAACAACATTTTTTATTGTAATAGAATTGTTCATTATTGTTCATGATCGAATCATGTTAACAATAAAATAAATGAAAATACGATAAAAATCATTGTAACAACATTTTATTATGTACACGAAACGAAAATCAATTATTTTATTCATGTGTTTCACTTATACATTTTTGCCATTACATCAACCTTATACATTCCATAAGACAAACCACATAGGTCCTATAAGAATGCAGAAAAGGTATGTGTGACCGCTTATACATTTTATTCAACACATGATCTTCATTAACTTTTTGCAAGGCGTCTGCTTATTAGTTGACTTATACATTTTATGAATAATCAGCAATAGAAATTTGCCAAAAGGTATAAGGAGATTTCTATCCGTGTACATTCATTGTACAGCTAGGTAGCAGTTTTGCCGTTTTCGGAAGGGTACAACATTATTGGAAGATTGCCGCAAAAGCTCAACGCAGATGTCGCCACTGCATGATGATGATAATGTTGACAGACTGCATATAAAATTCCTGAAAATTAGCATTAAATCATAATTTTCATCAAGCCTACGTGAAATCCTTCCAATATAACATTCGAATTGAAGAAGAAAACGTTTTTACGATCAGACTTATGTGCATCTTTGACTTTTCCAGTTGAACTTTCATAAGATATATTCATTTCATTTCACGGCTCCATCAATGCTGCATCGTAAATATGATGGTAAACAGAAGTAAATTGCTCAATTACTCAAAATAAAGATGATTTGTCATCTTGTTATCACTTTGAAGACCATCTAGCACCATTTTATAGCATGGTGCGTGTTGAGTAAATCAAGTTCCGTTGCGTTTTCCGTCGAAAATTGTGAGTATCAATATGTTTGCTTAGAAAAGGCCAAAATGAACATTTATTGAATATTGGCGTCCTATACAACCAATTCTCCATTACCACCAGCATGATACAACCTTTCCTAAGTAAATTAACTTTATTTCCACTTTCATCTTAGAGGAAATCGCACATATTCACCATTTTCCGAAAAATGCAGCTGCGCAGGAGGTAACCTCTCGCTGTGGGTGCAAACTTGTTATGCATAATTTTCCATGAAAACCTCTCCGATCCATACCGAAATAATAACAATTAGTATTCAAACACGTTTTCTTACACGATTCAAGCAAAAGTTTCCACGGGAAATTATTAATTTTTCTTTATGGACCGATTTGCCCCAAAAATCGTCTGTTTTACTTGGAGAATTTGGGAACTATCCTCCTTCTAGTAGTTCTTACTTCGAAATGTAGGAGGCGAAAGCTTGGAAAAGTTTCACTGCAAGACGCCAATAACAATAATTTTTATTGTCAACAATACATATTAATGTTAGAGCATTGTTTCCACTGAAAATTTCACTGTAATTTTTTTTTTCGGGGTTTTTCTCCAGGACGCTAGAAAAAGCAAAAAAAAATCGAATTTATATGATTGATCGCGAATATCTAGCGATTGGAAAAAAATAAGCATGAAATTCCTCCAATCAATTTCGGATTTTTTATTATCTATTGAATAAACCAAAAGTTCTGTGCATTTTGTGCACGAAAATACGTAATTTTGACATTCAGAAAACAAGGTGTTGCCGTGATGGGAAAAGTGGTTTCCCTAACATAGTCGCCGAATATTGATTTCAAGCACTGAGCATGCCAGACCGTACCTATCTTTATGCCTTTTGTTGCAAATTGTAAGCCCCTCCTATTAAGAGAATTATGCAAAAAAAATCTTGCCGAATTCCCTTAATAGAAGAGGGTTAAAATTTGCATCAAGAAGCATAAACGTAGGTATGTGTTTTCCCTAATGCATATTTCATTTCTGCACCGCTATCATCTCCAAGAACATCGAGGACAAATTTCCACATCATTATTCTAAACTGGCTTCCAAGCTTCCAACCCATCGGTACTTTTCAGGACCACAAATGACTGATAAAAGAGTTAACTAAAGAGAAAGACCCGCATAAACGCGAACCATAAATTGACCTTACCTAAAATGGTTGAAAATTGTTTATAATCCCTGCTAAACTTTAACTGAAATGGTTATGGAACTTTACATGAACTTTTAATGATAAAGTTTCAACCTTATGTATTATGGTTTTTTGGAACTGGACCTTACAAATAATGGGTTGTTAAGAACCATTACCATTCCAAATTCTTGTTTTCTCCATACATTTTCAGAAAGAGAACTATATAAGAACGTTTTTACTTATGATTTGAGAACATTAATGGTAATGGTTATGGTAGTCAGTAAGGTCCATTAATGGTTTTGTATTATCGCTCAACTTTACGTGAAATATATCGTGAATTGGTAATCAGTAATTTACAGGCAACCAATTCGCGATATATTCCACATAAAGTTGATCGATGTTACAAAACCATTCATGGACCTTACTGGTTACCATAACCATTACCATTAATGTTCTCAAACCATAAGTTAAAAGGTTCTAATATAGTTCTCTTTCCGAAAATGTATGGAGAAAAAAAGAATTTGGAACGGTAATGGTTCTTAACAACCCATTATTTGTAAGGTCCAGTTCCAAAAAACCATAATACATAAGGTTGAAACTTTATCATTAAACGTTCATGTAAAGTTCCATAACCATTTCAGTTAAAGTTTAGCAGGGGTTATAAACAATTTATAACTATTTTAGGTAAGGTCAATTTATGGTTCGCGCTTATGCGGGAAGTCCACGTAAACAGTACCACTAAACTGTCGTCAGATTGAGGTTAGCCCCGACGGTGCAAAACCTAATAAGTGCACACATCTTATTTGACATCAAATTTGACACATAAATGGCTATTTCATTCATGCTGTGTACGCTTTTAGAAATTTCTCCATGTGAATAAGTAAACGTAACTCACTCTCTGAGTAAGATTAGTTTTGACTGATGCAAGTGGATTCTACCCAATTGAGTGCTGTTTGGAAATAGCGTGTGTAGACATAGTCTGATTTTTTTCTTGCAGTTTCTAGCAGCTCTGTCAAATTTTCGCGCTTAAAATTATTGAGTTTGTGCTGTGCTTTCTAGTGAAAGAGCGTGTTTTCGTATTACTCCAAGTTACAGTGTTGTATTGTTAAAAATACGGTGATTCTTTTGATTGTTTGACGTATTTTCGTTTTGACCAACACTTCACAAGATGTCTGTAAGTATAAATACGACTGTAAGTTAATGAAATAGTTACTACGTGGATTATTTTATTAACAGGACAATCCCAGCTCTCCACCACCGAACACTCCCAGCGACATTGATCGCCGGAATTTTCGTTCAGGTATGACCTCGCCGGTCGGAGAATTCGAGCCGTTCGAAAACGAGGAAGAAATTCTGGGTGACATGACCATTCGGGAGGATAATTACGATGAGGATGAGGACGGCGAAGAGCTCTTTGGAGATAACATGGAAAAGTATAGATGACTAAATTGTTAAATTGTAAATTGAAGTGCGATGCTTAATCCATTGTGTTATTTAAATAGCGATTATCGTCCGGTTCCTCACCTGGATCGTTATGAAATTGAAGATTTGGACCAGGAAGTGTACAGCGACATCTCACAGGGGGATCGCGCCGCTGCTGAAAGGGAAATGCGTCGTCGTGATCGCGCTGTAGGTGTTCATCGTGATGACCGGGAACTTTTCTACGAGAGAAGCGATGACGAAGATGATATTCCCAGAGCCAAACGGCGTGCTGCAGAGAAAGCTGCCGATGGCGAAGTGGAAGATACCGAAATGATAGAGTCGATCGAAAATTTGGAGGATACCAAAGGGCACAGTATCAAGGAATGGGTTTCAATGTTGGGACCGCGCACTGAAATTGCTAACAGATTCAACAGCTTTTTGAGAACGTTTGTTGATGCCAAGGGGCAGTACGTTTATCGCGATCGCATTCGAAGAATGTGTGAACAAAATAAGTCTAGTTTTGTCGTATCGTACACGGATTTGGCCAACAATCAGCATGTATTGGCATATTTTCTGCCGGAAGCACCATTTCAACTGCTTGAAATTATGGATAAAGTTGCAAAGGAAATGGTTTTGAGTATTTATCCAACATATGAGCGTGTTACAAACGAGATTCACGTTCGTATTTCCGACTTGCCATTAGTAGAGGAATTGCGCACTTTCCGGAAACTTCACTTGAATCAATTGGTTCGCACCCTTGGAGTAGTAACTGCAACCACTGGAGTGCTCCCACAGTTGTCAGTTGTCAAGTACGACTGTGTCAAGTGCGGTTACATTCTGGGACCATTCGTGCAAAGCCAGAATACTGAAGTGAAGCCTGGATCATGCCCAGAGTGTCAAAGCGGTGGACCATTTTCGATCAATATGGAACAGACCCTATATCGCAACTATCAGAAAATTACCCTGCAAGAGTCGCCAGGCCGTATTCCGGCCGGACGTATTCCAAGAAGCAAAGATTGCATCTTGCTGTCGGATCTGTGTGATCAATGCAAGCCAGGAGATGAAATTGAAGTGACCGGAATTTACACCAACAACTACGACGGATCATTGAATACCGAGCAAGGCTTCCCCGTGTTTGCGACCGTTCTGATTGCCAATCACCTTGTGGTGAAGGATAGTAAACAGGTTGTTGCGTCTCTCACTGACGAAGATATATCTACAATTCAAAAGTTGAGCAAAGATCCACGCATTATTGAACGCATTGTACAGAGCATGGCTCCTTCCATTTATGGCCATGAGTACATCAAGCGTAGCTTGGCTCTTACATTGTTTGGTGGAGAGGCAAAAAATCACGGTGAAAAACACAAACTTCGAGGCGATATTAACATTCTGATCTGCGGTGATCCAGGAACTGCTAAGTCACAATTTCTGAAGTATTCGGAGAAGATTGCTCCACGTGCTGTGTTCACAACCGGTCAAGGTGCTTCGGCTGTTGGTTTGACTGCCTATGTACGAAGAAACCCAGCGACACGTGAATGGACACTAGAAGCGGGAGCGCTTGTGCTGGCCGATCAGGGTGTGTGTCTGATCGATGAGTTCGATAAAATGAACGATCAGGATCGAACCTCAATCCATGAAGCTATGGAACAACAGTCGATTTCAATCTCCAAAGCTGGCATCGTAACATCGCTGCAAGCACGTTGTGCTGTGATTGCCGCAGCCAATCCGATCGGTGGTCGTTATGATCCTAGCATGACCTTTTCTGAGAACGTCAATCTTTCGGAACCGATTCTGTCGCGTTTTGATATCCTCTGCGTGGTGAAAGATGAGTACGATCCTATGCAGGACCAGCAGTTGGCTCGGTTTGTTGTCGGTTCTCACATCAAACACCACCCAACAATGGACGAAGTCATACCTGAATCACAGCCCACTGATAGTATGCAGATACCGCAGGATTTGTTGAAGAAGTTCATCGTCTACGCCAAGGAAAATGTGCATCCTAAACTGACGGTTTGTGCTCAAATCACGTCTATATGAGTTATTCAACTAATAACCATGCCTTTTTTCACAGAATATGGACCAGGATAAGATAGCCAAAATGTACTCGCAATTGCGACAGGAATCCCTTTCCACAGGGTCGTTACCCATCACGGTTCGGCATATTGAAAGTGTTATCCGCATGTCCGAAGCACACGCCCGTATGCATCTGCGTGACACTGTACAAGACGTCGACGTCAACATGGCCATCCGCATGATGCTGGAAAGTTTCATCGAAGCGCAAAAATTCAGCGTCATGAAAAAGATGCGCTCTACCTTCCAGAAGTATCTATCGTTCCAGAAGGACCACTCCGAGCTGTTATTCTTTATTTTGCGCCAGCTGACTCTAGATCAGTTGGCGTATGTGCGTTGCAAGGAAGGACCACGAGCGACGCATGTGGAAATTATGGAGAAGGATTTGGCCGAACGTGCCAAGGCGATCGATATACACAATCTAAAACCATTCTACGACGGTGAGCTATTCAAAAAGAACGGATTCTTGTACGATGCAAAACGGAAAACCATCTTGCAGATTGTACCAGAAGCTGCTGTAGCTTAAATAACAAGTGTTTCTGTTTTAAACCCTTTGAACTTCTACACCGTATTGTACAACTCTTTTTATATACGTTTTTTAATATTAACGTTTTCTTTTAACATCAATTCTTCGAAATTCCTTTCTAAATGGCGTTTTCCTCTAGTAGGGGAGCATCCCCTTTTTTCTCCAATATTAAACATTGTATTAGAAAAACTACTACATAGTACGTCAGTGTGATCCAACTAAGCAATTTTAAAAATATGAGAACTTTCGTCTTTAAAAAACAACCTAAATAGGACTTCAATTGTTTTCCGCTGTTCGTTTGACTACGAAATATTATAATATCTCACCACTAGTAAATAAGCTTTTACTATTTGTGTCTATATTTTTTGATATTTAATTGATTGCAAACAATATTTAGTAATTTTTGAAACATCTGATCAACAATCTTGCGAGAAACAGTATTTCATAGTTTAAATACATTGAGTGGAAGGGGACAGAAGGCTGAAGGAAAAAGGACCGAATATGTATGGACCTACTACGAAAGGCCGAAAATGTATGACCTGCCACAAAAAGCCGAAAAATCATGAATACTTATCGTTCGGTAACTGAAAATGTTAACTAGGTATTTACCTAACAAACAGCATTTCATCTACTTGGGTTACCATTCGTTTATGGTATTTTTTATTAGGGAAGCACTCTTTAAAACTTGTTTGATTTAGTGAAATTGTAGTTAAAGTTTCTTAGATTCTTGACAAAAATTACATGTTAACATATTGTTTCTACTCATCATGAAAAAAAAAATTGGATTCTCAGCCAAACCGAAAAGTCGATATTTTGTGGTTTTTTGAGTCATTGTTCATGTTCATGCCTTGATGACTTAAGAAAATATTTTTTTGCCTGAATTTTCTTTGGAAAATTAGAAACAATGTGATTTTTTTGGTGGGTCAAGAATCCAAAAAAAAAACTTTCTACGTAGTCAATGAACAGCCCCTAAACAATAAACCACTAATTCTCGACTACTTTTTCGAAGGGGCGTATCAGCTTTTGTAAACAATGCATTAAATTCCTTAAATTTTATCAAGTAAATAGTTTCAAAAATATCAAATTAGTGAAGTGGTTGTCAGGCTATAAAATGGCTGATCCGTTGGACAATGCGGCAAGACCGTACCAAGTGTACGAGTATGACAAGTCCGATCCTGCACCATACTGAGTCATCGTGCAGCTGATAGACGACAGGAAGGGAACGATCCAGTTAAACAAACTAACTTTTGGCAAGCTGATGACGAAGTCGGAGTTATATAAGAAGAATATCTCCAACATCCGTGCACTCGGAAAGTTCATGGGAATTCTACAGGTAGCAAACCAACTACAGAAGAATACTCAATTGAAGGTGAACAACTACAAAGCCTACATTCCTCGTAACTTTGTTTCCGTGTCTGGTGTTGTGCGGTATTGAGTACCCCCCGCATAGAGATGCTAGCCGCTCCCTACCTACTACCAACATAACCCTGCGCACACCACAGCAGACGTGACGGGAGACGGCGAGAGCACGCAGCGATCGTCTCTCTTCCTCTTCCTCATCGAACCGTCATCGCGTGTGGACGCTTGGGTAAGTGGCTGGCAATACCGGCAACCGGATTCCTCAGTGAACGGCCGAACTTTACATTGGCGATCCTGCCAGGTCATTCCTGGACTATTACTAACGGTTTCACATTTTCATGCAGTTCGTCAAAAAAAAAAAAAAGCAAGTGAAATTTTGGTTGTGGTTAGGAACGCCACAAGGTGTGTCTGGAAGACCACCGGAGCTTTGATTGAAAGAATTGAGAATTCTGGAATGAAGCATTGTGCAGATTTTTTGGTTTGTGGTTAGGAACGCCACAAGGTGTGTCTGGAAGACTACCGGAGCTTTGGTTGAAAGCATTTCGTATTAATTGTACAAATTTCTGGTTTGTGATTGAGAACGCAGCAAGGTGCGTCTGGAAGATCACCGGAGCATTGATTGAAATCGTTTTGTAGTCTGGCATGACACATTGTGCATCTGGAAGACCACTGAAGCATGTGCAGTATTATTGTTGATGTATGTGTCTCGAAAAGCATCGGTAATCGACATAACAAAAACAAAATGCAGGTGCGTCGGAAAGGCCATCTGAAAATTGATCGAACATGGTTAAATAATCCCCTCGGGCGGCTTGCAGGCATCACTTGACGTTACTGTTTGACCAGACTCCAATGTAGTTGTGAATTGCAGTACTACTTTGTAAACAAATAAGGTCACGAAACCACAAAAAAAATCATTACTTTTGACAGATGCTTTCTGTGTACACGCTTAAAATAGTATACCCAGCTATGAGTAATGATTTAATTTCGAATAAATCCAGAATATGAGTAAACGGTATGTATTTGAAGCTCAACGAATCGCTGAACAAGAAGACGTATAATTTTATTAAACTTATTTACATAAAGTTCAGTCAAATTCATTGGCGATATAATAACCAAACAGGGACAAAGTGTGATTAATTAAGCCCTTTAAAAAACCGTACAGAAGCAAATTTAAAATACGGGTTGAGCGGACAAGGAGGCTTAGGTATCGTAAGCTGGACGCAAACAAAGTAAATAATCTAATTGTAAAACGTACCAGTGAAGGAAGATGATGGCATAACATCTGTGATTGGTTGGTCCCCGGTTCATGAGTTGATGGGTCGATAGGTAGGGCCAGGTGTGGGATGTAGGAGCTGCCTCTCTGGCGTCGGTAGCATTGGTACTCAGTACGGAAAACAAGATCGACGTAAAACAAAGCAAAGAAAAACAAAAAGGAAGGCGATCATCCCAAGTAACCGATAAGTATTAAAACGTAGCCCTAATTCTACTTTAAATCCGAATATGAAGCAGCCATTTAATGCATATGAAGTGTTGTATGCTAATATAGAACTGATATAATGCTAAAAAGGCGAAATAGCGGGCCTTTATAA
This sequence comes from Ochlerotatus camptorhynchus, assembly GCF_037179485.1. Classification (NCBI taxonomy): domain Eukaryota; kingdom Metazoa; phylum Arthropoda; class Insecta; order Diptera; family Culicidae; genus Ochlerotatus; species Ochlerotatus camptorhynchus. The sequence goes on along the minus strand of NW_027040569.1, from coordinate 1,402,606 downwards.
TGCTAGTATGGTAGCCCGTTACTAGCACTGTTAATGCTTACTTAGGGCAGATGTGAGAAACGTCAAAAATTTGAGTAAACAAATACCACTCACCGCCCCCGATGCCAAAAATAAGAAGACTCGTAAACGGAACAAAAAAATGAAAACTAATGATTTCTTTATGTTCCGATACCTTTTGGATCAAGTATCATCATTTGTGTTTCATATTTATGATTATGATACGGATATAGATGCTATGAAACTTACCTCTAATGAGACTCGAACCTGGACATTCTGGAACAACAATCATGTGCCTGTACTCCCTTAGCTATAGATCATGATGGTTATTGCTTTTTAAATTGGCTTATTTAAGCACACGATTGGTAGAGGTCATCCATTTTGAGTTTTCATGGTCTCGGATCTCATCATTAAGAAGCTGTGAGGATCTCATAATTTAATTTTATGCACACTTTCCTGATGCAACACTGAGTTTTATTTTCAAATGCATACATTACGTAGATCTAGAGATTTAAGGATGAGAATATACGAAGTAGTTAAACAAATCGCGTGTGGACGCTTGGGATGGTCAGTCTCTATCCCGATAATGTTGAGCAGTCACTCCGATATATTTCTATCTCGTGGTTAAATGGCCAACCGGGCAGCATCGGGATGGACCATATGTCTAACAAAACAAAAACTTCAAGTGGAATCTTCCGCTTAAGGAGCTCTTCTGTGAAAGCATGTTTAGTCACAAACAAGGTTGCAAAGACTCATTTCAGCTAAAATAATGTTTTTCGGAATAATAAAACCAATAGATGGTATGATGGCATGTTTTACTTGTAACTTACAAGAAGAGGTTACAAAGTATGCGTTGGAAACATAAAACCTGTAAATTTTGCTTTCTATGAGTCACAATCAGCGATTTGCTGATCGCTGAGTGAGTGAGTGAGTGAGTGAGTGAGTTTGTGAAAAATCGCTGATTGTGACTCTCATGAAGTGAAATAAACAGGTTTAATATGTCAAACACATTCTTTGCAACCTCTTCTTGTATTCTACCAATAGAAAATTTGATCATGGCATCTATTTATTTCATAATTTAGAAAAACATTGTTTTAGCTGAAATGAGTATTTGCAACCTTGGTCACAAATCGTGGATTTTCTGATATTCTCCATACTGCAAAAATGATTTTCCTACCACTGAAGGGGCGACATCTCTCGGATCTTCAGTATAGCTACTACTCCAATCATATAATTAATTGAAATGGCGTTCTGGACTGACGATTGGATCCACCGATAAAGATCGTTTTTAGAAGCGAAGACGACGTTTCGCAGTTCAGATCAAGACATCAGATGGATCATTAATCCCCTAAGGGTGTGCGATCGATGTGTGCTATTCTTATGATCTAGTGAAAGAGTGAAGGTAATGAAAAAAAAACGTTTTTCTTTCCTAGTTTTCCCGAGAAGCCATTCTTTTCAAGATTCTACTAACGTTTTCTTTGACTGTAGTGATGTTTTTTAATGGAGGAGGGGGATGTGCGGTATTGAGTACCCCCCGCATAGAGATGCTAGCCGCTCCCTACCTTCTACCAACATAACCCTGCGCACACCACAGCAGACGTGACGGGAGACGACGAGAGCACGCAGCGATCGTCTCTCTTCCTCTTCCTCATCGAACCGTCATCGCGTGTGGACGCTTGGGTAAAAGGCTGGCAAAACCGGCAACCGGATTCCTCAGTGAACGGCCGAACTTTACAGGTGTGGTAGCTGGAGTTCCTATATGACGATCGAAGAAATCCAAGCAAACATCATTTATTTGCGCCTACCCGATCATCAAGATCAACAGACTTCACCGTTTTGAAGGAGGTGTCAAAATTCCAACGAGTCCGATTGGCATCACTTTTCGCGCCACTATGCTGCCGAAGGAAGTTCGTCTCTTCTGCTGCATCAACTCAGTTCGCCCTTTCGTGAATCGCCGGGTTCTATGCCTCAAATGTTTGAATACAACTATGCTACAGAGAATTGCAGATCGAAGAAACGTTGCTCCAATTGTTCGGCTATGCATGACGAAATGGAGTCAGGAGAATGTCAGAATGTCCCAAAAAGTGTTTCTACTGTAAGATCGATCACCGCATCTTGGATATGTACTGTCCTGAAAGAACCCGGTAACGAAATATCAAGACCATCATGGCAAGGACAACCCTAACCTACATGCAAGCGAAGGAACAAAATTCCATATTCACCCAAAACAGGTACGACGTTCTTGCGAATGAAGAGGAGTTTCCATCTCTTCCCCAAACATATTCGAACATGGCTGCAGGAGAAGGTGAAACCTGGATACAGGTATAAACCTCAAAGATCTAAGCGACAAGTAGAGGAGGATGTGATCATTGCAGACCAGGTACAAGTTTTTGCGGACAAGAAGAAGAAATCACCTGGAAAGCCGAGCAACAATGGAATTGCGTTGTTCAACAAATTCCGTGTTATGGATTATAAGCGATGGGCACAGAAAATTGAGGAAGCAAGATCAACGGAAATTCTAACGCAGCTGAGTACTGGAACAAATAGGAGCAAAAATGGAGTGGATGGCTCGGCCAAACCCATGATTACCATGGTCCAAAACCACAGCACAAACGCAACAAGCACGATTAGATCAAGGAGTAGAAGCAGACTTAGAGATGATTAATTGAATTATATTAAGTAATAATGACAAAATTATTTTTTTTCCAAATAAACATACAAAGCCTAGAAAAATATAAGGAAGAGCTTGTTGATGAAAGAGGACTATAATCAACCGCTCGCGTTTATTTCAGTTACCGTGGGGACATAATTTGTGATTAGTCCCGGTCCCTTTCAAATTGTATCATTATTTATGTACGGTCCTTATATTTGAAATGACGTTTCACATTCATCTAGTGATGGCCGATTTTCATATGAATAATCGATTAATCGATTAACGAACCGAAAAGTAAAATTTTTTTTAATCGGTTACATCATGCCGATAGCCGATATGAGCATTAACTTCTCATTATCACCGATCGTTTCAAACATGTGCTGCACTCTCATTGGTGGAAAAAATGGCAGCACAGCGAACAAATAATAATCGATTAGATGTTAATCGAGTAATTAAAAAATGACATCTCTGATTTTGGTGTGATTGTTTTGATAAAAAATGAGCGCAAAATTTCATCTCTACCGAGGGGGCAGCAAAACCACAAAATTACCTTGAATACGAGGGGTATGGATGAAAATGGACCGTGAAAGAGGACACTAAAATAGACCCCCCTATTCTGCGAGTCACGTGACTATCTCTCACCGGTGAGGTGACAATAGTCACCTCGTGTGAGGTGACAATAGTCACCTCGTGTGAGGTGACTCTCCATTTGATTTACATGGAGACTCACTTCACACGAGGTGACAATTGTCACCTCACCGGTGACAGAGAGTCACGTGACTCGCAGAATAAGGGGGAGAAAGTTTTTCTTCCGACAGTTTCATCTTAGTATTCATCTTTGCTATAATATAGCCCTTATTTCTGAGTGTTGGAGCAAATTAGAATCTGAGCAAACGAACTATAAAATACCAGGGTATTTCGATTTCCTTAAATCAAGAAGCGATGGTAATGGAGGTGCAGGAGTCCTGATTAACAAAAAGTATAGAGAAGTACACTGCCCATAATCGCATATCAGTCCCATATGGATAGGAAATCAAGCAAATATGGGACTGATATGCGATTATGGGTAGTACAGCTCTCTGATTTCCCAAAAATTCAGGCAGTTGGACGACACATTGTTTCTGCCGATATTTTGGTGGTATATCTGTACGTAGCTCCATGTATAACCATTATTGACTTGCGATTATGGGCAGTTAAGGAGATTGCCAATTTCAGAAAGGTAATAATTGGAGGTGACTTCAATGCTCACCACTTCTCCTGGGATCATCTTCATTCGGTTGGGAAAGGAGTTATACTATTCGACTTGATAAATGAAGAAAATCTTGTTCTTATGAATGATGGTCAACCAACATATTTTCAGATGGACATAAATAAAAGTCCTTCAGCAATTGATCTTGTTATTCCCCCTTATTCTTCGAGTCACGTGACTCTCTGTCACCGGTGAGGTGACAATTGTCACCTCGTGTGAGGTGACTCTCCATGTAAATCAAATGGAGAGTCACCTCACCGGTGAGAGAGAGTCACGTGACTCGCAGAATAGGGGGGATTGTATCATCCTCATTGCTTCTCGATACAGCTACGAATATCCTTGTCTACCCGCTTTAGTATAATACCGTTTGGCATAATGCCGTAAAAAAGTGTTATTTTAGTATTGAACCACTACACTCAAAATAATTTTCACGTTAATGCTACGTGAAGACATCCATAGATTTTTTCCATCGCACTTTTCACGTAAACGTTACGTGATTCTCATATGGAAGCACTCATTTGAGTGAGCTTCAACCACCGACAAACCGACATGAAACTAAAACTTAACTCTTGATCGAGAATCCATAACGGTGGATTCAAATGTGCAGCGATCCCATCTGTCAAAACCATAGAAATTTGTTATCTAGATAAAAATAATTTGCCCGGAATAGATTAGACACGAACCAACTCATACATTTAGTATACTATATACTATATACATATATGTGTGTTCGTGGCTAGGATACACATTTTTCGCGAACACGACGGCAGATGTCAGAAATTTGATGATATTTTGTATGATCATTCATGTCGGTTTGTCGATGCTTCAACGTCACTGGATTAGCACGTAGAAGTTACGTGATTCCTTCAGTACAGCTCATGGTGGTTCATAAAGATGTTAATTCTGGTACGATTTAAGCATAAGGCTAAAATCCAGTCTTATTTTATGCATATGCTTTTATTTTGTCTAAAAATACATACAGCGGCATAAAAACCAGATTGAGATAAAGTTGAGCGGGACAAGGATCGGGGACGAGATCACATACATGTAATACATATGCCCATATCCTGCACTTGATCTTACACCATGAGGCTGCTGTATTCACACAGACTAAATTATTCTCTATTTAAATGTTGAATTCATTAAACATTAAATCTCCGGAACCGGAAGTCAGATCAGTAATTTTTTTCCCAAGTAGATATGGATGAGGTCTTTCTACTGTTAAAAAATCATGTTGATAAAGTGTCAGCAAATGTCATCTTGCCGGGTCGATTTTTGATGTTTAATTTGATTCTAAGATGTCGTAATCAGACTGTCGAGCCAGATCGAGCTGAGTTCTATCGATTGAGAAAGTTTTATACAGGTGAGATAGCTTGTGTGGATGGCTATCGGGCGCAGACGTTACGCTAGTAACAAAGGTAATACGGCTCTAATCGAGATTTGGAGGGTTTTTGAGCGTCAGAATTTTTCCCCAAAAAAAAAATGTCCCAATCCATTATTTTCAGGCTGGCTGGTATGAAAATCTTTAAATCGATTTATCTCCGTTCGTAATGCTCTAATCGAGATTTGGAGGGTTTTTGAGCGTCAGAATTTTTTCCCAAATAAATAAAATGTCCTAACCCATTATTTTCAGGCTGGCTGGTATGAAAATCTTTAAATCGATTTATCTCCGTTAATACGGCTCTAATCGAGATTTGGAGGGTTTTTGAGCGTCAGAATTTTTTCCCTTTATAAAATATGTCCCAACCCATTATTTTCAGGCTGGCTTGTATGAAAATCTTTAAACCGATTTATCTCCGTTAATACGGCTCTAATTGAGATTTGGAGGGTTTTGAGCGTCAGAATGTTTTCCCAATAAAATAAAAATAACAAAGAATGTCCCATCCCATTATATTCAGGCTGGCGGGTATGAAAATCTATAAATCGATTTATCTCCGTTAATACGGCTCTAATCGAGATTTGGAGGGTTTTTGAGCGTCAGAATTTTTTTCAAACAAAAATGTACCAACTTATTATTTTCAGGCTGGCTGGTATGAAAATCTTTAAATCGATTTATCTCCGTTAATACGGCTCAAATCGAGATTTGGAGGGTTTTTGAGCTTCAGAATTTTTCCCATTAAAAATATGTCCCAATCCATTATTTTCAGGCTGACCGGTATGAATATCTTTAAATCGATTTATCTCCGTTAATACGGCTCTAATCGAGATTTGAAGGGTTTAGAGCGTTAGCATTTTTCCCAAAAAAAAAAAAAACAAATTTGCACCCACCCATTATATTCCGGCTGGCGGGTATGAAAATCTTTAAATCGATTTATCTCCTTTACTACGGCTCTAATCGAGATTTGGAGGGTTTTTGAGCGTCAGATTTTTTTCCAAAAAAATAACAATAAATGTCCCAACCCATTATTTTCAGGCTGGCTAGTATGAAAATCTTTAAATCGATTTATCTCCGTTAATACGGCTCTAATCGAGATTTGGAGGGGCTTTGAGCGTCAGATTTTTTTCACATTATAAAATATGTCCCAACCCATTATTTTCAGGCTGCCTCGTATGAAAATCTTTAAATCGATTTATCTCCGTTAATACGGCTCTAATCGAGATTTGGAGGGTTTTTGAGCGTCAGAATTTTTTCCCATTGTAAAATATGTCCCAACCCATTATTTTCAGGCTGGCTGGTATGAAAATCTTTAAATCGATTTATCTCCGTAAATACGGCTCTAATCAAGATTTGGAGGGTTTTTGAGCGTCAGAATGAAAAGAATGTCCCAGCCCATTATTTTCAGGCTGACGGGTATGAAAATCTTTAAATCGATTTATCTCCGTTAATACGGCTCTAATCGAGATTTGGAGGGTTTTTGAGCGTCAGAATTTGTTTTTCCTAAAAAAAAACAAAAAAAGTCCCAACCCATTATTTTCAGGCTGCCTCGTATGAAAATCTTTAAATCGATTTATGTCCGTTAATACGGCTCTAATCGAGATTTGGAGGGGCTTTGAGCGTCAGATTTTTTTCACATTATAAAATATGTCCCAACCCATTATTTTCAGGCTGACGGGTATGAAAATCTTTAAATCGATTTATCTCCGTTAATACGGCTCTAATCGAGATTTGGAGGATTTTTGAGCGTCAGATTTTTTTGTCCAAAAAATAACATAAATGTCCCAACCCATTATTTTTAGGCTGGCTGGTATGAAAATCTTTAAATCGATTTATCTCCGTAAATACGGCTCTAATCGAGATTTGGAGGGTTTTTGAGCGTCAGATTTTTTTTCCAAAAAAAAAAAAAAATGTCCCAGCCCATTATTTTCAGGCTGACGGGTATGGAAATCTTTAAATCGATTTATCTCCGTTAATACGGCTCTAATCGAGATTTGGAGGGTTTTTGAGCGTCAGAATTTGTTTTTCCTAAAAAAAAAAAAACAAAAAAACTCCCAACCCAATCGATTTATGTCCGTTATGAGCGTCAGAATTTTTTCAAATTATAAAATATGTCCCAACCCATTATTTTCTGGTTGGGGGTATGAAAATCTTTAAATCGATTTATCTCCGTTAATACGGCTCTAATCGAGATTTGGAGGGTTTTTGGGCGGCAGACTTTGTATCAAAAAAAAAAAAAATGTCCCAACCCATTATTTTGAGACTGGCTGGTATGAAAATCTTTAAATCGATTTATCTCCGTTAATACGGCTCTAATCGAGATTTGGAGGTTTTTGAGCGTCAAATTTTTTTCCTAAATAAATAAAATTTCCCAACCCATTGTTTTCAGGCTGCCTGGTATGTGATCCTACTTGGATCATGTAAAATTGACGGCGAAGCAAAAATAGATATTCTACGTGATTTTTCACGTAACTATAACGTGTCGATTATTTTGAGTGTGCTACAACTATTTGATATCTCAAAAACACAGACAAACAGACATAACAATCACAAGTTATTCATCGAACAGGCATTTAACGGTCAATTTCAAAGTATCGTAGTTGGTAGTAGTACTACCGTAGTACCGCCATCTGTGCCTCGCATAGTCTTGCGTTTGACGTTTACACACTACCGCCATCTGTTCTGCGTACTATCTACCACAGTGTACTTAACAGATGACGGTAATGTTTTAGCGACGATGTTTTACAGTGAGAAATATTATCTGTTTCTTTGGTAACAAAACACGCCGAAAACGACGCAGAAATCATCGCCATACAAATTCCTATGGCGACAATTTCTGCGTCGTTTTCGGCGTGTTTTGTTACCAAAGAAACAGATAACATGCAATGGGGCGAGGTAGCTCATCGATTCTTCCGGTTCGCCTCCTAGCATCGTGCTATAAGGTACCAGGCGATAACCGGGGTAGTTGATCGATAGCTCGATGACGTCATTTCGTTGGCGTCTGCAATGGGAAATTCTCATAGCAGACGTTGATGATGGGACGTTGTCGAGTTGTTGAATAGCAACTATCGTGGTAACTCACCGATTACCTGTCGATCTGCTAAATTTGGAAAGACGTCTGCATTGAATTGTCTCATATAATAATATTCCGCCCACTATATCACAAGAAATTGCGAGTAGCTGAGTGGAATGGACATAAGTTAAGCATTGGGTACAGGACCAAGTCTCCCCTGGGTGGTGCCAGAAGATGAGCGCAATAGAATCATGAAGTTGCCATAAGGCACGGAATGAGACTATTGCATGGCTGGGTAGTCAAAGTCTTCCATTCGTTAGTCATTTCAGGTGGATTAGAACAGGTTTAGGTTTAGGGTGGGCGTTGGCCAGATTTGGATTTTTCAGATATAATCCTAAATAGGCCCTAGATTATTTAATACACTAGTAACCTCAACTTCTGTCACAATGTTTCATTGTGACTAATCAACACTCAATGGGTAAAATATCAAATTTGCGGTAAATTTGAAAAAAGGGAACTTGGAGTGTAGAGCGCACTGCCCACTGGACGATTCTGAAGCCTGACCAAGTGAGTGGGTTACGGGTTTATTTGATTGTACGTCATTTCCAAGTTATAGATACATTCATACCATTGGCATTTTGTATTTGAGATAAGACAGACAGGATGCGGAGGGCCCGCTTAGGGGGAGCGTAACCCATGTTATGGCTTCCATTTATTAAATAGTTCAGATAGGCTGGAAATGATAGGTTCATCGTGAGAAAATGTACCATATGGTGCCCGTTCACTGATCAAAATTAGATTCAAATCGTCAGGCCCTGCCCTGGAATAAGGGGATTGACGATGATTTGTCAAGTTTCATTTTGCATTTGCATATAATTGTAAGTTTAGGTTTGCTTTTGTAATTGTAAGATAGATAGTTTGCCTCAATTGAAACATTGAGTTGTATAAACTTGACGAATCATACCTCTCAAATAGTAGTAGTTACAGTGCCGCATTATCTAACAACCACTGCCTGCAACTAATGTTGGAGGGGTCCGCAGGGCTGATTACGGATCAAAACTAACATAACTCTAACACTGAGATGATCCCGAAACTAACGCTCATTCATTGCACTTTGAGTCATAAAGTAGTTTTATTTATTTTCCTACTAATCTATCTACACACTTAGTTTTGACGTAGAACTACGTCTTTGTCGACTATACTGGGGTGCAAATCAAAAAATATGTGTGGTGAAGGAGTGTTAGGTTTTGAACGCTTGTAACTTTGTCATTTATAGATGAAATTAAAATCCAAATACACCAATCGATAGGATATTTCATTACCAATCTGCTGAAATAAATATTTTTCCAATTTTTCTGTAATTAAACTTTTGAAAATGTACAAATGATAATTTTATCACTGTTTTCATGATATAAGCCCTTTTCCCAAACCCAGTCATCATAAACGAATACCACTTGGTTGCACATCATTCTGCTTGAACCTGAAAAGATATAAATCAGCGCTGTTCTCCAGCCTCTGCTCATTACCGCTTCGGACGGCGTGGCACTAGGTCCTGCAGCAAGCTGCTAAAGGTGGATCACGGCGTGTCCACCACAATGAGGAATGAGACTTGAAAAAACGTGCATGTGAAACCCTTAACAACCATGGACATGACATGGACTTTACGATCATTTTTTTCCGGGAAATATATTTTAAGCAAACCCCAATGATGTATAAACAATTAATTTTTTACATGCAGAGCCAACATTTTCAATAAAATTGGCTTAACAGGAGGCATACACTCGATGAATTACCAACAACTGACTGTAAAACATATCTGGTACCTCTATATATGCAATTATATTAACATCCAAAGTCCATCCTTTTTACATATTCTGCACAAAAGAAACTTTCTGCTCCGCCCCAATCATAAAAAAAAACTGCGGGAAATCCTGTCAGGTGCGGTTGCACATCGTTCTGCTTGAACCTGAAAAGATATAAAAGAGCGCTGCTGTCGTGCTTTTGCTCATGGTCATTCTCATCTTGATCGTCAAGCAGTTCAGTTCGGTGTAAGCTCGCTCTCTCAAGTTGTTTGAAAAGTTCGTGGCGATAGTGTTCGCGTGTTCTCTTTCGCGGTTTGTCGTGCGTGTGTGTGTGCCCCGAAATGGGAAAGCATCGGTCGCGAAGCCCGGCGAAGGTTCAGAACCCCGGTGAAGGAAGCTCCGGTATGCCTACCTCGAACAGGTTTGCTGTTCTCCCCATGGATGGGAATATCCAGCAAGCTGTGTTGGAAAAACGCAGTAAGAAGAGAAAGAAGAATCGAGCCCAGTCCGATGTCACTGCGACGAACGCCAGCGACATCGGTGATTTCGGCGACAATATCGGCAACGAAAATTCTGCCGGCCCGAGTGCGGCAAAAGTGAAGCTACCTCCATTGGTAGTGAAAAATGCCCATCTTAATGAGCTCATCACAGATCTAGCGACGCTGGGCGTTAAAGCCGAATACAAGTTGGGCAGAGTCGGCACCAAGGTGGTGCTCCGTACCAAAGCGGAGTATGACTTGGTCGTCGCCCACCTGAGGACTTCCAAGGTGGAATTCTTCACCCACGACATTCCCGGTGAGAAGCCATTCAAGGTCGTCATTAGGGGCCTACCAAACTTCGACCAGAAGTTTATCGAAGCTGAAATCAGAGACCGGTACAAGCTGGCCCCAAGTGCCGTCTATCGGATGACAAGGAAGGACGAAAATGTGAAGGCGTATCCGGATAGCCTTTTCCTGGTACACTTCCAGAAGGGAACGGTGACGCTCAACGCGCTCAAGGCCATCCGCTCCATCAATTCCATCAACGTCCGCTGGGAGCCATACCGTGGTGGCCATCGTGATGTGACTCAGTGCCAACGGTGTCTGAACTTTGGACACGGCACCCGCAACTGCAACATTAAGCCACGCTGTGGCAATTGCGCTCAAGACCACGCCACTTCCGACTGCCCTGCGGATGGAGCCGTGGCGTTAAAATGCGCCAACTGTGGTGGTGCTCACCAAGGTTCCGACAGACAGTGCCCTAAACGCGAGGATTTCAAGCGCATCCGAAAACAGGCGGCAACTAACTGCACAGGCCTCAAAATCCAATATCAATCTGAGTAAGAAATTAACCAGTAATAGACCCCCATACGGTACGAGAAAATACACAACTTAACAGCAGCAGTGACAATGTCACACATTTCCAAGGTCAGTTGTTTATAAACAGTTGCTACCGCGTCGTCAGCGATGCGCGCTGGCTTAAATAGGTGCTTCGCGAAAGGTCAAAGTAAACATTGATGAGTAAGCATCCTACATAGCCGTTCCTACAGCGAGGAGCATTAATTCTTGTTAAAAAAACAGACACCGACTTTCCAAGAGAAAAGCTATCTGTCTCGCTTTATATGTACATACTGGAGAAAAACTATTGTGTAGAGTTTAAGTAACAAATTCATGTATAAAAGGTTTCGAATAATAAAGAATCGGGGCAGTTGTTCTGATGAGTTTATTATCCGAGGTTTGCTAGGTGCGGACGAGCACAGTTCCAACCTCAGGATAACTGATTCATCAAAGAGCTTTTTCCATACAGTAGAAATGGAATTACACTGTCTTTCGTTTTACGGAGAAAGAAAGACCACGCGAGTTGTTGCTCTACGTTGGGCACTTCAACACGGGAGTGAAACATGGATGCGCAACGGAGTATGGGCGCTTCATCTGGTGACAGCGGAAACTAAACCGCTATTTTCAAGTGTTGGAACGCCAAAATTTCGACTGGCTAAAATCAGTAAGTGTTAAAAAACCAAAAAGTGACTTTGATTAAATTACAAAAAAAGGAAAAAGTGAACTAGTGATTAATAAAGAGTACAGCACGTTGGTGCACATCTGGTCAACTATAAAGATATGGGGACTTCATCTGGGAACTTCATCGCAGACTCAACAAGGAATAACCCTGATCCTGCTCCTGATAGTGTGAGTACACAGTTAAAAAAAATGTGTAAAGTTCTGATACATTACCGTATTATAAATATTTTACGCGTACAATATTATAAATAGTATACATTTCATCTTTGTAAGCAACATTTCTTGCAAGATGCTTAATGCTTAATCAACCACTTTAAGGAACGTTAAATTAATTTAAACAAATTTAAAAGGCCAACAGGCAAATTTGATTAACAAAGCACAAAACATGAAAAAAAAATTTCTTGAATTTAGCTGAAAACGTTTTTGATCCACTTAAATTCGCGAAGAGCCAAGATAATAGCAATATCCATAATTTAATAAGGGACTGAGAAACAGTCGCATTTTTTCTCGTTTGCTTCGAAAAACAAACAAAAAAATGGCAGAGTTCCCAACTGAAAGAGCTATTCAATGCATTCCAGAGTTCAGAGGCGCGGCCTCAGAATTACGATCGTTTTTATACCAGTGCGATTTCTTCGCTAAGAAATTGCCAGTAGAAGAATCGCATGAACCTTTAATTCAGGTAATTTTGATGAAATTGAAAGATCCGGCATCAGGGTATTTCAAACGCATTTATGCGGAAACATGGCCCGAAGTGAGAATTAATCTCGAAAGAGAATTTGGGACAAATGTTAAACTGGAAGAAATTTTTCAGAAAATCGAAACTTTGGAGCAAGGACCAAACGAATCCTTTCAAGATTACAAAGATAGGGCATTAACATTAAAAGAACACGTGGATGAATATGAAGAAAATAATGCCAAAGGCAGAGAGTCATATGCACTACGGAATTTGAGGATACATTTTTTGGGAGGTTTGAAAAATAGGAACTTGAAAAATATGGCAAAATCACAGAAAAATAACACCTTCAATGAACTAGTCAAATGTTTACAGGAAGAGTGTATCTATGAAAAACAAATTGAGGATATCGAAAAAAGACTTCAGTGTATTCACATCGCTGAAAAATCAAAATCACAAAGGAACCGAAATAATTGGGATAATCATGTTAATCAACCCAAATATTTTAACCGGTACCAACGAAAACATCAACAAAACAATTCGTTTGATAGAAAATTCAGACCTCATAGAGATTTTCCGAATAATTTCGTTAGGTCTAATCAAAGGCCGTTCAATGGAAATAAAAATGGTTACAGGGGCACGAGTTACGAATACCAAGAAAATAATAATTTTAGCAGAAATATGAATAACAATAATTCACCGAATAGGTCAGACAATTACAACAGGAATGATAACGGAAACTACAACATAAATTACCAAGGTGAATACAGCAATAGATACAATGACGAAAACCGCAGAGAGAATTTCAGTATCAGAGATAATTTCAACACAAGACATAAAAAACTAAAATTCCGGAATCATGGAAAGACACATGTTACAGATTCCCAATGTTTTCACGCTGGGATAAAATTTGACCCAATCATTACAACAAAGCATAAATATCCAATGTTCGGTGGAAATAACGGAGATTTCTACTGGTATATGTCAACAGCAGAAAACCCGGAGTTCTTTTGCAGATACTATTTTAACACAAATAAAACCGAAAATTTTATGCACAAAAGTATAGCATTGAAAGTGGGAGCAAAACTGATAAACCCACTTAGTGTGGCATATACAGAGATAGACGGAGAAGAAGAAGAATCATTTGGAGACATTTGGGTCAATTTAAAAATAGGCAGAAGTAACATACCAATAAAATTTAACTTAGTTCATAATTTAGCTGTACCAGCCACGATAGGCACAGCATTCGCAAGAGATCATATCGAAAGTATAGGTGGGAGCTTCAGATTTGCAATCTTCAAAAGCTTCTCTCATCCTATAAATAAAAAATATATTGATTATATACATAGAGAAAGTAGTGTGAAAGACATTAAACGATATGTGGAAATTGAACCATACGTTTTTAAAAAGGACATGGTAGGAATCACAGCGGATGAAAATATAATTGAGAGAAATAAGGAGCTCTCAAGTAAAAATAGTCATGAAATAGAATTTAATTTTCATGCAATAATGGGGAAACAAAATAAAAATAAGCAATATAATAACAGCGAATCACCCCTTTATAATATAATATCAAATAAAATAGCACTTAAAAAAATCTATTCTAGAGATAACTTATTTTTTGTCGAGATACCTACATCTAATAACCCCGCATATAGGCTGAGATGTTTACTCGATACAGGTTCATCAGTAAATCTGCTCAGATATGAAGCAGTCAAATCGCTAAGAATAGACCAAGTAAATACAAATGATACTATAACAATAGCGGGAATTGGTGGAAATACAAAAACAATGGGATCAGTTAATATAGGTTTAATCATAGGAAACATAGTATTCCCAGCAAAATTTCATTTAATGACACATTTATTAGTACCATGTATACTCGGAGGAGAGTTCCTTCAAAAACATGTAGCACAAATTGGAAGAAATTTTGAATATGCTATTTTCGAGCTTGACACTTGCAAGAAAAACTATAATGAAGAAGACTGTAAAGATTTTACACAAGTCCATACATTCAATGGAATGGAAATAGATGACCCGTCGGAAAATAATTTTTATCATGAAGAATATAATGAAGAAGGAAGTGAATATGACGACAGAGAAATGTTGGACTTAAATGCTGACATAGACTACGATATTGTCAAATACAAAAATATTAAAATGCTTCAAGGACACGAACGATATAATAAAATCTTCGAACAGATCGAACTTGATCATTTATCACGAAGCGCTTTAGAATCAATTGAATCAATTTTAAGCCATTTTAGTGATGTGTTTTTTCTTGAGGGTGATAAACTGACCCACACAGATGCGGCAGTGCACGAAATAGAAACTTCAACGAACGTACCCATTAATAAACGGCAATACAGATTCCCAGAAGCAACAAAAAAGCAAATTAATGAAGAAATCGAAGAAATGTATAGGCAAGGTATCATCAGACCAAGTAAAAGCCCATGGAATGCACCAGTCTTGTGTATACCAAAAAGGGACTTGGATGCAGCTGGAAATAAGAAATATCGAATTGTAGTGGACTTTAGGGCTTTAAATTTGATAACTAAGCCTTTTGTATATCCAATTCCACTCATCAATGAAATCATGGATAATCTTGGAGATAGTGTATATTTTTCAACATTGGATTTAAAGTCGGGATTTTATCAAATCCCAATCGATCCAAAAGATGCCGCTAAAACAGCCTTCTCAACCCCAAAAGCACACTTTGAATTTACAAGAATGCCTATGGGATTAAGGAATAGCCCATCAACTTTTCAAAAATTAATGAATACGGTATTATACGAAATCGGAGATGTTCGAGCCGTTGTTTATCTGGATGATGTCATCATTTCAGGAAGAACAATCGAAGAACATAATGAAAACTTATATAAAGTGTTGCAAGGACTACGCAAACATAATTTAAAATTGGAACCGGTGAAATGCAAAATTTTGAAAACAGAAATCAAATATCTTGGTCATATAATAAATCAATATGGTATAAAACCAACCAAAGAAAATGTAGAAAGTATACAATTGATGAAAAGTCCATCTACAGTGAAAGATGTTCGGTCATTTTTAGGTACAATTAATTTTTATGGAAAATTCATTCCAAACATTGCAAAGTACAGGAAACCTTTGAACGATTTATTGAAGAAGAATGTTAAATTTGTATGGACGCGTGAATGTGAGGAAGCTTTCGAAATGCTTAAAACATGCCTCATATCTGAACCTTTGTTAGTAAGGCCTAATTATGAGGATACTTTTGTCATCACCACAGATGCTAGCAATTACGCGATAGGAGCGGTGTTATCTAATGAGAAAACTGTCGATAGACCGATCGCCTTTGCGAGCAGGGCATTAATAGGTGCAGAAAGTAGATACCACACAATCGAGAAAGAATTATTAGCGATCGTTTGGGCGGTTGACTATTTTAGACATTTTATATTTGATCAAAAATTCATTGTTTACACAGATCACAGGCCTCTAATTTCAATTTGGCGGTTAAAGGAAACGTCACCCACATTAACAAGACTGCGACTTAAGCTGCAAGGTCTTAAATGTGATATACGCTACAAACAAGGGAAAGAGAACATTGTTGCAGACTTTTTGTCAAGGCTACCATGCACGAAGGAAAACAAAAACGTCAACCAGATTCAACCAACAAGTTATTGTCAGGGGCAAGCAAGGTTACAACGTTGTAAGGTTAAAAAAGGTAGCGTAGACATTAAGAATCAACAACATACGTCGGTAGAACAAGAGCAGGTAGTTGCAGTCGTTACGCGACAGCAGCAAAGAATGCAGAGGCAGACAACCGAAACAAAAATAAACAACAGGCGATCAAGCGATTCCACTAACCAATATTTGAGAACTGACCAACCTCAAAGGGACTCAGTTTTTAATGAATTAGTTAACATGGATATAAGTGACAATGAAAACACCACAAAGAAAGATGATAACCACAATTTATACAATGATTTCAAAGCAAGCGTAGAACAATCATTAGTAAACACAGATGAACTTATGATTTCAGGGAAATTAACTAATGACTCAGCAGATGCTACATTAGTTATATTAAATAGTAGATCAGCCTACAAGGAGATTTCAACTCTGTGTAATTTACCACATGGATTGAAGGATTATGATAAAAATGGAATTATAAATATACCAAACGAAAAGATTGGAGGATTGATTATCGAGGGGAAAAATAACTCTTTGCTCAATGGTAAAAGTTTCCTAAAGAAACTCAATAGGAGCTTTATGGAAGGTCCTGACTATCTAAAGCAAGCAAAACATGTCCATATATTATCATTTCGCAAAATAAAACAGTTTGAAGTATTACAAATGATACAATTCATATCATTGAAATTTGATAAGAAAATTTCTTTGTACAATGCAGACTCCGAACGTATTCAAATAGAGGGTGAAGAAATTGAAACAATTTTACGAGAATTTCATGACGCACCCCTAGGTGGACATGTAGGAGCAAAACGTATGCGAAAGAGAGTTGGATCTCTTTTTACATGGAAAAATATGAGACGAGACATTGAAGATTATGTAAGAAAATGCGATTCGTGTCAGAAAAACAAAATTTGCAAGTCCAACAAAATTCCAATGAAAATTACTACAACAGCTACAGAGCCATTTGAAAAAATATTTATGGATATCGTTGTTTTACCCGAATCGGAATGGGGTAATAAATACGGATTAGTCGTTCAAGATGACTTAACCAGATATTTAATTGTCGCATGCAGGGGTTGAAACAGTCGACGTTTTTTACTACACTCGCTTCGTTATCGTCCGCGACAGTCTGTTTGTATTCGTACACTCATGCTCTACTGTCGTTTCTCTCACACAACACAAACGGTAGAATAACATTCGAGCAAAAAGAAAATTATCAAATAACTATCATACGACATGTGTGATTTCGTTCTAATTCCTAAATTTTATGTAAAATAAACCATTTCTGATCAGAAATGTTATTACTAGGACATCATTACTAGCTATTTTTCAAAATTCGCACAAGCACAACATCAGCAGCTCTTATTATGAGAAAAACTAAAATACATACATTCGTGACGATCTTCGAAGACAGTGTCGTACGACAAAGCATGTCATATGACATTTTAGTATGGTACTGTACTATGATAGCTCGTTTTGCAAATGTCGGAGGCAAAAGCAGTCGATTATCACAGAAAATGTGTCGACTACCGTGACCGCTTACAAGACTGGTCGCATGTATGGAAAATCAGGAAGCACAAACAGTAGCAAGAACTTTTGTCGAAAATGTGATCTGTAAATTCGGGTGTCCAAAAGAAATAGTGACCGATCAAGGTGCGAACTTCATGAGTAACCTCATGAAAAACATATGTAAAATCTTGAAAATTAAAAAAATCAACACAAGTGCATACCATCCACAGGCTAATTTAGTGGAACGTTCAAACAGAGAGCTAAAAACCTATTTAAGACAATTTGTTGGAGGGAATCAAAGAACATGGGACCAATTAATACCATACTTCAACTTTGAATACAATACAACAATTAACTCTTAAACAAACTACACCCCATTTGAGTTATTATATGGACGAAAGGCAAAAATTCCCACATCCATTTATAAAAAAGGTAATTCCACAATGGACTATCATGATTACGTTGGTGAAATGAAGAACATTTTGAGCAACATTCATTATAACGCAAGAGAAAACTTGAAAATATCAAAAGAAAAGCGGAAGGTTCAATATGACAAAAATTCAAATCAATGGCAACCAATGTGGGGAGATTTAGTTTTAGTGCAATCAAACCCTATGGGGGTAGGACAAAAACTACAGAGTATGTGGCGTGGCCCATACACAGTAATGGAAATTCCTAGTGAACAAACCGTGGTAATACAGAATGGGAAGAAATTAGAAAAAATCCACGTCAATCGTATAAAGCGATACAATGATTAATCAATGAACAATGAAAAGTACGCGGAACAAATTCGTCAGTACCGACAAATAATTATTTATTTATCGATTATTATATACATAATATTTATATTATAATTAAGAACAGAGAGACACACATATTAAAATAACAATTAAAATTTGGATGTTACTCCAGGAGATGGCTATGAAAATGGAAAGAATACTGCGAGCAAATAATAAAAATATTATTGAAAAAAAAAGAAGTGATAAACTGTAGCTAATGTATAAGGGGGATACATGGAATGTTTGTGAGAGAGTGCGTTAGACAAGGGAAAACGTTCCCGGAACGAATGATGTATATGGTGATGATTAAATTGAATAGTAATATAAACAAATAATAAGAATAAAAATCGAATGGATATTATTGACTAAATGATAATGACCCCGGGGTATGTAGATATAAAATTAAGTATTGTTATTTGAAAATGAATTTATGGAATAACCAGAATGATAAGAGACAATTGAAAATTGTAAAGAAAAAGTATATATTAAATTTCAATTGGGATTAATAAGGAATTGAACAAAATGTTCAAAACATGCATATATGGAGATGGAAACATAAAAGCGAAGCTTCAGATAAAGTTTAAAAAAAATGAAAACAAAGGTAAAAACATATATAGTTAATAATAGTAAACAGTATTTTCTAATATAATTAGTGATGAAAACATTTCAAAGAAATACAAAAAAATTCGACCTATATGTAATGCATGCAGTAATTGAATGATTCAGCTAATAAAACAAATGTATTCATCAAAAAAGAGCAAAATATTTTGCAGTACGATTTTGAATGGATCGAAGAGCTAAGGATTGACATTACAGCACACAATATGGGTTAAATTACTGAAAAACAGTTACAGATTTATACAATAATTTCATTAAAAAAAAAAAAAAATTTCACGTTGAAAAATAATACTTATGACAATGATAAAAAAAAAAAAACGGTGACAAACAAGATCAAAGTAGACAAGAAGATTGTACCTACAAAGCGCTTTGGACTAACTGTGTACTAGAATCTCACAGCGAGATTGAATACAAAACAATTTTGAACGGAAAATACCGTCAAAACACAGCATTAATATACTGTAAATGATCCCAGAGTCGTAAATCATGTTATGGCTGACAATTTATTAAAGGCCGTTTTATTTTTTACAGACCGTTACAGATGTGGAGATAAACAATTGGACAATGGCATTCGGAATCCAGAATGCACGAGAATTTATGAATGAGTCTAACTGAAATTTAAGTTTACTTACAGATACCGACCGTTTCCACTCAATTAGCGAAGACGAGCACTTGCAGCAATTTGGCCACTTTCAAAACTGACTAAATAAAAAGTTAAACGTATTGCCAGAGGAATCTGCAAGCGAGCATAGATGAATCGAATTAATACGTGCCGTTTAAAACCTCATTAGGAGAAAGAGAGTACTTGCTGCAATTTCATGACGTAGCCATTCAGATGCTTTGATTAATTGGTGAGTTACAACTACAGACAAAAAGGGTTAAACGAAGTAACAGAAAAATACCCTACTTAAAATAAAAATACTAGCAAAACATGATGAAAGATATCAGAATAAGAAGTATGCCACAAAGAAACAAAGTTAAGAGTAAAACAAGAAGTGTAATATCGACAATCAGATAAAAATGTTCAGTTAAAGTAATTAATTCTGAATTTGTTTGCAGAAAATAGATAGCATACTGATTATTTATTGTGTAGATGAAAATATGAAATTGAAAAAAATAAGAGCAGCAAGCAACTAATGAAGAATATTATTAATCATATCATGTCAATGATATCAAAGTATATAAACCAAGTAAAAAAATAATAATTATAGTTGATTCAAAAGATGAGTAGAAAATAATTTGAATATACCAAAGGTATAGTTTAATGAATGTTTTAGAGTGAAATTGATAAAAAAAAAAAAAATATCCAAAAGACAATTATTGGTGATACAGTGAGAAAGGGAAAATCGATTTTGGATATCCTTGGATGTACCAGGTGGCGAATCTCAGAGACGGTCAACAGCGAAGGAAGAGTCACAATCACAATGGCTAGATGACAATCGAAAGACAAATCATGCGGAAGATTGAAGATTGACGGTGTTGGGTAGGATCATCGGAAAAGTATAAGGAACAGGAGGATGGAATCGAGTGGTTTATCGAGGATAACAGAATTGATCAACACATTATACTGTATAGATGAGCAATCTTTGGCATGAGCTCATCACACAGCATCTAAAAAGACAAACTACTTCAGCAACGGTTTCGCAAACATCATCATAAAACTACAGAACATACAACGTAACGTTTGATATGACATCATTACACATCAAACTCAAAAATGGCAATGAAGCACAATCAAGTACAAAACTAACGCCTGGTATGGCACAAACAATAAATTGACTAGCTGCATATATAAACACAGATAGAAAACAGTCATGGATAAAATCCAAAACAAGTTTACATCTTATAACGAAAATCATCGAAGATGTGGAATCATACTACACCATAGAGAAAGTTGAAGTTCTAATAAGCACTAAAAAAGTTTCCAACAGAAACATACATAATGACGAGATGCGATCAGTACAAGACATAGATATGAAAGACGATGAAGAGTAACCTGAATGCGGCAAACAACGAATCATAGATGGCGGGGAATGGCAGATACACCCACACCTGATATTTGATATCAACCAAATGACGAGTCAGGAACAGTTTTCAATCGCACGGATGAACGAGCAGAAACGAAGGAGCTTTAACGAAAGGTACAATTTAGGATCACCCTAAGGTTAGGAGAAAAATGGCAACAAGAAAGCACGAAATTTTTAAAATCGAAGATTACCAACTCAAGCTAATTGATAATATTTTTTGCAAAATGATTCTCAACCTTAGTAAGTAAGGGGGGATGCAACAACCCCAAATTCTAATATCACTCCTTATAGTGAATTATTCGTAATGGTTCTATAGAATGTTAACATTAAATATCAATTGCAACAAGAATGGTATAACTCAACTAAACGCATAATTAACGTAAGTCAGTTAGGCAAATTTTCATATCAGCAAAACGCGTGATAAAACTTGTTAACACAGATGATTTAGCCAAATGACAAAATTTAGTTAAAGTATGAACGACTGAATATGTTTATCAATAGTACAAAGTAGGGTCTTAAGAAAGGCACAGTAGGAGTAAGAACCATAATAAGAAGATCCAGTACAAAATTTAGCAAATATAGAATAGTTACCAGCGCATATCCTTGAGAAGAATCTCTTCGATATTATTCTCAAGCTGGTTAAGTAAGAGGGGATGCAAAGGCCTCAAAATCCAATATCAATCTGAGTAAGAAATTAACCAGTAATAGACCCCCATACGGTACGAGAAAATACACAACTTAACAGCAGCAGTGACAATGTCACACATTTCCAAGGTCAGTTGTTTATAAACAGTTGCTACCGCGTCGTCAGCGATGCGCGCTGGCTTAACTAGGTGCTTCGCGAAAGGTCAAAGTAAACATTGATGAGTAAGCATCCTACATAGCCGTTCCTACAGCGAGGAGCATTAATTCTTGTTAAAAAAACAGACACCGACTTTCCAAGAGAAAAGCTATCTGTCTCGCTTTATATGTACATACTGGAGAAAAACTATTGTGTAGAGTTTAAGTAACAAATTCATGTATAAAAGGTTTCGAATAATAAAGAATCGGGGCAGTTGTTCTGATGAGTTTATTATCCGAGGTTTGCTAGGTGCGGACGAGCACAGTTCCAACCTCAGGATAACTGATTCATCAAAGAGCTTTTTCCATACAGTAGAAATGGAATTACACTGTCTTTCGTTTTACGGAGAAAGAAAGACCACGCGAGTTGTTGCTCTACGTTGGGCACTTCAACACGGGAGTGAAACATGGATGCGCAACGGAGTATGGGCGCAACCAGGACGGTTGAATGTCAACGGAGAATGACGGAGAATGTCAACCAACCAGGACGCAAGAAGGACAAAGTCCCGGCATTTCGGACGGAGGATTTCCCACCTCTTCGTGCTCCTCAGCAAAGGCAAGAGAATTCGCGGGTGCATTCCGCTCAAGCAACTTCAGGTGATTCTGCTGGTCAAAGGTCTCCATCCCCCCTGGATTCTGGAGACAACCACCAGCGCAAAACAACAACCCGGATCTGTTCTCAGCGGATGAACTCATGGAAATTTTCGTCAACATGTCCGGTGCTCTTCGTAAGTGCCGCAATAAACCCGAACAGATCCAAGTGCTCGGTAAGTTCATCATCCAGTATGGTGTCTAAACCGCTAACCATCGCTACCTGGAAAGCTTGCTCTGTAAAAGCAAAACAGATTGAGCTTACCGACTTCCTCCGCAAGCACAGCATCGACGTGGGCCTTCTAACCGAGACCCATCTAAAGTCCGGCGACAGCTTCTGGTTGCCTGATCACAACATTATCCGGCTTGATCGCACCAGCTCCAGGGGGGGGGGGGGGTGGTGTGGCGGTCATCGCCAGAAAGGGAATCAAGTTCTGCACTCTGCCCCACGTCCGGACTTCTATCATCGAGGCCGTTAGTGTGGAGGTGGAATCACCAACTGGAAACGTCCGGTTTATCGCTGTTTACTGCCCACGCCTTTCCAAGGTCAGTTGTTTATAAACAGTTGCTACCGCGTCGTCAGCGATGCGCGCTGGCTTAACTAGGTGCTTCGCGAAAGGTCAAAGTAAACATTGATGAGTAAGCATCCTACATAGCCGTTCCTACAGCGAGGAGCATTAATTCTTGTTAAAAAAAACAGACACCGACTTTCCAAGAGAAAAGCTATCTGTCTCGCTTTATATGTACATACTGGAGAAAAACTATTGTGTAGAGTTTAAGTAACAAATTCATGTATAAAAGGTTTCGAATAATAAAGAATCGGGGCAGTTGTTCTGATGAGTTTATTATCCGAGGTTTGCTAGGTGCGGACGAGCACAGTTCCAACCTCAGGATAACTGATTCATCAAAGAGCTTTTTCCATACAGTAGAAATGGAATTACACTGTCTTTCGTTTTACGGAGAAAGAAAGACCACGCGAGTTGTTGCTCTACGTTGGGCACTTCAACACGGGAGTGAAACATGGATGCGCAACGGAGTATGGGCGCAACCAGGACGGTTGAATGTCAACGGAGAATGACGGAGAATGTCAACCAACCAGGACGCAAGAAGGACAAAGTCCCGGCATTTCGGACGGAGGATTTCCCGCCTCTTCGTACTCCTCAGCAAAGGCAAGAGAATTCGCGGGTGCATTCCGCTCAAGCAACTTCAGGTGATTCTGCTGGCCAAAGGTCTCCATCCCCCCTGGATTCTGGAGACAACCACCAGCGCAAAACAACAACCCGGATCTGTTCTCAGCGGATGAACTCATGGAAATTTTCGTCAACATGTCCGGTGCTCTTCGTAAGTGCCGCAATAAACCCGAACAGATCCAAGTGCTCGGTAAGTTCATCATCCAGTATGGTGTCTAAACCGCTAACGATCGCTACCTGGAAAGCTTGCTCTGTAAAAGCAAAACAGATTGAGCTTACCGACTTCCTCCGCAAGCACAGCATCGACGTGGGCCTTCTAACCGAGACCCATCTAAAGTCCGGCGACAGCTTCTGGTTGCCTGATCACAACATTATCCGGCTTGATCGCACCAGCTCCAGGGGGGGGGGGGGGTGGTGTGGCGGTCATCGCCAGAAAGGGAATCAAGTTCTGCACTCTGCCCCACGTCCGGACTTCTATCATCGAGGCCGTTAGTGTGGAGGTGGAATCACCAACTGGAAACGTCCGGTTTATCGCAGTTTACTGCCCACGCCAGTGCACCGCCAACAACGGATTAGGAACTCAATTCAAGAACGACCTGACCGCCATCACCCGTACTAGCTCCCGATTCATCGTTGGGGGCGACCTGAATGCCCGCCATGAAGCTTGGCGGAACCGGAATGGATGTCTATTGTTCGACCACGCACAACATGGACTGTACACTGTGCAGTTTCCGGACGAACCAACTTTTATCTCTCCGGCGGGAAATCCGTCCACCCTGGACTTTTTCCTGTCAAACATCGTACTATCCAAGCCGGAGGCGCACAACGATCTCAGCTCCGACCACCAACCGGTGGTGACTGAAGTCGGTGTCAACGTGGTTCCTGCTAGAAGCTGCCTGCGTAAAGACTACCACCATGTCAACTGGGTGATTTAGTTTTAGTGCAATCAAACCCTATGGGGGTAGGACAAAAACTACAGAGTATGTGGCGTGGCCCATACACAGTAATGGAAATTCCTAGTGAACAAACCGTGGTAATACAGAATGGGAAGAAATTAGAAAAAATCCACGTCAATCGTATAAAGCGATACAATGATTAATCAATGAACAATGAAAAGTACGCGGAACAAATTCGTCAGTACCGACAAATAATTATTTATTTATCGATTATTATATACATAATATTTATATTATAATTAAGAACAGAGAGACACACATATTAAAATAACAATTAAAATTTGGATGTTACTCCAGGAGATGGCTATGAAAATGGAAAGAATACTGCGAGCAAATAATAAAAATATTATTGAAAAAAAAAGAAGTGATAAACTGTAGCTAATGTATAAGAGGGATACATGGAATGTTTGTGAGAGAGTGCGTTAGACAAGGGAAAACGTTCCCGGAACGAATGATGTATATGGTGATGATTAAATTGAATAGTAATATAAACAAATAATAAGAATAAAAATCGAATGGATATTATTGACTAAATGATAATGACCCCGGGGTATGTAGATATAAAATTAAGTATTGTTATTTGAAAATGAATTTATGGAATAACCAGAATGATAAGAGACAATTGAAAATTGTAAAGAAAAAGTATATATTAAATTTCAATTGGGATTAATAAGGAATTGAACAAAATGTTCAAAACATGCATATATGGAGATGGAAACATGAAAGCGAAGCTTCAGATAAAGTTTAAAAAAAATGAAAACAAAGGTAAAAACATATATAGTTAATAATAGTAAACAGTATTTTCTAATATAATTAGTGATGAAAACATTTCAAAGAGATACAAAAAAATTCGACCTATATGTAATGCATGCAGTAATTGAATGATTCAGCTAATAAAACAAATGTATTCATCAAAAAAGAGCAAAATATTTTGCAGTACGATTTTGAATGGATCGAAGAGCTAAGGATTGACATTACAGCACACAATATGGGTTAAATTACTGAAAAACAATTACAGATTTATACAATAATTTCATTAAAAAAAAAAAAAATTTCACGTTGAAAAATAATACTTATTTTTTTTTTTTTTTTTGTTAATTACTTTATTTGTACAGGCTCATTCGAATAAACTTTACAGAGCCAAGTTATCATTTTCTTTATACATTATAAATGTCTTAAATCTAAAATTAAAGGATTGGAACCGATTACTCGCGGTCTTCTCGAGGTTAGTGGATGACAATTGTTTGGATCGGGAGAGGGAAAAGGAGATTTGGAATATGATTTATGATTCAAAAATTTCACTATTTCTAAAACAAATACTTAATCCTATCGACGTTATATCAACTCTGTAATTATGCAATTATTACAGAAACAAATCTACAAAAAAAAAAATACACACACACATACAAAACACAAACTAAACACAAGGTTAATCAAATTTACAATCTATGGTTAATATTCTTCAAGAAAACATATATGAGTTGCATAAACTCCAGATCGCGTCTAGCCAAAATATCCCGAACTGGAACATTAGGTTGTCTACCTCGAGCCCGAAGGGAATCATACAACTCGGATCTGACTCCACGGTGCTCAGCACATGACCAAGTAATGTGATCTGCGTCCTGGTAACCTTGTCCACATTCACAGAGATTACTGTCGCCCAGCTCAACACGGAACAAGTGAGCGTTTAACGAGTAGTGATTGGACATGAGGCGAGACATCATACGAATGAAGTCTCGACCCACATCCAACCCCTTGAACCAAGGACACTTCGACACCTTAGGGATGATTGAATATAACCATCGTCCCAAACTCCCTTCACTCCATTTATTTTGCCAGCTGGCGAGGGACTGTTGACGATAAATGAAGAAAAATTCGTCGTAGGCGATTTGTCGATCGTAAATATCGCCTTCCATAGCGCCCACCTTTGCAAGCGAGTCCGCCTTCTCATTGCCCGGAATCGAGCAATGAGATGGGACCCATGCAAAGGTGATGACAAAAGATCTTAAAGATAAAGCACTTAGAAGCTCTCGTATTTTCATGAGAAAATACGAGGAGTGCTTTACCGGCCTCATGGAGCGAATAGCCTCGACAAAACTGAGACTATCCGTAAAAATAAAATAATGATCTGGTGCAAGTGAGGCGATCGTTTCTAGCGTATAATGTATTGCCGCCAGTTCAGCAACATATACGGAACAAGGAGCATGAAGCATTCGAGAGGCGCTATGAAATTCGTTATAAATACCAAAACCAGCGGACGCCTCTATTAGTGATCCATCTGTGAAGAACGATCTTGCGGAATCAACTTGGCCAAACTTTGCAGCGAAAATTGACGGAGCAATCATGGAACGATGATGCTCTGGGATTCCGCGAATCTCTTGCGTCATGGATAAATCAAAATGAACAGAATTGTCGAAGTCGGAGAAGCAAACACGATAGGGATTATGCTGCGAAGGGCTGACATCCTGTGTTATGTACACGTAGTACAATGACATAAAACGAGTTTGAGGGTTTAGCTCAAGAAGCTTCTCAAAGTTTGCAATCACCAGTGGGTTCATAATTTCACAACGGGTGAGGAGCCTGAGGGATAATTCCGAAAACCGATCAGAGAGTGGCAACATGCCCGCTAACACTTCGAGACTCATCGTATGAGTCGAGTGCATGCATCCTAACGCGATACGAAGACAGCGATACTGGATCCGTTCCAGTTTGATGATGTGCGTTTTAGCCGCCGACTGGAAGCAAAAACTACCGTACTCTAAAACCGATAAAATCGTTGTCCGGTACAACGTTAGAAGATCTTGCGGATGGGCTCCCCACCACGTTCCGGTAATTGTTCGGAGAAAATTGATCCTTTGTTGGCATTTCCGCTTCAGATACTCAATGTGGGATCTCCAGGTGCATTTTGAATCGAACCAGACCCCAAGATATTTGAAGGACATAGAATGAGTGATCGGTTTACCCAAAAGTTGAAGCTTTGGTTGTGCTGGGCTATGCTTCCTAGAAAAAACGACCAACTCAGTTTTCTCCGTGGAGAATTCGATACCTAGCTGGATAGCCCAAGTAGACAAATTGTCTAAGGTATCCTGTAAGGGTCCTTGCAGGTCGGCCTCTCTGGGTCCTGTCATAGACACTACTCCGTCATCTGCAAGTTGTCTCAACGTGCAGTTGTCCCTTAGACAATTGTCAATTTCTCTGACGTAGAAATTATACAGAAGGGGGCTTAAACATGAGCCCTGGGGGAGACCCATGTAGCTAAATCGTGAAGCTGTAGAGTTTCCATGAGAAAAGCTCATATGTTTCTCTGACAGCAAATTGTACAAAAAGTTATTAATTAATGGAGAAAGGCCACAAGCGTGGAGTTTGTCTGAAAGGACTTCAACCGATACTGAATCAAAAGCCCCCTTAATATCCAAGAAGACAGAAGCCATTTGCTCTTTATTAGCAAAAGCCAACTGAATTTCAGTGGAAAGCAACGCGAGACAGTCGTTCGTTCCCTTGCCCCTACGGAAACCAAATTGAGTATCTGAGAGTAGGTGGTTCAACTCAACCCATTTGTCCAGACGAAAAAGGATCATTTTCTCCATCAATTTTCGAATGCACGATAACATCGCAATGGGACGATACGAATTGTGATCTGACGCGGGTTTTCCAGGCTTTTTAATGGCTATAACTCTCACCCGCCTCCAATCATCCGGAACAATATTGAGCTCCAGGAACTGACCAAACAAGTTCAACATGCGCCTCTTAGCGACGTCTGGGAGGTTCTTCAACAAGTTGAACTTGATTCTATCAGCCCCCGGAGCCGAATTGCCACACGAAAGGAGCGCGAGTGAGAGTTCCAGCATTGAAAAAGGCTGGCTGATCTCGTCTACCGAATTCGTCGTTTCGCGAGGAATCATCTGTGCCGGCACGGAATCAGGACATACTTTTCGCGCGAACTTGAGAATCCAACGATCTGAGTACTCCTCGCTCTCGTTGTTCGAAGACCGGTTACGCATCCTTCGCGCCGCGTTCCAAAGCGTATTCATCGACGTTTCGCGCGATAACCCGTCCACGAATTGCCGCCAGTATCCGCGTTTCTTGGCTTTGATGAGGCTCTTGAGTTCGCGTTCAAGAGCCGAGTACGCTTCGAAATGTACGGGTGTTCCACGTTTCCGGAAAAGCTTAAACGCGTCGGACTTTTTACGATAAACCTCAGTGCATTGCTGGTCCCACCAAGGGGAAGGAGGTTTCCTACGGAAAGACGTTCCTGGAACCGGCCGAGTTTGAGCTTGAAGCGCGCTGTCTAAGATCAGATTGGAGAGGAAGTTATATTCCTCCAACGGTGGTGTCGTGATTTCCGGTGGTCTGTTCGCCAGGTGCCCTAACGAACATATGATGATCCATGATCAGGTCTCGCTCGCTGCTGCGGTGCCTGCTGCTGTTTGCGTCCGTCCGCTTTGTCGTCCGACTGCTGAGTGAGCCACGTAATGTGGCACTGTACCTTATGTAGGTGCTTGCTGCGGTGCTTGCTGCTGTTTGAGTCCGTCCGCTTTGTCGTCCGACTGCTGAGTCAGCCACGGAATGTGGCACTGCACCTTATGTAGGTGGCTGCTGCTGTGCTTGCTGCTGCGATGCTTGCTGCTGTTTGCGTCCGTCCGCTTTGTCGTCCGACTGCTGAGTGAGCCACGGAATGTGGCACTGCACCTTATGTAGGTGGCTGCTGCTGTGCTTGCTGCTGCGATGCTTGCTGCTGTTTGCGTCCGTCCGCTTTGTCGTCAGTCAATCGAATGAGCAACGGAATATGGCACAGTTACTTTTATACCATACTCGCTGCTGCTGTTTTGTTTTGCCATTCACCAGTTTAGATAATTTTTACTACATCGAGATTTTAAACGTCCAAATGAAGCTAAAATCCCCTTTTTTTTTCAGCGAGGTGGAATTCAAGGGATACGAAATCTTTCAAGTCTCAAAACAATTTTTATTTCAGGAGATATTTATTTATTTGTCTCTTTCACTTTTATTCTCTACAATACCTCTGTCCTCTACTCTGTTATTTAAAAAAAATGTCTTAATATAATCGTTTTTTTTTTCTTTTTTTTTTTTTTTTTTGTAGCTTTCAAGTCTGAAAACAATTAAATTTTATTTCAGGAGATATTTATTTATTTGTCTCTTTCACTTTTATTCTCTACAATACCTCGGTCCTCTACTCTGTTATTTTTATTAAGAATTAAAAAAAAAATGTCTTAATATAATCGTTTGTTTTTGTTTTTGTTTTATTTAGTTTCTTTGTAGTAGTAACAATATTCATTAGTTTCGTTAAATTATGCCGTCAAGCTCGATTCCTGTGTGACTTCTGCAGTTGCTCTCTTCTATGTAGATCCGTTTTGGAGTGTTCTTCTGTGGTTTGATTATCTTTTGTTATTCAAAAATGCTGTACAGTATCATGTCTTTGAATCTGTTCGGTTTTCTTGTCGCTCGCGATGG
This sequence comes from Ochlerotatus camptorhynchus, assembly GCF_037179485.1. Lineage (NCBI taxonomy): Eukaryota > Metazoa > Arthropoda > Insecta > Diptera > Culicidae > Ochlerotatus > Ochlerotatus camptorhynchus. Next base: position 1,372,199 of record NW_027040569.1, on the reverse strand, counting down.
ACGCTGCATCACTTGTATATTTTCATCTAACGTGTCCTCAAGTTCAATTCCAGTTTCACTTTCATGGTTTTCTGTTTCTGTGTTTGTGATTCCCAATTCAGTGTCATTGTTGACCGTTTTATCAGCAAGCTCTTGTAGATCTTCTGGAACCTTCTTAACCTCCTGAACGTTACGAGAGTATTGAATCCCGCTTTTACTCCGAATTATCACTTTTGCTCCATCTCTTGCAATTATCGAGAATCTTTCAGCAGAAAATTCCGGGTCCGACTTACGCTTCTTCGGAATTGCGACTAAAACTGTATCCCCTACTTGAATATTCGAATCTTTAGCTCTTCTTTGGCTGTCTGCGTATTTTTTACTCTCAAGTTTAGAAATTGCATCCTTCTCCTTAATATCAGTGCGATCTAATATTTCAGTACAATTTGATTCCCAAAGGCTGGGGAATGTCCCACGGAACTTCCATCCCACCAATAACTCAAAGGGTGTAACTCCAAAGCGTGATAGTGGCCGAACTTTGTTATGCGCATGGACATACCTCTCCAAAGCTGTTCTCCAGTTGATATTGTCCAATTTGGCGGCTGCCAAAGCATGCTTGATTCCGATATTTTGTCTTTCTACCGCGCCGTTCGATTGAGCACTCAACGGGATAGACTTTCGTATTTTGATGCCTCTGTCTTCCCATATCTTAACGAACTTATCACTCTGGAAAGGTGGTCCGTTATCGCTCTGTATTGCCATAGGATAACCCCACACTTCAAAAATTTTTGCTAGTGCGGAGTTTGTTGTTTCGGCATCGATGTTCTTTACTTCAATGACATGGATGTACCTGGAGTAGGTGTCAACAACCACCAAAAACTCTCCATGGCCGAAATCTTTATCGGTAAAAAAATCGATTTGTAAGATTTCCCATGGTCCTTGTGGAAGTTCTCTATTTGTAAGAGGAAGTGGTGCGTTTTTCTTCGATAATCTAAGGCATGTTTCGCATTTTTCTATATGCTTCTGTACCTCTTTGCTCATTCCAGGCCACCAGAAGTGGTTACGCAAGATTCGTTTCATTGATGATGTCCCCATATGACCCTGATGTGCTAGTTCCATTGCTTTTGTCCGCAAGTTAATAGGCAATATTACGCGATCCTCCTTGAAAATCAGGGCACCCAGTACTCGTAAATACTTGGCTTGGCATTCGTAGGCTCGCAACTCTGTATTCCATGTACCAGATTTAAGGGATTCTCTGATGTCCGCCTGTTCTTTGTCGTTCTCAGCTTCTAATTCGATTTCGTTCCAATTCATCTTCATATTTCCCATGTCAAAGACGAATAATAAATGTCCTTCGCAAGAGTCGTCGAATGATTCGGCTGGTGTGCTATCGATCACTAATCTTGAGAGAGTGTCTGCAATATTCATGTCACCTGGAACACTCTCGACCGAAAAATCATATGTCTGCAATCTTAGTGCCCAGGCCTCAGCCCGCGAAACAGCCCTCTTTCCAATTCGATGCATGCCTCCAAAAATAAATTCGTTGGATTTAGCATCTGATCTAATCTTAAAGGTTGTACTCATTAGATAATTGGAGAACCTTTCTACACCCCAAACCATGGCCAAAGCCTCTTTTTGAGTATGTGGGTATTTCTGTTCGGCCGAAGATAATGCTTTTGAAGCACACGCAATGACTCTTGGCTTAGAATCGCTATTAAATTGGACCAAAACAGCACCTAAACCATGTGGTGAAGCATCCACGTAGAGTTCGGTTTCATCAGTCTGACAGTAATAGCCCAAGGTTTTGACCTTCGTCCAGGCTTCCCATCTTAAGTAATCGAATTCCTGGTCCAACTCTTCAGACCAGTAGAACCGTTCCGCTCTCGCAAGCTCCCTTAACCTCCAAGTCTTGTCTGCCCGGTTATGAATGAATCTGTCAATGTAGTTTATCAAACCCAAGAAGCTCCTGACTTCATCTTGATTTTCAGGTCTACGGAAATGTTGGATAGCCTTAATTTTCTCGTCCTCTATACTCCAACCGTTAGCTGACAAATTGAAGCCCAAAAACGTCACTTCTTGTTTGTGAAATACACATTTACTTTGATTTAGTTTGACGTTGTGATTTTCCAGATGTTTTAAAACTTCTGCTAGGTTTCTATCATGCTCCTCCTTTGTTTGGCCGACCACTAGGACATCATCCAAGTAGTTGACTGTGCCCTTGCATCCCGACAGTACAACGGACTGCATAATCTCTTGAAAAATGTCAGGAGCATTGCATAAGCCAAAAGGTAGCCGACGACATCTGTATAATGCATCGCCTGAGAAGAAGTTTGTCAAATGCCTACAGCGCTCGTCTAGGACGACATGGAAGAATGCACTTTTAAGATCTATGGTTGAAAACCATTTTGCCCCATGCAGTTCCATTAGTATGGATTCAAAAGTCGGCATTTTAAACGGCGTCCTATAAATGCATTTGTTCGGGCCTCTTAAATCGATGACCAGGCGAATGTCGTTCTTTCCCTTCGGTACTACTAGCAGAGAGGAACAAAAAGATCTATCCATATCTTCCGTAACCGGTTCAATGATTCCAGATGACAAGAGCTCACTGAGTTTCTGCTGGGTCAATCTTTTGAAACCGGCCGGGATATGCGTATACACATTTCTAGCTGGGGGCAAATCCATATTGTAGCGCAGTAGTACTGGTGGAACGTTGAATTTCGGAAATTCCTCTGAGACTGAAGCTGATACTGTGTTCATCATAGCGAGCTCGCATTTCCATATGCTGCCGTATCCACCAATCGGAACTCTTAGCCCCAAGTCTAATAGGCTGTATCGGGCTGCTGTGTTAAAGCTCAATAACGATCGCGCCTCCTCAACAACGTAAAACTTTTCTAAATAGACCGGTCTCTCTTTAGAAACATACAGTTTTGCCGAAAAGGTTGCTGTCACTTTGATTTCTCCCGGTGAAGCATACGCACGCAATGTTTTATCCGATGAGTAACATACGTCATGCAGCTTAGACACGGTGGACTTATTCTGAGCAATCTTGTCCCATATTCTCTTTTCAATAGTATTCACTTGAGCCCCGGAATCAATGAAAAAAATTACACATTTCCCGGCTACTCGGCCAACAACATAAGCATCTTCTTCTGTCGGTGGATCGAAAGCAGGTACAGCGCATTGTAGCTCGTCAGTACAATTGGTAGTTGAAGAAGTTTCAAAATAATCTTCTGCTAGATCCTGTAAACGTAAGGATAATTATAATTGGGTCATTGAAAGTCTTCCTTAAAAGCTCCCTTATCTCACATTCGTTAGCATCGTATGAAGGGTCAATTTTTTTTTTTTTTTGTATGATTGCAGCAGGATGCGACATCGAACCAAAATCGCTTCTTTCAGAAGACACTCGACCCTAACAACCATTCGAACTCATTTATTAAGCCGTCTGCGACCCCAAATATGGAAACCTTCTTAAAGAGAATTTAAAAATTGCTTTACTCAAAATTTTCATCTTTCAAATATTTTATTCGCCTTGTCAAATTATAAGTAACAAACTTTATTTCAAATTCAATTTCAATGTGAGATAAGAAAGCCTCGAAGATATTTCAAATTATTCTTGTTTAACATTGTCTTGTACCTTGCTCTCGTTGTCTTCACTGTTTTGCATAATCGCTGCAAGCTTCGGCCTTGGCTCTTCCTCTCCCGGTTCATCGTGCGCTCGCTTCTGGCTCATTCCTTGACGAGACAGGGCTGAACATGTACGAGCTAGATGGCCTCGGCGGTTACAATTGTGGCACACCTTTTCCAGATTTGGGCAATCATAGGTCCAGGTCCATGATACATGCTGGCACATCGCCAGCAAGTGCTTCTAGATGACCCTTGAAAATTTGATTGTCCACGATGATACGCTCCTCTGCCTCGTCGAGTTCCCCGGAATCTTGGTCCTATTCCACGGCGAAACTGAGCTTGGAGGTCTGTAGCTGGTGATAATGCCGCTATTGTTGCGCTGTTTTGACGGTTTAGTTTTTGATACTCTTCCTCGTTAAAAATCTCCATCTCTCGGTCCCGGACCATCGCGATCAAGCTATTCATATCACCTTGGTTGACCCAGTTGCGGTGGGCTAGAATGCGCACACGACTATCGGTTGTTCCCTTTACAATGGTACGCACTACAGCCTCCATCTCTTCTTCGCTCTTGTAGTCGCATAACTTAGCAGCGGCTGCCACTCGTCGTACGAAACATATGTTAGACTCCCCTTTTAATTGCACAGTGTTCATCAACTTTCCTCGTTGGCCGATGATATAAGTCCTCGACCCGAAATATCGATCCAATCGTGCAATCGTGTTGGAGAATGGATGATTCCGTTCATCCGGCATGTCTGTAGTGGACGATGTTCCCTGCATCACCTCCATTAGTTTCGATCCAGCTTTAATTTTGAAGATGTCCATCTTAGCATGTTCATCGGTGGCATGAACTAGATTGAACGAGGCTGTAATCATTTCCTTCCAGTGCTCGTAGGCCTTCTTATCGATATCAGTCTCACCCTCTGATGGCTTGCATTCCGGAATATTAAAAGAACCGAGGGACATATGGTTCATTGTAGCAATTAGAGACTCGTTTCCTGGTGCTTGATGATCGTCAGAAATAGCATTGCATCTGGCTTGATCGTTTTCCGTACTGTTGACTTCCATAGCGTGAAGTAACTGGTCTTTTTCGGACCGTATAGTAGCCAATTCATTTTTGACTGCTAACAGTTCCTCCAATAGCCTCTTCTTTGAGATTTTGCTTTTTGATTTCGGTTTCGCTCTGTAACAAGAAAGACACAATCTCACTTATTATGTTTCGGCAATTAAGGTCAATTGCATTTTAGGATACTGCCTCGACTACAGTTCCGTTTATTTATTTTTTTTTTGCTTTGGGCACTCTGCTTCACCAATCAGAGGCCAATTGTGTTTTCAGGATACTGCCTCGACTACAGTTCCGTTTACTTATTTTTTTTTGTTTTTTTTTTTTTTGCTTTGGACACTCTGCTTCGCCAATCAGAGGCCAATTGCGTTTTCAGGATACTGCCTCGACTACAGTTCCGTTTGTACTTCTCTTATGAGATTATAATTATACTTACAGATTGGGAGATGAAGCGGTTCCAGTACCAGCTGCGCCATTGTCGTGATTTCCGGTGGTCTGTTCGCCAGGTGCCCTAACGAACATATGATGATCCATGATCAGGTCTCGCTCGCTGCTGCGGTGCCTGCTGCTGTTTGCGTCCGTCCGCTTTGTCGTCCGACTGCTGAGTGAGCCACGTAATGTGGCACTGTACCTTATGTAGGTGCTTGCTGCGGTGCTTGCTGCTGTTTGAGTCCGTCCGCTTTGTCGTCCGACTGCTGAGTCAGCCACGGAATGTGGCACTGCACCTTATGTAGGTGGCTGCTGCTGTGCTTGCTGCTGCGATGCTTGCTGCTGTTTGCGTCCGTCCGCTTTGTCGTCCGACTGCTGAGTGAGCCACGGAATGTGGCACTGCACCTTATGTAGGTGGCTGCTGCTGTGCTTGCTGCTGCGATGCTTGCTGCTGTTTGCGTCCGTCCGCTTTGTCGTCCGACTGCTGAGTGAGCCACGGAATGTGGCACTGCACCTTATGTAGGTGGCTGCTGCTGTGCTTGCTGCTGCGATGCTTGCTGCTGCTTGCGTCCGTCCGCTTTGTCGTCAGTCAATCGAATGAGCAACGGAATATGGCACAGTTACTTTTATACCATACTCGCTGCTGCTGTTTTGTTTTGCCATTCACCAGTTTAGATAATTTTTACTACATCGAGATTTTAAACGTCCAAATGGAGCTAAAATCCCCTTTTTTTTCAGCGAGGTGGAATTCAAGGGATACGAAATCTTTCAAGTCTCAAAACAATTTTTATTTCAGGAGATATTTATTTATTTGTCTCTTTCACTTTTATTCTCTACAGGTGGAAGCCCTTCTACCGACGTTAGGGCATCTTCTATCACATTCTTGAACTTTGTCCAATCGATATTACGGGTAAGATCGTACGCGACGTTAACGGGTTCCGACGGATTGAACCCACTGGCAACTGAAACTTTGATCGGCAAGTGATCACTACCGTGGGGATCTTGGATCACATTCCACGTGCAATCCAACGATAATGAGTTAGAGCAAAGTGTGAGGTCTAATCTACTTCCATTCGAGGATGGGCCAGCCAAACGTGTTACTTCTCCATTGTTAAGAATTGTCATATTAAAGCTGTCGCAGAGGTCATATATCAAAGTAGAACGGTTGTCATCATACAGTTCCCCCCAGCCTGTACCGTGGGAATTCAAATCTCCCATAATCAACCGTGGAGCAGGAAGTACCGAACAGATATCTGAAAGTTGTTTGCGATTAACAACGGCTCTAGGAGGAATATAAACAGAAGCAATACAAAGGCTCTTACCTTTAATAATAGCCTGACATGCAACAACTTCAATACCTGGAAATTGTGGAAGATTCACTCTATAGAAGGAATGGCACTTTTTGATCCCCAAAAGTACCCCTCCTCCACGCGAATCCTCACGATCCAGTCGAATAATGTTAAAATCATAAAAAGGAAGATCGATATCTGAAGAGAGCCAAGTTTCACAAACAGCAAATGCATCACAATCATTATTGTGAATTAAAAACTTAAAAGAATCTAATTTAGGAATGAGACTTCGACAATTCCACTGTAGAACAGTGATCAAATCCCCGACCTCGTTTGGAAAATTATCCATCGAAGGAAATGATTGCTGCAATGAGGGGCCACTTCAATGTCAATTGCTTCAAGAGGGTCTTCACAGAAGGAAGCATTGCCAGAACAATGCTTTTGAGAGGATCAGAAATATTGAGGTACTTGAGAATATCGTCCACAATTTTATCAAATGAGAACAACCCGGATGAAGAAGGGGCTTCTGTTCTTAAAAATGGGCCATCAGGGGTTTTTGATGTCCCCGGGAGAGATGGAAAGTTCTGGTTATAGTCAGTTCGGCGGAAACCAGGAGGAGTTGAAACTTCCTTTTTTCCATCACTCCTTGATTTGGGCAAGCTGATTTGGGGTTCCTTATCTGCAACTTTCCGCGAACGGATGCGTTTTCGTTTCCGTGCAGAACCTTCCGGAAAACTGAAAGAAACTCCCTCCTCAGCCAAGTCAGAGTCAGACTCGTCATCAGACAAAACAGCAAAGGGATTTTTGTCGTTGGTCGATGGTGTGGCTGTTTTTAGCATTGCTGCAAAAGACTGCCTGGAACGCTCCTTAAGAGAGCGTTCTAGTTTCTCCCCGCGTTGTTTGTACGCCGGGCACGATGAGAGACCATGAGGAGTTCCCTTACAGTACACGCATTTTGGTGCAGTGACTGTGCAGGCACCATCCTCGTGCTTCTCCCCGCATTTGGAACAGCGTGCCTTGCTGCCACAGTGAGAGGCCGTATGTCCCAACTGTTTGCAATTTTGGCAGTTCATGACCCGAGGAACAAACAAACGCACAGGTAGCCGAAGTTTTCCCAACTCGATGTAGTGAGGAAGGGCTGAACCAGAAAAGGTCACCCGAAACGAGTCTGTGGGGGTAAAGCTCTTTTTACCCTCGCTGAAAGATACTGAGTTCAGCTTCTGGACTTCCAGTATCTCAACCGTGGGAAGCAAGGGGTTCTTGAAACGGCCAACCGCTTGCTTCGCCAAGATCTCGGGGGTCAGACTCGCTTCGGTGACCACACCTTCGATCTCCACATTACGAGCTGGGATGTACACTCTATACTCGAGTGTAAAGAGCTGGGAGGCAGCAATCTCGTTAGCTTGCTTCAGGTTAGAGACGACAACGCGAAGTTTATTGTACCTCACCTTCGAGATTTCGGTCACGGCCGAGAACCGCTTCGTCAGATCATTAGTAATTTGCATTACATTCAAAGGTTTCTTTTTGGGCTGAAAGTAAACAACCCATGGGCCAGTCGAGTCTTCTGGGTAGGCTCGCGATCGGGGGCTTATCTGTCCCTGTCCATTACCAGACTGAGATGACGAACCAGGGATGGCATCATCTGATTTCTGGGATGACAGACGTTTTCGACCCTTCTTGCTATCGCGTGGCAAAGAAGTGTCATCTACCGACAAAACGTCCATTTCGTCTTCCGACAAAATGTCCATTTTGCCGTACTAGTGGGAGCGAAAAACGCTCTACCACTGCAACGATAATCAAAATTACTCGGACACAATACACGAGAAAAAAAAAATACAAACACAGAAACACAAACTTAAAATTTAACTGATGGGAGAAAGAAAGAAACAAGAAACAAAAACTTATCTGATAATCCTATACTACTATCACCGAGCGTTTACACAGCAGCAGCGGAGCGACGCGCAGCTTTGATGATCTTCGATCCGCGTGTGCGGGCGGTCTTCGTTGGTGTGTGCTTGTATGAAGCTCGGCACTCAGCTGAACACACGAGATGGATGAGTGGTTTGAATGTGGAGGCAGATGCTGACACTCGATGACGATAATCCGTGTGCACAGGTATGCGTGACCACGCACCGATGGTGCGCAAAATGGTTGGCGAATTGGCAATCGCAAAAACAATTTTCCTTCCGATGATGCCGAAAACACACTTTCTTCTCAGAAAAAACTCACTTTTTGATAAATTTATCGGGAATTATGCCAGGAATCACTAAGCGAGAAAAAACTGATTATTTACGTCAGATAATAGCGAGAAAACTTCCAAATTAACGGAGCGCGAAACAAGTCGACCGTACTTCTTGCTAGGACGCAGTGTAAAAATAATACTTATGACAATGATAAAAAAAAAAAAAAAAAAACGGTGACAAACAAGATCAAAGTAGACAAGAAGATTGTACCTACAAAGCGCTTTGGACTAACTGTGTACTAGAATCTCACAGCGAGATTGAATACAAAACAATTTTGAACGGAAAATACCGTCAAAACACAGCATTAATATACTGTAAATGATCCCAGAGTCGTAAATGATGTTATGGTTGACAATTTATTAAAGGCCGTTTTATTTTTTACAGACCGTTACAGATGTGGAGATAAACAATTGGACAATGGCATTCGGAATCCAGAATGCACGAGAATTTATGAATGAGTCTACACAGCAAAAAAAATTATTTTGATATCACATCAAAGTGGATGCACTACAATCATGTCGAAAATTACATTTAATTTTTATGGCCACATAAATAAACAAATGCAGTAAAAGCAGCGTAATGTCAGTTCATGCATTGTATTAATGATAATTTTGTCCTTTTTAGCAAGTAATATTACACCATATTTTCGACATGATTGTAGTGCATCCACTTTGACGTGATATCAAAATTATTTTTTTTGCTGTGTAACTGAAATTTAAGTTTACTTACAGATACCGACCGTTTCCACTCAATTAGCGAAGACGAGCACTTGCAGCAATTTGGCCACTTTCAAAACTGACTAAATAAAAAGTTAAACGTATTGCCAGAGGAATCTGCAACCGAGCATAGATGAATCGAATTAATACGTGCCGTTTAAAACCTCATTAGGAGAAAGAGAGTACTTGCTGCAATTTCATGACGTAGCCATTCAGATGCTTTGATTAATTGGTGAGTTACAACTACAGACAAAAAGGGTTAAACGAAGTAACAGAAAAATACCCTACTTAAAATAAAAATACTAGCAAAACATGATGAAAGATATCAGAATAAGAAGTATGCCACAAAGAAACAAAGTTAAGAGTAAAACAAGAAGTGTAATATCGACAATAAGATAAAAATGTTCAGTTAAAGTAATTAATTCTGAATTTGTTTGCAGAAAATAGATAGCATACTGATTATTTATTGTGTAGATGAAAATATGAAATTGAAAAAAATAAGAGCAGCAAGCAACTAATGAAGAATATTATTAATCATATCATGTCAATGATATCAAAGTATGTAAACCAAGTAAAAAAATAATAATTATAGTTGATTCAAAAGATGAGTAGAAAATAATTTGAATATACCAAAGGTATAGTTTAATGAATGTTTTAGAGTGAAATTGATAAAAAAAAAAAAAAAAATATCCAAAAGACAATTATTGGTGATACAGTGAGAAAGGGAAAATCGATTTTGGATATCCTTGGATGTACCAGGTGGCGAATCTCAGAGACGGTCAACAGCGAAGGAAGAGTCACAATCACAATGGCTAGATGACAATCGAAAGACAAATCATGCGGAAGATTGAAGATTGACGGTGTTGGGTAGGATCATCGGAAAAGTATAAGGAACAGGAGGATGGAATCGAGTGGTTTATCGAGGATAACAGAATTGATCAACACATTATACTGTATAGATGAGCAATCTTTGGCATGAGCTCATCACACAGCATCTAAAAAGACAAACTACTTCAGCAACGGTTTCGCAAACATCATCATAAAACTACAGAACATACAACGTAACGTTTGATATGACATCATTACACATCAAACTCAAAAATGGCAATGAAGCACAATCAAGTACAAAACTAACGCCTGGTATGGCACAAACAATAAATTGACTAGCTGCATATATAAACACAGATAGAAAACAGTCATGGATAAAATCCAAAACAAGTTTACATCTTATAACGAAAATCATCGAAGATGTGGAATCATACTACACCATAGAGAAAGTTGAAGTTCTAATAAGCACTAAAAAAGTTTCCAACAGAAACATACATAATGACGAGATGCGATCAGTACAAGACATAGATATGAAAGACGATGAAGAGTAACCTGAATGCGGCAAACAACGAATCATAGATGGCGGGGAATGGCAGATACACCCACACCTGATATTTGATATCAACCAAATTACGAGTCAGGAACAGTTTTCAATCGCACGGATGAACGAGCAGAAACGAAGGAGCTTTAACGAAAGGTACAATTTAGGATCACCCTAAGGTTAGGAGAAAAATGGCAACAAGAAAGCACGAAATTTTTAAAATCGAAGATTACCAACTCAAGCTTATTGATAATATTTTTTGCAAAATGATTCTCAACCTCAGTAAGTAAGGGGGGATGCAACAACCCCAAATTCTAATATCACTCCTTATAGTGAATTATTCGTAATGGTTCTATAGAATGTTAACATTAAATATCAATTGCAACAAGAATGGTATAACTCAACTAAACGCATAATTAACGTAAGTCAGTTAGGCAAATTTTCATATCAGCAAAACGCGTGATAAAACTTGTTAACACAGATGATTTAGCCAAATGACAAAATTTAGTAAAAGTATGAACGACTGAATATGTTTATCAATAGTACAAAGTAGGGTCTTAAGAAAGGCACAGTAGGAGTAAGAACCATAATAAGAAGATCCAGTACAAAATTTAGCAAATATAGAATAGTTACCAGCGCATATCCTTGAGAAGAATCTCTTCGATATTATTCTCAAGCTGGTTAAGTAAGAGGGGATGCAAAGGCCTCAAAATCCAATATCAATCTGAGTAAGAAATTAACCAGTAATAGACCCCCATACGGTACGAGAAAATACACAACTTAACAGCAGCAGTGACAATGTCACACATTTCCAAGGTCAGTTGTTTATAAACAGTTGCTACCGCGTCGTCAGCGATGCGCGCTGGCTTAACTAGGTGCTTCGCGAAAGGTCAAAGTAAACATTGATGAGTAAGCATCCTACATAGCCGTTCCTACAGCGAGGAGCATTAATTCTTGTTAAAAAAACAGACACCGACTTTCCAAGAGAAAAGCTATCTGTCTCGCTTTATATGTACATACTGGAGAAAAACTATTGTGTAGAGTTTAAGTAACAAATTCATGTATAAAAGGTTTCGAATAATAAAGAATCGGGGCAGTTGTTCTGATGAGTTTATTATCCGAGGTTTGCTAGGTGCGGACGAGCACAGTTCCAACCTCAGGATAACTGATTCATCAAAGAGCTTTTTCCATACAGTAGAAATGGAATTACACTGTCTTTCGTTTTACGGAGAAAGAAAGACCACGCGAGTTGTTGCTCTACGTTGGGCACTTCAACACGGGAGTGAAACATGGATGCGCAACGGAGTATGGGCGCAACCAGGACGGTTGAATGTCAACGGAGAATGACGGAGAATGTCAACCAACCAGGACGCAAGAAGGACAAAGTCCCGGCATTTCGGACGGAGGATTTCCCGCCTCTTCGTGCTCCTCAGCAAAGGCAAGAGAATTCGCGGGTGCATTCCGCTCAAGCAACTTCAGGTGATTCTGCTGGCCAAAGGTCTCCATCCCCCCTGGATTCTGGAGACAACCACCAGCGCAAAACAACAACCCGGATCTGTTCTCAGCGGATGAACTCATGGAAATTTTCGTCAACATGTCCGGTGCTCTTCGTAAGTGCCGCAATAAACCCGAACAGATCCAAGTGCTCGGTAAGTTCATCATCCAGTATGGTGTCTAAACCGCTAACCATCGCTACCTGGAAAGCTTGCTCTGTAAAAGCAAAACAGATTGAGCTTACCGACTTCCTCCGCAAGCACAGCATCGACGTGGGCCTTCTAACCGAGACCCATCTAAAGTCCGGCGACAGCTTCTGGTTGCCTGATCACAACATTATCCGGCTTGATCGCACCAGCTCCAGGGGGGGGGGGGGGGGGTGGTGTGGCGGTCATCGCCAGAAAGGGAATCAAGTTCTGCACTCTGCCCCACGTCCGGACTTCTATCATCGAGGCCGTTAGTGTGGAGGTGGAATCACCAACTGGAAACGTCCGGTTTATCGCTGTTTACTGCCCACGCCAGTGCACCGCCAACAACGGATTAGGAACTCAATTCAAGAACGACCTGACCGCCATCACCCGTACTAGCTCCCGATTCATCGTTGGGGGCGACCTGAATGCCCGCCATGAAGCTTGGCGGAACCGGAATGGATGTCTATTGTTCGACCACGCACAACATGGACTGTACACTGTGCAGTTTCCGGACGAACCAACTTTTATCTCTCCGGCGGGAAATCCGTCCACCCTGGACTTTTTCCTGTCAAACATCGTACTATCCAAGCCGGAGGCGCACAACGATCTCAGCTCCGACCACCAACCGGTGGTGACTGAAGTCGGTGTCAACGTGGTTCCTGCTAGAAGCTGCCTGCGTAAAGACTACTACCATGTCAACTGGGTGCAGTAGGGACGAATGGTGGACAGCAACATCGATGAAAATCCACTGCTCGACACTGTAGATGACATCGACCGGGCGTTGGAAGGACTCCAACAGGCCATATCCGTGGCTGACGAGGCGTGTGTTCGACAAGTTCCTGTGAGGGGTAAGTTTGTTGCTATTGATTCCCACACCCAATTACTTATTCGGTTGAGAAATGTTCGTAGACGCCAGTTTCAGAGGACTGGAGATCTGGGCAAAAAAACGTGAAGTGGCCGATCTGAACAGGCTGATTGCTTCCAGAATGGACTCACTCCATTCAAGATAGATAGATTGGTTCTACGTCATACTTCGGTCGTGTCTAGGACACAACCCTTTAATTTTTTCTACCGAGCTCGACTGTGCGGGTCTCGGCGGGAGTGACATTTGATTGAGGTCTCGGATAATGCCTTTTCTAATAATCTGCCTACGTTTCTTTTCTTTGTTATCTACTTTATCCCCTTTTTATTTTCCGCTCTTCTTTCCTCTTCTCTTCTTTTGTTTTATTTGTTTACATATAACTAATACTAATACCTCCTTATTTTCTCTCTAATTTGTCTACTATGTCCCACCATCACGATGAGAGATGAGCTACCGTACATGGTACACGCTCATATACACTCCCAAAATAGTATGCCGCAAGTAAGTATATCACAGAGGCAACTAAAGATCCAGAAACAAAAACCGATAACGCTGAAGATAATGAGCTGTGATGATTTATATGACTATATAGTATTATTTATTTATACTAACCTAAACACAACGTGGGGTGACCCAAATCCAAACGATCACTAACCAAAATAATAGACTTATCTTTTTTTCAGCAGGTGTAATTTCGTATAGTTCTGTTTCCTTCTTTTCAGCAAAACAACAACAAAAAAAACCTTTATAACTCTTCTCCATTCTTTTAATCTACTACTATCCCCTATAAATGTATCGGAAACTAGTGGGACTACCTGTGCAAACAGAAACAGGCCTGCTAGTGGAAGAAGGTCGTTATGCTATACGGTCTAGCATAGGCCTACGGCCAGGTTTCAGTAGGTACACACTCGCTTAATGGCAGATTGGTTTACAGTGGTCGACCAGGGTGTGTGCTGATAAATTACAATTTTTTTGCTGTGCACTACACCACCGGAGCCAGCAAAGTTCAACAATCCATTGTTGCTTATGCCTTTGTTGTCGTTTGGAACCAGTTTTGCGAGGTAGGCGACGATTGTGCGTATTTCTCGCGTAACTTTTGAAAAGGGCCTATTTATAGCCTGAACAATACGTAAAGAGCAAATGGAAACATTGAACGTCGCGTGAAAGTGGAACTTAATGAAGGCATAAATACTTTTTCGTAGTTTTTAGTTTTCGGATTTGAAAGATCGTCGGTTACAGTGGCCTGCTTACTGAGCAGAAAAACGCGGTCCCAGGTCCTTACATATCAAAGAGATTTATGGTATGTATCGCGTATTTTACGAAACTCGTTGTTGTCGTTGGTTCCGGGTTTGAATGGATACAAAAATTTGAGCAACGGTATTATGTGATATGGGGGGCTCGGTGGCCTTAGAGCAACCGTTTTTGTTTACTGAGCAGAACATCATGAGTCTAATCTCAGGCCTATCCACATTCAAGATTCCCCAGACAACCAGAATGCACGTGTATTCAAAGTTGTTTTCGTGATATACAAACATGTATACAAACAAACAATTCGTATAGAATGCAAAGAAATGGCTTATACGTACAAAAGTGGAGGCCATATACGTGCATATTTTAATTTAATTTTAAATGAGTTGATTTAACATCATATGCGATTTAATCTGTAATAACAAATTCATTTTGAAAAGTCTTACGATGTAATCCGATTTAATTTGTGATACAGTACGACGGAAAAATAAGTCATCGCATATAAGTCGGACATTTGCATTCTATACGATTTAACTTAAACATAATCCGAGGTATGCCATTCTTATATGCGATTTTGACTTAAACTGTAGCAATTTACGATACTGTCTGTACATTGTTATACGACTTCTGGTTGTCTGGGTCGTCAATCGTTTTATTTGTTAATATGACTACATGGTATTAACAGCAACTCGGTGATCAAAAAGGTGCTCGTCTGCCTAGTGGCAAACGTTTTTGCTTACTGAGCAAAAGACCGTGGGTTTAGTCCCAAGCTCCTTCGCGTTATATGATCGTTAGGACATCAATTCAGCTTATCGTTTACCAAAACGAACCCTGCTGCAAACCCAACCCTCTTATCCAACATCCCAGTGATTCCTCGTGGAAGTGCAGAGGTGTTCTCGGCTCTTATCAAAGCGAGTGTTATGTCAACACAATCCTTCCCATTCCTTTCTTGACCTGTGTTCGGGCGCGGCTGGCGCTGGTATTGCCTAATTTAAGATCACCAGTTTTTACACATTGAGGATGATTGCTAGTCCCAAGCATCGTCTATTGGTTCTCTGTGTAATTACAGCTGATCTGGCAATAACAGAGTAGCAACCGTGGACGGTCAATCAAGCTCAAGCTCAAGCAAGCAAGAAACAGATAATATGCAATGTGGATTCTATAACATTCCCCAGAATGCACCATTCCCCAGAATGAACCATTCCTAAGAAAACCATTCCCCAGAAAAGTATGCCATGTATTAGATTGACTATTTTTGTTTATTATAGTCACTCCTAGAATCTTCTTTCGCGTATATAAAAATAATAGAAAAACTTCTTAATGGATCAAGGGGTTTTCCTTTCTTTGAAAATATAAGAAAAGGAAATAATTAATTCTTTGGATATACGATAAAGAAGGGAATATTCCCTTCTTTTAATATATAAGGAAAATACATAATCAATAGTTTTTCGCAAGGGATACGGGGTTATGCCCATTCGGGATAATAACGTGAGGAATATTGTTATAAATTTGTAATCGGTAGTTCAACGTTCCATGCACCGATTTTTTAATCCATCACGAGAAATTCTTCAACTCAGGTCGAACAATTCTTCGATAAGGTTTAACAGTTTTCGACTGATTGAATTGGATTGCATAATAGACCCTTTGACTTTTTAAATGATGAACGAAGTGCTCGAAAACTTGAAGGTTGTCATTTTCTAAAGAGCTAGGGGAAATGGCTCTAATGTTGGCCTATGGATCTAAGATTGGGCCCATCGCTAAAAATCTGCTATTCATCAAATTTATTTAGATGAACGCGTCATTGGGACGGTACCAACGGATATTTTTATTCACTATTGAAAATTTAGTCGATTGCTGAATTTATGTATGGGCCCAAATTAGGGACATTTAGACCGACATTACATAGGTTCTATAACATTCCCTAGAAAACCATTCCCCAGAATCTCATTCCCCAGAATGCACCATTCCCCAGAAAAGCATTCTCCAGAATGTACCATTCCCCAGAAAAGAATGCCATGTATTAGATTGACTTTTTTTGTTTATTATAGTCACTCCTGGAATCTTCTTTCGCGTATATAAAAATAATAGAAAAACTTCTTAATGGATCAAGGGGTTTTCCTTTCTTTGAAAATATGACAAAAGGAAATAATTAATTCTTTGAATATACGATAAAGAAGGGAATATGCTCTTTTTTAATATATGAAAGAGAACATAATTAATACGTTAAATATATGATAAAGAAGGGAATATTCCCTTCTTTGAAAATATAATAAAAGGAAATAATTTACATGGTTGAAGATGCTAATTTCACGGAACTATCAACTCTATCGTTTCATCTACTCCATCTATCGTATAAAAATTACCACTACAGTATGTTATTTGAAATTAGCATCTTCAACTATGTAAATCGTTGACTTCACGTAGAAGTAATACTAAAAACATATAGTCAAAGGAAATAATTAATTCTTAGGATAAACGATAAAGAAGGGAATATTCCTTCTTGTAATATATAAGGAAAATATATAATCAATAGTTTTTCGCAAGGGATACGGGGTAATGCCCATTCGGGATAATAACGTGTGGAATAATGTTATAAATTTGTAATCGGTAGTTCAACGTTCCATGCACCGATTTTTAATCCATCACGAGAAATTCTTTAACTCAGGTCGAACAATTCTTCGATAAGGTTTAACAGTTTCCGACTGGTTGAATTGGATTGCATAATAGACCCTTTGACTTTTTAAATGATGAACGAAGTGCTCGAAAACTTGAAGGTTGTCATTTTCTAAAGAGTTATAAAATGGTTTGGAATTGATAAATACATAGTTCCATAAAAGTAATAAATAAAATATGTCTTCTTCTTCGCATTTCAAGCTTTTTGCATATCGCATATTAGTTTATTGCGTGCTCTCAACTTAGTGTTCTAGATGCACTTCCACAGTTATTAATTGAGATCTTTCGATGCCTGTACCATTTTTGCATTGGTATAATTGTGTGGCAAGTCCAATCTTACTTCTATGCCCAGGGAAGTCGAGAAATTTTCCAACCCGAAAAATTCCTAGACCGGACCGGGAATTGAACCCAGCCACCTCCAGCATGGTCTTGCTTTGTAGCTGCGCCTTTACCGACTGAGCTAAGGGAGGCCCCAAAAATATATAATATAAATATAAATAAAATATGTATATTACACAGAACAGCGTAATATAAAACGTAATATAATATCAAATAACCAAAAAAAAAGTGATAAATTACTAATTTCATCATCTTTTCTGCGGAATGCTTTTCTGGGGAATGGTGCATTCTGGGAAATGGAATTCGGGGGAATGGTTTTCTGGGGAATGTTATAGAATCCATTACATACAGTTTCCCTATAAAATGGTTTGGAATTAATTATATGATTTGAGTAGTAGCTGTACTGAAGATCCGAGAGATGTCGCCCCTTCAGTGGTAGGAAAATGATTTTTGCAGTATGGAGAATATCAGAAAATCCACGATTTGTGACTAAACATGCTTTCACAGAAGGAAACAAATAAACGAGTGTTTTCCTTATCACCATTGTAATGTATTCGTGCAACTTTTGTGCACCTTAAACTGCCCATAAAGACAATAATGAATAAAAACTGAAAATTTTCATGCATTTCCAAATGGTTTCCTACCATTCCCATACATTCGAAGTGACTGGCCCTCTGGATATGGATGATGTCAAAAACAACAAAACATGATTAATTGATAAATACATAAATAACTGAAATATAATATCAAATAACAAAAAAAAAGTTAACGGCGGCGGTGGTGTAGTGGTAAGCGTGATTACCTTTCACCCCAGCAGGCCTGGGTTCAATCCCAGTCGGCGCCGCCAGGATGTTCTGAGGCATAACATCTCTGATCACGCCTTCCTTCGGAAGGGAAGTAAAGCCGTTGGTCCCCGGTTCATGAGTTGATGGGTCGATAGGTAGGGTCCAGGTGTGGGAGCTGCCTTCCTGGCGCGTCGATAGCATTGGTGTTCAGCACGGAAAACAAGATCGACGGAAAACAAACCAAAGGAAAAAAAAACACAAAAAAAAGTGATAAATTACTAATTTCATCATCTTTTCTGGGGAATGGTACATTTTGGGAAATGCTTTTCTGGGGAATGGTGCATTCTGGGGAATGGTTTTCTGGGGAATGTTATAGAATCTGCAATGTGTTGTCTGTGTCAAAAATATGAATAAAATGTCATTTTCTGGAATGACATTTCCCGGAATGTGATGCTTCCCATCAAGTCATTTTCCGTCAATATTCAAAGATGAAAACATTCTTTTCTTTTTTAAAATATTCAAAGAACGAAATATTTCATTCTGTAGTGAAATTGAAAATGTTCTCTTCGTTATTAGGTAAACTACTTAATTTCAGTGTTTATCAAAATATTTCACCATTCTGGGCAATATTCTGATTACAAATCAGTTTATTAATATAATCGAATCAATCCCAAATGTCACGCAGCATATATTTGAAAAGTCGTAAAGTTACGGATTGGAAAAATATAAAAAAAAATCAAATGTCGCCAATGCAGTACACTCAGGTCTTTTTTACACGGGGGATACGTACCGTGTAAAAAAAAACCGCGTAAAAAAAAACTTAGGAGATTTTGATTTTTCACATGCTTAAATGTTTTTAAAAAATCGGATTTTGATGCCATTTGTAATTATAGCATGCTATGGTCCATATAGACATATTTTAAAAATTTCTGTATGCACACCAAAAATTGTGATTTTTTTCTAAGTATGCCATTCGATTACCTATAGCTTGAAACGGATAATGTGATTGAAATCAAGTCGATAGGTTGTATCGTTGTCGAGAAATCGTTAAAAACGTACCGTGTAAATCGCGAAAAACCGTGTAAAAAAAAACCGTATAAAAAAAGACTTCAGTGTAGTCATTTCGTGTCTGCCATCGGTGAAGAGTAAAAAGAGATAGCAAACTATACTTTCTCTTTCGAAGAAAACGATGTGCAACGGAATCATATTTGTGTCGCGTCAACTCTCAGCTTGATTTTTGCAAGAATTTTTGCACGTTGTGAATAGTCTCCTAATATCAAAGGAGCTTGTAAAATCAATATCAAGCATGATATTTTGTTCCAATATCAAGCGTGATATTGAAAGCGTATGAGAGTGGAAAAATATAATTTGATTGATGATTTTGCCAACACTGCAAACGACTATTATGCCAAACGGGGTAGACCCCCACCCCCCTCCCCCCCCCCCCAATTGCTATGACCAGAACCAACCCTGAATGCATTTTTTTTCCGGTGTTTCTTGTAAGGACTCATTTCTGTACACGCGCACAATTGGGAACATAATGGTGCTTAATTCTGCGCAATAGTAAAAAGGTTTTTTAAAAAAGGGCATTTCAATACTATTTGGCTAGAATAATTGTAATTGTTCAGTGCATAGGCTGTGCCTTCCGCTAAGAAGGCTTATCTAGGGACCAACCCCCTAGTCTATACACCTACTGTCCTTCTCGTGCGATACTCTAGACACACATGGGTGGTCGTATCCGGGTCCTCCCCTGGGTAGGCTCGTGTCCGTCCAGGTTCTGGTACATTAACTTATCTATATGCATGGTAATTATACTTTTAAAACTCACCTTTTGATTATAATGTCGAAAATGCTGAAACTAAATAAAGGTTAGCGATCCATATAAGGTGTGTGCTGCGACGGAGTAGTAATTGAAGGAAATGAGGTTCTGATGTGAAGTATAGGTAATTCTAAAATAGGTAAATCAATTAATCATTAGCTGCTAACAGTTACTAATAAATGGGTACGATAAATCACTCATCAATGAGTATTGCCACTCCCACTGAAAAATGGGCAAAACCTTAATCATAAATGGATATTCGATTCCTACAGTGTATTTAAAGTAAAGTTATGATCTTATCAAGCAAGCACACACCTTTTACGATTCTTATCCTACTTACGGTTTCCTGCACATACGACTTTTCCTAGATACAAGCTTCGTCCAGTATACATTGGCTGTCTCCAACCGGCATGATCCTTTCTGTCTGCTTCCTCTTGCCGGTGCAAGTTTAATTCTTCTTTTCTTGTTCGAATTTTCTTTTTCTCCTATTGATCTTCTGGTCGTGTTCCCATTTGTCCTCAGGCAGTTAATATTAGTACATGATAGGAAGAAAGAAAGAAATAGAACAAGTTAAGTGTGAGCCGCATGCATTGGTTACTTATTTGGGTCATGGTGTTGTCTTCCCTATTTATTTGCCTCTATTCGCTCTCATATAGCAACGTTTAACTCTGGATCAACAATAGAAAAGGGCCCATCAGCACTCGTAAACAAACCGCTCCAAAGCCCCCCACTCACAAAGCGAAGGCCACCCACGCAAACCAACACCATCATCGGATAGGGGAAACTTCCACCTACACGAAGATGGTGTTGGCCTGCGTGAGCAGCCTCCGATCTGTGAGGAATGGGCTTTGGACGGTCTGCCCACAAATGCCGATGGGCCCCCTCCATTGTTGATCCAGAACTCACCCCCTTCCCTTACACTATTATTGTCGGCAAAGAGAACCCATATTCAGTAATCTATCGCGAACTGCGATGCAGAAGATAATAATAGCAAACTAATCTGGAACTGGTCTAAGACATATGACCCAGTGAGTATTGACACCTCACACTGTTGTGAATGAGCACGGACGCGAGATTTACTAGAGTATTAAATGCAAAACGCAAATTCAAAATAAAACTTGACAAGTCATCGTCAATCCCCTTATTCTTGGGCAGGGTCAGTGAACGGGCCCCATATGGTACATTTTCTCACTATGAACATGTAATTTCCAGCCTATCTGAACTATTTAATAAATGGAAACCATAACATGGGTTACGTTTCCCCTAAGCGGGCCCTCCGCATCCTATCTCTGTCTTATCTCAAATGCCAATGGTTTGAATGTATCAATATATACATTGGAAATGACGTTCAATCAAATAAACCCATACCCCACTCACTTGGCCAGGCTTCAGAATCGTCCAGTGGGCAGTACGCTCTACACTCCAAGTTCCCTTTCTTTCAAATTCACCCCAAATTTGATATTTTACCCCTTTGAGTGTTGATTAATCACAATGAAACATTGTGACAGAGCACGGACTTGAGGTTACTAGAGTATTAAATAATCTAGGTCCTATTTAGGATTATATCTGAAAAATCCAAATTTGGCCAACGCCCACCAATACTATTTGGCTAGAATAAGACTAAAACTAATTTATCTTACCAGGCAACTATTCCGATTGTTCCACTGGGTTTCACATTAAAAATTGTTGAATGCCTCGATTGAAGGTCTACGCGTAGGAGCTAACGAAACAGATTTTTTTACGGTTTCAATGTTTTTAATTTGGTTTTTGTATATTAAACTCAATTGATTTCCACATTATGTACAAGGAGCAGCACAGACAAGGTATTCAATAACACTTTGAAGAAAAAATAATATCGTGGTGATTGAATGCAAAATTTTAATAAGCAAGTACGTATAAGGATAAAATGGGCAGAATTAGTCGGCTGCATTGTAATGTGTATTGTTCGCAAGCTAATCCTGAATAGAATAATGCATAAGATCGGCATCGGCACTACTCTCTGGTGGCAGCAAACAGGATTCCGTGGCTTGTGGGTTTGGTAAAGCTACCCCCAGCAATTTCTTCTGAGGATATTCAAGACGAAAGCGTTGGGATTTCGGACCACTATAGAAGCAACATGCTACTGCTTGAAATTGCTTATATTTCTACTATTTTTTATTACCTTCTCAAGTATAACAATGTTGATATTTGGAGTACAAATCGCATGAGCAATGTACTTTCTTATCACCCATAGCCACTTGGAAAATATAGACAATCGACCTTATTGAGATACACAACTTGGTATGTTGGTAATAGTAGTAGTAAGACCATTTATTCGGTCTGTTTTGTGTGTTTTTGTTGTTGACTCGCAATATTTTTATTCCTATCCTATACTGTTCAAACAGTCGTGGGGCATCCAACTCATAACTAGTGAAAGAGGGTACAGGTAACCTAAGAGCTGTCGGTGTGAAATTCAACTAAAAAATATGCACATTTTTTCAATATTTATACACGGTATTGAATGTAGAATGCTTCGTATAGATTTACTAGGCAATGAAACTTAGGAGCTAAGTTGTGTAGTTTGCTGTGAAATAGAGAAATCTTCAGGCATTTTTGTAAGGCTTCATTATTTCATTCGACACCATTGTTGTTTGGTCGTGGAAAATAATTTACGATTTCGGGTGATACTGGGCTAAAAACAATAATTGTAATCAAATATGTATGCATGAGATACCACAGTTTAGAAAGAAGATATTTCGTCGGTGAATCAGAACACAGACCAGTCAAAACATTCGCCAATATATCCACATCGCATTCAGCAATCATTCAAGCAGATACATTTGAATACCTGCAAGTTTCACGCATCTTAAACTGAAACAATGCTAGTACGCTTCCAAACACCTTTGTCTTTCAAAACACTGCATTACCATTCAGCATCACCATTGGATTTTTGGAAAACGTAATCTTTACCGGTAATATTCATAATACCATCTTTCAAGTAGAATTTCCACTTATTCCTCGATCTTGTAATCTGTCAATTAAAACGGCAGTTAGTAAATCAACATTGGTGTCGCATTTGTCTCGCTTTACCTTATCATACTGGCAAACGACCACATTATCCGTATCGAACAAATCAGACGCATCCTCATCGGTCACATCATCTTCGCTATTCAGGGGTTCTTCCTCTGCGCCGCCTTCTCCGTCCAAATCTTCATCGTCCTCCTTATCCAAGTCGTCGTCATCGTCGTCTCCAATATTGTCGTCACTTATATCACTCGCTTCCTCGTCCGAGGTATCGACAGCTCCGTCCAACTGGTGTATAATTTCGATCATTACTAAAATGGAAGATAGCTTACGTTAGGCTATGACGTGAGAGTGAAAATAGATGGTAAAACCAAGGGGGGGGGGAGGTGGCTGTCAAATACGAACAATCGTCGCCTACCTCGCATAACTGGTTCCAAACCTAAACAAGCCATAAGAAACCTACAGCCTAATATGGACCAACAGGTCTGTGCCATAAAAAGGGAGAAACCTACAGTGTTTGTTTACGTTTGGAACCAGTTTCATACAAGATGATCAGTAGGCTGATTTGACAGCACGTCCCCCCCCCCCCCCCAGGGTAAAACAGAGTTGCAATTCAAAAACCATCGACTGAAGATACCCTTTCAATGGAAAGACATAAGCTGTCTTCAGAAATGAGCGGGATTTGCGTTGGTACGAGAGAGAGCGGGATTTACGATGGTACACACTTTTTACTTTTGCCGAGATTCCAACAGCCGAGTAGTTCTGCAATTTATTTTGTAAAGTAGTAAAACAATTGCCGATCCCGCTCCGCTCCACTTATGCACGGTCATGCCTGAATATAACTTTGAGGAGCGAAACATCGCTACAGAACTGTTTCTGCATATTGATGGTACAAGCAAGGCGAGCGACAATTTTTTTTTGACATTCTCGCTAGTAGAACTCATTGTGGGTATTTGGGTAAATACATGGTGATACAGCTCATGGTGGGTATATACATATTCACTAGAGTGATGCAAATTTTGAAATTTTCGCTCCACAATACTTAAACGATTCCAAATCGGATCCTGACTAACCTCTCAAAATTTGAACCCATTTGGTGAGAAACTGAGATGGCACAAACCATTTGAAGTTTGTATGGGAATTACTATGGGAAAACCAAGATTTTTGTTCATGTCTATCTAATAATTCACCATATTGGTCTGCTTCAAAAGCTTTCAACTGTATTTGTAGGAAATTTTCCCAGCTACAACTTTGCTGAAGATCACTTTTTGATTAAATGCAAGGATCGAAAGTTATCAATGGTTCAATGCGCTGATGTCTTATGATGATGCTCAATCAACTGCTCAGCAGGCAACATTGGTGTTTCTGGGGCGTTGAATAGGACACAAAAATCATGGCTACTATGTCACACTGCAAAATACAATGTTGCCTACAGAGCCAGCTGCTTGATCATGTCATAAGTTTACCAATCTCTTAAATAATAAATAACTTTTTCCTGTCTTGTTTTACATAAAAACGATCTTGAGCAAAGTTGTAGCTGAGAAAATTTTCTATAAGAATAGTTATCCAACTGTTTCGCAGCTCAATATGGAAAAAGACTGGAAGTAAATGAACAAAAAGTTGAGATTTCCCATAGTAATTTACATGCAAACTTCAAATGGCTTGTGCGAAGTCTGTTTCTAACCAAATGAGTTGTAACTTTGGGAGGCTAATCAGGACCCGATTTGAAACAATTTAAGCACTGTGGAGCGAAAAAGTCAAACTTTGCATCAGTCTAATATTCACCCAGACCCTCGTTTTCGTTCGAACCGTATAGGTACCGTTATACGGTTCGAACAAAAAAAAAGAATAACGGTGATTGAATACAGCTTTGTCACTATATGGGCGAGGATATCGCGCTGAGGGGGAAGGGGGGGGGGGGGGGGTTATGTGCGGTTTTGAGCAGCTGTCCCATACAAAAATTGCTGAATCATGAATTTGACACATTAGAACACCTATAATATGTAGTATATAATGTGGTTCAAGGTTTCCACAGCGATTCACCTTAACTGCCCGTAAAAGCATAACAGACAGTACTGTACCATATAGATTTTGGTCAGAAATGAGTTATACATTAGAATCGATTGTAAACTACCGGCATTTTACATTGTGCATTAAAAGTTACATAATTTGTTCAGAAAATATCGTGAAAAATATCAAAACTATTTTTTTTTTTTTTTTTTTTTTTTTTTTTTTTTTTAACTCTTTATTTGTTCCAAATTCAAAATAAATTACATTTCATTTTTAACCTAGGTGCTCCAGTTACTACAGTAACTTACCAGCCTTAATTGTTATGATATATATCTAAGTGTTATTACATTGTTCCTGTCTTGGCAATTCAGTATTTTATACAGGTTTTTTAAACCTGCATGTCAGTATAACAATTGATAGCTTAAAACTAAATAACTAAAACTAAATCTTATCTAAGTATAAAGGGAATTAATCGTTGCAATTGAGGATTGTAACGATTTTTGCCGGAAATTATTAATTATTTTGTTGGACATTTGTGCTAAAGTCTCAACATTCGAAATTCTATGTACTTCGGTAGTACTGTACCAGGGAGGCAACTTCAAAATCATCTTCAGAATTTTGTTCTGAATCCTTTGAAGTGCTTTTTTCCTGGTAGTGCAACAACTAGACCATATTGGCACAGCGTAAAGCATGGCCGGTCTAAAAACTTGTTTAAATATTAGAAGTTTATTCGTCAGGCAAAGTTTGGATTTCCTGTTTATAAGAGGATACAAACATTTAATATATTTGTTACATTTAGCTTGAATGCCCTCAATGTGATCTTTAAAAGTTAATTTTTGGTCAAGTATTAATCCAAGATATTTCACTTGGTTTGACCAGGAAATTGGAACTCCGTTCATAGTGACTATGTGACTACTACTAGGTTTCAAAAAGGAAGCCCTGGGCTTATGTGGAAATATTATAAGTTGAGTTTTGGAAGCGTTGGGAGAAATCTTCCATTTTTGTAAATAAGAAGAGAAAATATCTAAACTTTTCTGAAGTCTGCTGCAAATAACACGAAGACTTCTTCCTTTAGCGGAAATGCCTGTGTCATCAGCGAACAAAGATTTGTGGCAACCCTGAGGCAAATCAGGGAGGTCCGAAGTGAAAATGTTATACAATATAGGCCCAAGAATGCTACCCTGAGGAACTCCTGCTCTAACAGGTAGTCGATTAGATTTGGAATTTTGATAATTTACCTGCAGAGTTCTGTCAGTTAAATAATTTTGAACTAATTTCATAATGTAAAGTGGAAAATTAAACTTTTTCAATTTAGCAATCAAACCTTCATGCCAAACACTGTCGAATGCTTTTTCTATGTCTAGAAGAGCAACTCCAGTTGAGTGGCCTTCAGATTTGTTTGAACGAATTAAATTGTTAACTCTTAAGAGTTGATGAGTAGTTGAATGCCCATGGCGAAATCCAAACTGCTCATCTGCAAAAATTGAGTTCGTATTGATGTGAAGCATCATTCTATTCAAAATTATTTTTTCAAAAAGTTTACTTATTGAAGAAAGCAAACTTATTGGACGGTAGCTAGAAGCTTCAGCTGGATTTTTATCCGGCTTCAAAATTGGAACAACTTTTGCATTTTTCCATTTATCAGGAAAGTATGCCAAATGGAAACATCTGTTAAATAATTTTACCAGGAAAGACAAGGTACTCTCTGGGAGTTTTTTGATGAGGATATAGAAAATTCCATCATCACCTGGAGCTTTCATATTTTGAAACTTTTTAGTTATAGACCTTACTTCGTCCAAATCAGTCCCCCAGGAATCATCAAAAATGTTTTCGCGAGAGAAAATATTCAGAAAATCCCGAGCAACCTAATTCTCAATAGGACTAGTAAGACCCAAACTGAAATTATGGGAACTCTCGAATTGCTTAGCAAGTTTCTGAGCTTTTTCCAAATTTGTGATCAAAATTTTACCACCTTGTTTAAGCGCTGGAATAGGCTTTTGAGGTTTTTTCAAAATTTTTGTGAGTTTCCAAAAGGGTTTGGAACTCGGGTCTAATTTAGAAACATTATTTTCAAAAGTTTTGTTCCTCAGGGCAGAGAATCGCTTTTTAATTTGTTTTTGCAAATCCCGCCAGATAACTTTCATGGCAGGATCGCGTGTTCTTTGAAATTGTCTCCTACGGACATTTTTAAGACGGATCAAGAGCTGAAGATCATCGTCTATTATAATTGAATCGAATTTAACCTCGCATTTTGGTACTGAGGCAGCTCTTGCTTCAACTATAGAAGTAGTCAGAGATTCAAGAGCATAATTAATTTCATCTTTGGTTTGCAAAGGAATGTTTGGATCGAAGTTATATTCCATAAATGTTCGATATTGCTCCCAATCAGCCCTATGGTAATTGAAAGTAAAGCTGTTGGGATTAGAAATTATTTCATGGGATATTTCAAAGTTACTGGAAGGTGATCAGAACCGAAGTCAGCATGGGTAACCAATTGGCTACAAAGATGACATGAATCAGTTAAGACCAAATCAATAGTTGAGGGATTTCTTGCAGAAGAAAAGCATGTTGGGCTGTTTGGATATTGAATAGTGTAATAACCTGCAGAACAATCATCAAACAGAATATTACCATTGGAATTGCTTTGAGCATTATTCCATGAGCGGTGTTTTGCATTAAAATCACCAATAATGAAGAATTTAGACCTATGACGGGTAAGTTTCTGGAGGTCACCCTTGAGAAAATTCTTTTGCTGGCCTACGCATTGGAATGGCAAATAGGCAGCTATAAACGTAAGTTGTCCAAATTTTGTTTCAACAGAAACTCCCAAAGTTTCAAAAACTTTGGTTTCAAATGAAGAAAGAATTTTATGCTTGATTCGTCTATGAATAATGATGGCAACGCCACCACAGGGTCCATCAAGACGATCATTTCTATAAATCAAGTAATTTGCGTCCTTCTTAACCTTATGGTCAGGTTTAAGGAAAGTTTCAGTTATAACGGCAATATGCACGTTATGAACTCTCAAAAAATTAAATAGCTCGTCTTCATTATCTTTAAGAGATCGAGCATTCCAATTTAAAATGTTTAATGCTTTAAAATCCATTACTGAATTTTAAAGTCATGACAATATTATTAGCAAATTTTACTCCAGTTTGAATAGCATCAAACATGGAGTTAGATTTAAGCATATCAGAAATCATGTCAATTAATGAATTCTGTAAAAATTCCATTTTAGGAGCAGTAATGCTTCCTAAGTCAAAATTGTCAAAATTTCCGTTAGAACGTTGGTTAGTATTTTGATTTCTACCCGCTGCAATAGCAGCATAGGTAGCTCCATTAACTCGCTGAACATTGTTAGCAGCGAGGGGAGTAGGTACAGATGAAACATTTGAAGCAGGGGTGATATTTGTACCTACGGGTACGAATGTAGAATTTGTTCTTCGCTGACCGTTGTTAACAGCAGAGGAATTTATACCTGGTCGGATACGTGGAGCGTTTCCTACCTGTCGGTTAGAACGAGATTGTAGGATCGCTTTGCGAGTCTTACATTCCCAAAAATTGGATTTGTGGTTTTCACCACAATTTGAACATTTAAATTTCTTAGGATCTTCCTTCACAGGACAGTCGTCCTTTGCGTGAGAGGAATCACCACAATTCATGCATTTAGCTGGCATGTAGCAATTTTTAGTTCCGTGACCCCATCCCTGGCACTTACGGCACTGAGTGAGGTTTTGAAAATTTCCTCCAGTCTTCCTGAAGTGTTCCCACTTCACTCGGACATGGAGCATAAGGCTAGCTTTTTCTAAGGCCTTAAGGTTGTTTAGTTCACTAGACTTGAAGTGAACTAAATAAAAATCATTAGAAATCCCGTTGCGCGAATCGCCAGGACGGGATTTCATTTTCATTTTGATTACTTGGAGTGGCACAACTCCAAGTAATTTTGCCAGTTCATCTTTGATCTGATCCAGGGATTCACCACTGGGCAGTCCTTTCATGACAACCTTGAACACACGTTCAGTTTTGGTGTCGTAAGTAAAAAATTTGTGCTTCTTCTCAGTAAGATACTTGAGAGGACATTTAAATCCGTCCAAGGTTTCAGCCAATACACGGCATTCACCCCGACGTCCAATTTGTAGTGAAAACTTAACTTTCACGAAATTCAAAAGTTCCATGCGAAGAGCATGGAAATCGGTAGTGGTTATCACAATAGGGGGAATCTTTTCCTTCTTGGCATTAAGCCGGGAAAGTTTACTAGAATTTTTCTTGGATGATGGATCATTCTCATCATCCGTGAGCAAATCAAATTGATTACTCAAATTAATTTCTTCAGAAGGGGGGTCAAGAGTTTGCCCCTTTCTTTTGCGTTTAGGCGCCATAACGGCAGTAAATTTTTTATCCAAATCGACTTCCAAGCAGATTACTATAAGAATCTGAAGGATCGAAGAGGAATTTTCCAAATCGATATCCAAGAAGGATTACCTCGGGTAGGGTCCAAACAAGGATCGAAGAGGAATAAGAGGAGTTGAACAAGGTAGAAAATTTTTACAGGTTGAGCACTGAAAAGTGTGATTATGCCATTATCCAAATCGACTTCCAAGCAGATTACTATAAGAATCTGAAGGATCGAAGAGGAATTTTCCAAATCGATATCCAAGAAGGATTACCTCGGGTAGGGTCCAAACAAGGATCGAAGAGGAATAAGAGGAGTTGAACAAGGTAGAAAATTTTTACAGGTTGAGCACTGAAAAGTGCTGTTTAAATTTGTTGTAGCTTTAGGTAGTAGTAACACTTCCTTAAGCAAAAAGCAAATAGATCCGCACGGCAAGAGAGCACGATGCGGACTGAAATAATATCAAAACTAGCGTGTCCCAGCGACAAGAGCATGTGGAGTAATAAATGTTCAACAGTGTTTTTCGCGGCTTGCTGTTTTTCCAGATGGGACTGATATGTTTTTAAACAGTTGAGCAATATGCACAAGTTTTTGTAACTGATTATAATTAGTGTAATAAAATTTTATTTTCCATGTGTAATAATTACACCTCGACTGTAATCAAATGCATATTGGTTACTTTTTCAGGTGGTGTGTCGAACACTGCAGGGCTGTTACAAGATTTTCTAAATTTGATCCGCGAAATCCGCGATTTCTCAAAAGAAATCCGCGACAAAAAAAATGTTTTCATTGCCTAAAAATACCATGTGTATACTACTACATGGCATTTCAAGCTTATTGATGTTTGCCTGCTCCCAACTTAGTGTTCTTTGAAGTACTTTCACATTTTAATTGAGAGCTTTCTATGCCTGTACCATCCTATGCCCAAGGAAGTAGAGAAATTTTCCAACCCGAAAAATCAATAGACCAGACGGGAATCGAACCCAGTCGCCTCCAGCATGGACTTGCTTTGTAGCTGCCCCTTTACCGACTGAGCTAAAGAAAGCTAAAAATAACAATGTATCATCTTCAGTTATTTATGTATATATAAATTCTGAGTAATTAGTGAACATAATAAAAAACACCCTTACATTATGAGATTCTATTGAATAATTCCGGGCTAGATTTGATGAAACATTATTTAAAAAAAAATGCATTTTAATTTGAAATGCCAATTTTCTTGAAAATTCACCTTTGCGTTCCTGACGTATTTTGCTGTCCTAAATGTTGAAGTTAATTTGGCTCTAATTTTCTCAATGTTTTACCGATTCAAACCAAACACCCTGCACATAATCGAGAAATTACCAGAGTTTCATAACTCACACTTGTTGATCACGTCGCGGTTGTGTACTTACACGGATATTTCTTGGGTTCTGTCGAATGGGGAGACATTTTCATGATTTTTTTTTTTTCTAATACGAACCTAGCACTTTTTGTTGTCAAATCATAACCGAATCGTATATATGTGACTCTGTGGATCATGCACGACTTATTACTATGTATATCAGTTGATTTGTTCTACTAGATCAACCAAGACTGCAATAATGTCTGTAGTATCGAAAAATGTCCAATCAGATTTAAAGTGTCTATATGGATCATGCATGAT
The DNA here is from genome assembly GCF_037179485.1 of Ochlerotatus camptorhynchus. Taxonomy (NCBI): domain Eukaryota; kingdom Metazoa; phylum Arthropoda; class Insecta; order Diptera; family Culicidae; genus Ochlerotatus; species Ochlerotatus camptorhynchus. The sequence continues at coordinate 1,341,031 of NW_027040569.1, read as the reverse complement.
CTATGTCCGACTAATCCAGATGTTCAAGGTTCTTCAAATCGTCCTGGAGTTCAGATAATTTGATCTACTAGATCAACCGAGATTGGGACACTAAAGACTATCGAAGTATTTCCAGACAGATGCACAGTGTCTATATGGATAATGTATGATTTGTTTCCACGTATACCAGATGATCTAGGTTCTCCACATCTTTCTGCAGTTCAGATGATTTGTTTTACTATATCAACAAAGACTGGGATAATATATGTAGTATCGAAATATCGATTTGGAAATCCTAGAACATTTGACATACAGGGAAATAGGTTGGCATGATCCACATAGACACTGCAAATTTGTTTGGACATATTTCGATATTACAGATATTGCATTAGTCTTGGGTGATCTAGTAGAAAAAAATCTGATCTCCATAATGATTTCAAAACCTATAACATCTTGTATACGTAGCAATAGGTCGGGAACCATTCACAATGACATTTTAAATCTGTTTGGACATATTTCGATACTACAGACATTACAGACTGCAATCTTGGTTGATATAGTAGAACAAGCCAACTGAACTCCAGGACGATTTGGAGAACCTAGAATATCCGGTATAAAGGGTGATACGGTCAAAATTTGGTCAAGGGAAAACGCGTGTAAATCGGTGAAATCGTTTATTTAAAAAATCAAATTAAATTTCTTTTTCAAGTTCAATTAGTATAAAATTCAGGAAAAACATTCAGTTAGGCTTCCGCTTTTCCAAATCCGAATTGCCGGGCCTTACGCTTGACCCCTGCCATCAGATTTTGTACAGCCACCTTGTCCACCTTCTTCGCCGCAGAAAGCCAGTTTGCCTTGAACTGCTGCTCGCCCTTAGCAGTTTTTTTGGTCTTCTTTAGGTTCCGCTTGACAATAGCCCAGTATTTCTCAATTGGGCGGAGCTCTGGCGTGTTGGGAGGGTTCTTGTCCTTGGGAACCACCTGCACGTTGTTGGCGGCGTACCACTCCATGGCCTTTTTACCGTAATGGCAAGATGCCAAATCCGGCCAAAACAGTACGGAACAACCGTGTTTCTTCAGGAAAGGCAGCAGACGTTTATTCAAACACTCTTTCACGTAAATTTCTTGGTTGACAGTCCCGGAAGCTATGAAAATGCTGCTTTTCAAGCCACAGGTACAGATGGCTAGCCAAACCAGATATTTCTTTGCGAACTTTGACAGTTTCATGTGCTTGAAAACATCTGCTACCTTTCCCCTTCCTTTTGCCGTATAAAACTCCTGTCCCGGAAGCTGCTTGTAGTCGGCTTTGACGTAGGTTTCGTCGTCCATTACCACGCAGTCAAACTTCGTCAGCATCGTCGTGTACAGCCTCCGGGATAGCGCTTTGGCCGTCGTATTTTGTTTATCATCGCGATTTGGAGTCACTACCTTCTTGTAAGTCGATAGTCCGGCTCGTTTTTTGGCTCGATGCACGGTTGTAGACGATACACCCAGCTTATTTGCGGCATCTCGGAGAGAGGTTAGGGTTTCGCTTGAAACTACCGGCAACTCTCTTTGTCGCCTCAGCGGCTTCCGGTTTTCGATTTCCCCCCGATCCAGACTTCCTGGCTGTCGACAAACGTTCCCCAAACACTTTAATTACATTTGTAACGGTTGATTTGGCAGCTTTTAGCGATTTTGCCAACTTTGCGTGCGAGTAGCTCGGATTTTCGCGATGCGCGAGCAAAATTTTGATACGCTGCTCTTCTTGCTTGGACGGCATTTTGACAACTGAAAAGTGAATTCCAAAATCAAAATAGGAGCAACATTCTACACACACACACACCTTCAAAATGAGGGGTGTTCAGGTTTTTTAAATGCAAAATTGAAAGAAATACGTCAAGTTGATATTGACCAAATTTTGACCGTATCACCCTTTACATGGCAATTACTCGCATATATACGATTCGTTTATGATTTGGCAACGAAAAATGCTATGTTCATATTGGACAGACCCCAGAGAATTTCCGTGTAAATCCGGTATGAGATCATTTCTCGATTATTTGCAGGGTGTTTGGTTTGAACCAGTAAAAAATTGAGAGCCAAATGAACAACAAAATTGATGCGAGGAAAATAATCCGGGACGGAAAGGTTACAATGAATTCCACAATTTTTGTGACAGCACATTAGTCCCTTCGCGATTTTCGCGACATCATTTAATGTTTCCGCGATTTTCGCGACTGAAAGTCCGCGAAATTCGCGAAATCCGCGCCTGTTGTAACAGCCCTGGAACAGGAAGTTTCTGTCCCTTGCGAGATGTAGGAAAAAGCAAAGAGTTAACTATGGGTCATTCCGCGCCAAGTGAGCGAGAAAAAATACAACCCGACCTTTTTCGATTTGTACCAAATTTGGAGGAGATGTATATTTTCGAGTATATTTTGGTCTAATTTTATGAATTAAATTTATTGTGCCGATTGAAGCACCCCTCGGTCCAATAACTGTGCACGGAAAAAAGTTTTCATGTAGTTTCCATTGGGAATGTACATAATATTTCTCCATTAACAAAACCAATGATCAGAGTTGGTAACGGTCAGTTTGGTCAGTGACGTTTGACGAAAACCAAAAATAGATTGTCGCGGTACAAAAACCATCATTTCCATACATCCTTTGTCATTGACGAAGAGAAGCCGACAGTAATCCCTGTGAACAAATCCTATCGCATCTTTTACCCTCACTTCTCTTTTTTGTATCATGCATGGACAAAAAAAAATACAAATACCGTCGAACGTGCATGTGAGCAGACTAGTAACCACACTATAAGCGCTTCTTGTTTTCCTTTAGCCTTTCTATTCTCCTAAGCGCTGATAGACCAGTGGTGAAGATACAAGCCTGTTAATCTCAACGTTGGTGGTTCGGATCCGTTGTGTACCCATTTTAACTTTTTTGTGTTGCTTCCAACGATCATCATTTTTTGTCAAACAATACGGAAAGGCTGACTAAAACGTGCAGTTTTTAATCCTCTCCGAGTAACCGACCGATCTAAGAGAGAGAGAACGTACTGAGCTAGTTTTTTTTCACGACGTAAATGAAAGAGGACTGTCTTCATACGGAATTTGTCATGCGCTGCTTGGAGTGCGACGAAGATAGTAATACAATATTTTTCATCAGTGACATTGCTCTCTCTACGTTGATGCAAGATAGCCCTGCCAATTATATCTATCTGAATTTCACATAACGTTCATGTGATCACATGAGTTCTATATGATAAATCACATAAATTTCATTTGAGGTTCATGTGATTTTGTGGTGCAATTCCCAATTATGATATCACATGAAAGTTATGTGAAATTCTAATGAATATTTTCCATTGGATATGTGCTTTATTCTTTGAGTGTGGTACACTCAAAACAGTTATCACATATCTAATGGATGAAATTTCACATAGCTTTTCTGTGATCACATAGCTGTAAATCCCACCACAAAATCACATGAATATTATGAGGCCGATGGAATTCATTTGAAAAAATCATGTGATCGCATAAATGTTTTGTGAATTTCTGATGAATTCTATTAATTTTGATTAAGGATGAAAATCACTACATGAAAACTATTTTCGGTGTAGTGCATCAGATCTATATAAGGTCCGGGCCAACTGGCTTATGTTAGTGAAATGTGCAAATGTTTAGTGGTTTATATTTTTACACGAAACAGCTATTAGCAGTGACGTAAATCTCACTGTTCGCGGTATGGAATGTTATGGTAGAGTGATTTTTTCCATCGAACGTTTCACGTAAGTGTTACTTGATTCTCATATGAAAGCACTCATTTCAGTGAGTGAGATGGTCACGGGATTATCACGTTGAAGCTGTGTGATTCTTTCGATGGAATTCATAGTGGGTTTCAATGATTTTTATTCCGGTTTAAATTATTTTTTTTATTTATTTGAAATGAAAAAAGATCCTACAGTATTTTTCTTGACCATTGTATTTTTATTGTGGCAGATATAACACACAGAAGAAGAAATGTATTCGAGCGAAACTGGACTCGGGAATGGGACACATATGATACAAGGGCATTTAATTCGCATTTCAATCTAGTCATCAGACTAAAACAAAGAAATATGTTACAAATTATTCTCACCATACAATTTGTCTGTGATAAAATATTCAGCCATTATACAACACGAAATTGTCTCACGAAAATAAGCCCCAAGATTTTAACTGGCATGTAAACATGCAACTTGCAATTCCATCGTGTACCATTATGAGTGAGGCATTTTTTTTCATATGTGAAAATCATTTAGGGTTTACGTGAAATGCACATAGAATTTGTATATATTCAAATCACGTGCGTTCGATTAAAAAACCTAGTGAATATACAGGGCTATTCTGCGCGGCGTGTGAGGTGAAGTGACAGTGAAGTGATGGTGAAGTGACAATTGTCACCTCGGGTGAGGTGACTCTCCATTTGATTTGCACGGAGAGTCACCTCACCCGAGGTGACAATTGTCACTTCACAAGTGAGAGCGTGTCACCTCACCTCACACGCCGCGCAGAATAGGCCTGATAAAGGGATTTCCCGTTGATACATATGGGGTATCACCTAGACTCTACTTGTGTCACGTAAATTTAACATAAAAGTGAAAAGAGAGACTCCGCGTGATTTTTCACGTAGCAATAACGTGTCGATTATTTTGAGTGTAGGGTAATAGACATAGGGAAAGATGGGGCAATATGGATCAACTACCTAGTACATTTATTAATTTATCTGTTTGTCAAAATCAATAGGTTCAATGCAACCCCAAATGATGCCGCCTTATTCTGCGAGTCACGTGACTCTCTGTTACCGGTGAACTGACAATTGTCACCTCGTGTGAGGTAACTCTCCGTGCAAATCAAATGGAGAGTCACATCTCACACGAGGTGACAATTGTCACCTCACCGGTCACGTTACTCGCAGAATAGGGGGATGGTTTGCCTAATGTAATGAAACGGGGTAGGTAGATTCGTACAAATACAGACTTGCATTGAGATTAATACCACCGACGAATTAATACCATCTGCCAAAATCGTACCAAAATCACTAGAGGCCCACACCCCCATTCTCTTGAGTTAAGGCATTTATCGTGTAACATTTGAAAATTACCTGTATCCAAAATGTAAGTTTTTTTTAATAGCACCGGTAAATAACTACCAATCGTATACATTATCGATAAAAATCAACTTGCTTTTCAAAACGGCCAATCAACGAATTTTTTCGTATCATTCATAGGTACACACGCTTAAACGATCTAACATATATTTTTTCGTTCTATTAGGTTCCATTAATAAGTTTTGTGACGTAGAAGGGCCGAAAGTTGAATTTTTTATAAACAAAGCTAGGTCCTACTGCTGCATCTCGGCTGAGGCTGGGCCGATGATTAGTTTTGCATTTATTTGAAGTTATGAAAAAGCTAAGCAAAGGGCCTTGATGACAAGCACAATGGCTTAACAAAAAGGGCCTAACCATTGAAAGATTCACAAAAAGGCTTATTAGTTTTTGAAATTAAATTTAAATTTTTTCGCATAATTTGGATGTTGTGTACTAAGATACAGTTACTATTGTCGTTCCTAAAATAAATTCAATTTCCTTATATATGAATTAAAATACTGGCGAAACAATTTAGAATTAATTTTCTGTTTTGTTTACATTTTGATCATTTGGGGGCGACCCCGGCGTAGTGGTTAGCATTCATACCTCTCACGCCAAAGTCACGAGTTCAAATCTCACCCCCGGACAAGTCACGAATGACCCAAGAGCGTTAAAGTGACTATAATTAAAAAAAAAAAAAAAAAAAAAAAAAAATTGATCATAGGTTCTTTTCAAATGTTACGCGAGATTTCTTTCTATAAAATTAAATCTCACCTCTCCTACGATTTTTCATCTTCTTTGTACAACTTGTTGCTGCTGCAACGGATGACAATGATGACGATGCTGAGACAGCCCCATTGTGCGCCATTTTGTTTAACAAATGTTGATCTAACACTTCGGAAAGAGCCAAGATGGGAACTTGGTCATTTTCTTCAGCATCCGTATCCATCGACATGTCGTAGGCACCGTCCATCTGTTTGTGAATTTGAATAGTATCTGTAAAGAGGGAAATACCTGCTGTAGAATAGTAATTTTTCAGGCTAATGTAGTAAAACTTACTCATGGTGTTATTTTGCAGATATGAATTGACATGCTGCTGGAGTACTGATGAGGCAATTTGTGGCGGTAGCGGCATGATTGAGGTGATGATAGGTCCAGTGAGCACTTGCTGTAGTTGATTCTCTTGCAGGGCAGATGCTGGTACTTGGATTGTTAGTACTCTCGGTTGCGAATTTGGTACATTTGGTTGTGCTGGTAGAGTGATTTGAATCGCTACCATTTTGTTGGGATCGAGTGCTGCCACAACGGCCGCCGGGGGTGCTGGCTGAGGTGCTGGTTGCTGCACTGCAGCAGGTTGTGGAACTACAGGCTGTGTCTGAGCTAGAGGCGGTGGTTGTAATTGTTGCTGGTGATGTTGCTGCATTTGTTGGTTGGGCTGACTTTCAGCTGCTGGTTCTGGTTTGACCTGGGCAGATGCAGCAGTGGCCGCAGAGCTGTTTGCGTTTGCCTTTGCAATTCCGTTCTGATTTTCCTGGTTAGCTGCTGCGGCAGCTGCAGCAGCCGCTGCCTTTGCTTTCTTGGTACCATTGGCCTAAAAGATGGCAAATACGTTAACATGGTTAAATCCATTAAATCATATACTACACCCTTTAATGTGAATAATCTTGCATACAACATAGATTCAATCACAAAATGTTCCATCACAATTCATACCATACGTAACTGTACTAAACTGCCGTGCCGTGAGACGAGTGACGTATGATAAATAAAGATATGATAAAGTGACATAAATTCATTTAGTGAATTGCTCAAAAAACATATTTTTTTCCAACCTGGCAATTACAATCAAAATTTGTAAAAATATTGCTAGATCTGTGATCTGTTCAATATAATCAAAACAAAGCTAAAAATGTGATCCTTTCTTTTTTATCCCCATAGGATAAAATGATCGGGGCTGATGAGAAAAAGTTTCAAGTGATTACGATGCCTGACGGATTAGTCTATGGTGACCAATTAAACACCAGATTCACGATCTTGATTAATCATAATCGCTGGTCAGTCTTTGTCTATGTCTTCTTCTCATTCGTACGTCAGTTTTAATGTCTGGATGTTTTCTTGTCTAATGTCATTATGTGTATATGTGTGTGTGTGTTTGCACAAAATGATTATATTTCTTCCTCATCTCCTAGTTTTAACTGCGTTCAAGAATAATTAACTAAAAAAAAAATAAAAAAAAAACCAAACAAAAAAACGTTGCAAAAGTTCATACCATACCATATCTAACTTACTATCCACATTTATTGACTAATACCTAAATGTATTTTTTTAATTATAAGACGATAAGTTGCTCAAAATAGCAGCCTGTAATTCCGTACCAGAATCCGCCTCCAATTTAATGTCTTTCGATATTTTCGAAGGCGAACACTCCGCAACCTATTCTTGCTAGTGAGTCTGTCCAATTGTATGGTATCCAAATTATAGTCATTCGTAAATTTATTATTGAATATATGGACGAATTATCTATTATTGAATGACTATTATTTACGATAATTGCATGAAATAAATAAAATATAAACTACAAACAAAACGTGACAACTAAAATCTCAAAAAGGTATTCTCACAAATGTATTTCACGCAACCAGGAATCTGAAAACCATTAGACGCTATAATGATACTCTGCACATGCTAGACACAAGAAGAGCCCTCCCAGTTTCTCTGTATACAGTACAAATCTGATACTATAATCAGAATTGCTCAGTCTGCATGAAGCAGCCGATTTCATCAAGGAAGTTCTATTAACAACCAAGAATTAATCGTTTGAGGCATACCAAAGCATTAAGAAGGTGATATGTGTCACTAATTTCCTATAGTGACACATCATCGTTTCAAATATAAAGAAATTAAACATAACCCTTTGCTTCAGAACCGTCAACCTCCATGTCCATGGGGAGGGAAAAATGTGATCCTTCATGTTTAAAACAATATTTAATTTTCCGGCATTTTTATATTGTGGACACTGTTTATCCAAAAATGTATGGCTTGCGTCAATTTGTCTACATTTTTCCAAAACATATTTTCCTCATATCTCGATTACTTTTTTCAAAGGGACGAATCTGCTCTTGTAAACAAAGATTCAACCGTCAATAGCATAGCATAGCATAAACGATTGCACAAATCGTGGGGTCTATGTAATGGTCAACCAATACTTTTTGCAGAAAATATCATGTTTTTTCCGTGAAAAATCACTTGGGGCTAGTGGTTTTTCCCACACATCAAAATCTGCAAATCACGCATCGCATTAAACACCTGGTCACATCCTTACAATCGCAGGGGATAGGAAGGAAAATTAGTCCAACAGCTACTTAAGAAGGTGCAGGGAACCCATACTACCTTCATTCATAGATGCCACGGGAGGGAACATTTGTGTTAGTAAAACAAAGATTCAAACGTTAATGTGTCGAAACTCTTAGCACTCTCCAGCAAACTAGCAACACCATCTTGTTGGGGAAATATTACCCTGTCTGATGGTGGTTAGTTTACGTTGAAGTGCTAAAAGTTTCGACAAATTGACGTTCGAATCTTTGTTTACAAAAGCAGATACGTTCCTTTAAATGGTACTCGAAGGCCTTGAATTTGGAGTAAATTGACCAGAGAGAGAAATGCGAAGACAAACATATTATATAGGGTAAATGTCGGCTTCGGCACCCATTGACTGTTTTCGGCAACCAAAATTTAAACGTTAATTTCACTATGTTTTACGATCAACACACTTCCCTGAATGTATCCAAACGATTCTTTAGTCTTTCAGCTTCAATCTGATTATATTTGTAGGACCGAGCAATCCTGTTATGCCAGATTTTTCTTCAAATGAAGAATACGTACTACAAAATGGGGCTGATTTCGAGTTGCCGATAATAGAACAGCTGGTTAACACGCAGTTCTAATGGGAAGGTTGCCGAAGAAAAAGAGGCTGCCGACAATAGTCACACTCACCTGAGAAGTTTAGAGCGTTGTAAAAACGCTTTCAAACAGTTTTAAAGAATTCTGTCGATAGGAATGGATAGAGAAGCAAGCAGCAGATGAATTGAAACAAACAGACACGTCATATATGTACGTGACGCTGTGAAAATGCTAATAGCAGTGCGGACGCTGCTTAGATTGACGAGAATACGTAAATTCCCCTATTATCTATCTAGGATATATACATAAAAATGAATTTCTGTCTGTTTGTCTGTCTGAACCTTATAGACTCGGAAACTACTGATTCGATCGGCATGAAAATTGGTATGCAGGGGTTTTTGGGGCCGGGAAAGGTTCTTATGGTGGTTCGATACCCCCTCTCTGTAAGGGGGGGGGGGGGGTCCCATACAAATGAAAAATAAATTTCTGCAAAACTCGAGAACTAATCAACCCAATAGAACCAAATTTGGCCTGTGGAGATGTGGAGATGTTCATAGGGGGTAGCCCCTTAGATAAGGGGGAGGGGCTACGTACAAAATAGCATGCTTTTTTTTTATTTGGCGCATACACTCAAGCTTATATTGAATCCCGAGCAAGGCCGGGCACTCAGCTTAGTATAATATATTTTTTCACACGAACTAGCAACCCTAAAAGTTGTTCACACCTTGCATGATCTACCGCTTTCGTTGTGTATTGTTGTTATTGGTAAGAATTGAAGTTTGGGGTCAAACGTTACTGAAGATATGTTAACGATGATTCTTAATTTATTTTCATATGTTTTTATTCATATCCTTACAACATACCAATCCATAGTGCTAATCATATCCATTTTTTTTATTTTTCGGGTGATAGCAATACTACAATCTAATCAGAATTTATAAAACAGAAAAAAGGTTATCTTCCATTTAATTCCCCTTAATTAATTTTGGTATCCATGACATGGATACCAAAATTAACTAGTTGGAATTAAATGAAAGATAACCTTTTTCTACTGTTTTATTTAAGCATTCCGCTAACAACCCAGTTTAATTACTTCATTAATCAGAATTATTTTCTACCCACTGACAGGTCTTCTGCTAGAATGGCTGCACTTATGTGACAGTTCAATTGGCTGCAGACACGACTTCTCGCTTCTCTCTCTTAAGGGCCATCCATATTAGAGATCCGGTTGCGTTGTATTGACGTAAATTTGACAGTTAGACAGTAAAATTAGCTGTCATTTTGCCGCAACGCGTCAGACCCGGATCTAATGTTTACAGGGCTTTAGTTTACATCACTTTGTAATCTCACGGCAGCATACAGGTAGATAGGAAATCATGCAAACAATCATACACAATATTGTATTTACCTTTGAATTCGACATCGACTGTAGGTTGTTGATCGATGATGTTCACACAGCATCAGCAGTACCATTTCATGAAACAAGAAAAATCAAACGCATTATTTCTACTGCAAATTTTTAGTAGGTAATTGGATTTCTGCCCCATGTTACATAACAAAAGGGAAAAAAAGTGGGTCGATTTGTCCGACTGGAACAATTTAAACAATGGACTTTCAGAATCATATCTACGATGATCGATTCTCTTAACCGATTCTATGTTTTGAATTGTTCCAGTGGGACAAATCACAGCAAAAACATAATTTTGATATCACGTCAAAGTGGATGCACTACAATCATGTCGAAAAAATGGTGTAATATTACTTGCTAAAAAGGATAAAATTATCATTAATACAATGCATGAACTGACATTACGCTGTTTTTACTGCATTTGTTTATTTATGTGGTCATAAAAATTACATGAAATTTTCGACATGATTGTAGTGCATCCACTTTGATGTGATATCAAAATTATTTTTTTGCTGTGATGAACTACGATTTTTTTTTCGATTTTTTCTACAATAAATAGCATGTGTTTTTATGTAATATTCCAAAAGTACATGTCAAACTATGGCGTTTTAAGCATTAAAACCTCAAAAAACACATGGGACAATTTTGCCTTCACCGGTATAAGCATGTTCGCAGAAAAATATATATTTCAGGCATAACATTTGATAACGGCACAAAAGCATCTGTGAACAAACTTTCTAATGCGCTTTACACGCGATCCAAAGTACACCCACGCAAATCAACAATATCATCGGATAGGGGCAACGTTCACCTTTCCGAAAGTGGTATTGGTTTGCGTGGGCGTACTTTGGTTCGCGTGTAAAGGGCCTTAGAAAGTTTGTTTACAAATGCTTTTGTGCCGTTATCAAATGTTATGCCTGATTTGATTCAGGGCCTACTAGATTTTATCATTGATTAAAAAAAATTAACAAAAAATATTGTAGAATAAAAAAAGAGTTATTTTTCAATAGTTTTAAAGCTTATTTAAAACGGTTATTTTTTCTGAAATTTTCAAACTCGTAGAACATCAATTTTTGATAAAAAATTTCTTATTTGCACCCAGGGTTGCTTCAACTGCCTTCGCGCTCAAGAATCATAAAATTGCTGATTTTGACACATACAAGCAGCGCAAGCGAAATTGACAGGTTGTATGTGTCAAACATATACTTTTCAACCTTTTCTTGTAATTTACAAAAAATCTTTATACCATCCAATAATTACATAATTCTAAATACATATTGTAGTTTTTGAAAATATTTTAACATATAAAACGTTTCTAAAGGCTATAAATACTCAGAGGAAGAGATGAGCGGATAGAATTTTTTGAACCAAATGAGCTGTCAAAATCTGGTTCAAACGAACTACAAATATTCAGAGGCCGGCGCCGGTGGTGTAGTGGTAAGCGTAACTCCTTTATCACCGTAATGGGTCTGGGTTGATTCCCAGCCGAGGACGGTGGGATTTTTCTGAGGTATACAAATCTCTGGTCACGTCTTCCTTTGAAAGGGAAGTAAAGTCGTTGGTCCCGGCCCATGTGTGTTGAATGGGTGCGATATCCTATGCAGGTGTGGAAGCTGCCCTCCTGCACATTCGATTGCCGTCAATGGATGACATCACCGTACTCAACTGGTGGCGAAGGTGGTATTTGCCATCAAAACAATTCTAAGGGGCGCAAAAGTTGTTCTGAACTTCAGTAAAGTTCTGCAAACCTGAGGGGCGTTCTGCGAACTTCAATATTTTTGTAAACTTCAAGGACATTCTGCAAACTTAAGAGCATTTCTACGAACACATGTAAGTTCTACGAACTTCATGACATTTCTTTGATGATGTTGATAAAGATCTCCGAAGTCAAGGGAAATTTAATGAACTTCAATACAGTTCTGTGAACCCTAGGAAATTCTTGCAGACTCCAGAAAAACAGAGAAGTTTAACAACCTTCATTGAACTTCAGTGACAGGAAAATTATGCAAACTTTTATCCACGTTCTACAAACTTAAGAAAAAGTACTACAAACGTCAGGAAATTCTGTGATGGGACGTTTTGTGAGCTACAGGGAAGTTCAATGGCCTCCTGGTAAATTCTACGAACTTCAAGATAGTTTTGCGAATTCTAGCAAAATTATATGCACTTAAATGTAGATCTACAAACTCCAGGAAAGGAAGGGGCGACCCCGGCGTAGTGGTTAACATCCATACCTCTCACGCCAAAGTCACGAGTTCAAATCTCACCCCCGGACAAGTCGCGAATGACCCAAGAGTGTTAAAGTGACTATAATAACAATAAAAAAAAAATCCAGGAAAGTTCTTCTAAAATCAGAAAAGTTCTTCAAACGGGAGGAAAGTTCGACAAACTTTAACATTAGGAAAGTATTGTGGAAATTTCAGAGAAAAAATGCCCAAATCAGAGACGTTCTGCGAACATGAAAGAAATTCTAAGAACACCAGGAAAGTTTGAAGAACTTTATCAAAGTTTTACGAAATCCAGGAAAAATATATGAACAGAGATTTGAATTTGAATGTGGTTTCTATGAACTGTCTTGTCAGATCGTCGGTGGAACAACTCCCACTCCATTTAAGAGAAAACAGGTATGATAGAGAGAATACGTTGCGATATCTCTTTTTCTTTTACGCTACCCCTATGGAATGTGATGAGAGCATCGTAAAATTAAAGAGCAGAGGGAGGGGGCGCAAAAATTATAGTTTGTCACCTAAATAAATATCCAGCTATGCTAGTAGCAAGGGTGAATTGAAATAAAATTTACTTCGGCATTTTGCATGAAATAGCATGGTCATCGTCGTGATTTAATCCCAGCATTTAAAAACAATCTATAAATTTGCCTAGCATAACAGTCACTTGTTTCCCATTTAAGAATTCGACTAAGAAATTAGGCACAAAACAATTACAATCAAAATATCGCAAAAGAACCGATCTGTCTTACCTTAGTACTGTTGGCCAGAATAGACGGTGGGTGCTGTTCTGAAGGTTCCGGTGTCGTTTCGACTGCTTTGCTGGCCATCAGTTTTGCTGTCCACACTTGCTTCATCTCCTGCAACACCTGCTCGTCGACTCCCTCGTCCAGGAATGCATCTCGTACGCCAGCGATAACATCGTCGATAACGGTGTTGTAAAGTTTTAGCTGAATAAAAAAAAATGCAATTCAAATTAGCAATAACCTGTAACAACCAGCTTGCTCACTGCATATTCAATAGCGATGTAAATTATTTAGCCTACCCTTCACCATCGCAAACTGCAATTTAGATTATAAATTTTAGAACGCTTATTGATTACCACCGAGTCGTTTCCTTGGCTGGCATTTATGTCTTCGAGTCTCTTGTGTATATCAATCACATAATTGTCCAATGTTCTATGGAGTTTCATATACACATGGGAAATTGTGCCAGCAGAAATGTGTTTAAAGATAAAGGCTCATTTTATTAATTTTGATTGGCGTTTGGCGTCAACTCAAACATTGAAAAAATATTATTGAAAAGAATTATTTGTTCTTTAATGCATTATGAAAATATTTTAAAATATAAAACAATTATTTTTTGAAAAAGAAGCCAGGACAACAGATGTTCCTCACAGCCGAAAATTATCGAATATGGTAAGTTGGAGCATGATGGGTCATCTACCTGATTTTTTATTGTCAACATCAACAGACTCAATGTAGCCCCAATGCGGTTTTAAAAAGTAAACAAATTAATAAATTCACTAGCTGACCCATCTTGCCCCACTTTACCCTTTTAATTTGGGTCAATTGTATTTTAATCGTTTCAATAGTTGCACGACTGAAACAACCATAATAGATATGGAGCAACATAAAAGTTTAAGGTTTTCTTTTATATGATAATTATTTTAAGCTCTATGACATTACCCTGCATGTCCCTAATCCGATCGCCATTATTCCGAACTAAAAACATGTGGAAATAACAGCACGTGAGAGCACAAGAGAAAATTTTAGGGAAGGAATTTTTAAAGGGACTTTAGTAGACTAAGAGGTTTCTCCGTTTACGCCCCAATGAGGCCCCAGGTAAACCTGGTTTAAGACTGAAGCGCAGTTTAGATAAGGGATTATTGCTTATTGCTTAGAATTCCAAGTCAATTGTGTGCGTTCTTCTGAGTAGAACCTTTAGGTAGTTCTATGTGAAATTGCATGACGGTTGTGAAAGGGATTCCAGGTTTATTTCTAACGAATGTTCTGAGAAGAATTTTAAAAGATTTGTAATGAGAATTCAAAGGAGAATCCGAGGCCTATTGCATTCTTAGAAAATTCGAAAGATAGAGTCAAGTGAATTCTAAAAAGTGTCACATGAGAATTCCTTAAATACCAGCGAGACCGTATTTTGAGGGAACAATTCCAAAGGAGTTTTGAGTAGAGTTTTATGTGATTTCCGAGAATAATTCCAGATGCATCACGAGAAAAATTTTAATATACTTTTGAATAAAACAGCAAAAAAGGGTTATCTTAATTAAATTTGGTATCCATGACAGATACGTATTTCGACTACAATGTGTAGTCTTCATCAGTGTCATTCCTACTAAAGAACTTATCAAATTATATTAAGTAGCTTTTAGTTTTCGGATTTAATAGATCGTCTGTTGCAGTGGCTTGCTTACTGAGCAGAAAAACTCGGTCCCAGGTCTTTTCATATTGATATCCCAGTGATTTCTCGTGGAAGTGCAGAGGTGTTCTCGGCTTCCATCAAAGCGAGTGTCACGTCAACACATTCCTACCGTTCGGACACGGCCGACGCTGGTATTTCCTAGTTTGATCACCAGTTTTTACACATTAAGGATGATTGCTAGTCCCAGGCATCGTATATTGGTTCTCTGTATAATTACAGCTGATATGGCAATAACAGCTTTGCAGCCGTGGGCGGTAAATCATGCTCATGGTCATGTTCCCGGGGACATTTGTTATAACATATGCTGGTTATTTTCATACCATACGATTGAAGATGAACCAATACAATCATTCAATCAATTCTGCGCAACGTGTTTTCTCGTCGTCGTCACTCACTATTAATTAATATACGGCAGTGGAGAATTTAAAAATCTCTGAACTATCGACCCAAACAGACATGACGTCCTGATGTCGGATAAAAGTCTGGCCGATTTAAGGTCGATATCAACCCAAAGTCGTGTAATTGTCGGCTTTTGGTCTGATAGTAGTCAGGTTGGTGTCGGGTTGACTTTGCTTTTTCGCCGGAATGTCGATCAGTGCTCCGTATATGTTAGGTTACACTCGATTGAATGATATCAAGCGTTTCTCAAATGAGAATGAGTCATGTTTTCGACAAATGACTAAGCTAACTGATATCATCCATTCGAATAAGGTCTCTTTGATAGCGGATAACTGCTTTTCTCATTTTCATCAAATATATTCAATTGATTTTGAGAATTTACAGCACTGGTTATAACTCCTATTCCGAAGTTCCTCCGAAGATCTCCTAATAAAACGTTTTGCATTTTTTAGCCAAAAGCTAGCATTTTCCCCTGAAAGTTTTTTGATCTGTCACAAATTGCCTTTTCAAATATGCGTCATAGCGATACACAGGCTTCAGCAAAAATAAGTATTTTGATATAATGAGTAACTTTGTAGAACATTTGAAAGAAATAAAATAATTATGTGCAAAATTATTGGCGAAAAACTGATTTTGAAGAGCTTTCCAAAAACAATGCATCATATCTCGTCAAAGTTTCTGTTTTCGACAAAGTTGCTTGTTTTAGTGTGCTGTACAACTTTTATGTAGACACTAACTTTTTTTATTAGAATATATGCAAATACTCCGTTATTGCCAGATCGAATGTAATTACACAGAGAACCAATAGAGGTTGCATGGGACTAGCTATCATCCTCAATGTGTAAAAACTGAAATATGTTGTATTACGTCAATGATTAATCAGGGCTGTTACACGATTTTCTAAATTTGATCCGCGAAATCCGCGAGAAATTTTTCAACCCGAAAAATTAATAGACCGGACGGGAATAGAACTCAGTCGCCTCCAGCATGGACTTGCTTTGTAGCTGCGCCTTTACCGACTGAGCTAAAGTAGTATACACACTAATCCAGGCCTCCGTCGTTCGGTAAATTTTGAACTACAGAACTGTTCGGTAAATGTTTAAAAATCAGTGAAAAATCCAACTATTAAAAAATTAATCCCGAACTTGTACAGAAGTTGTTCAGTTTACCCCATTTATTGAAGAAAAATAAAATTTATAAAATTTCTTGATTTCTCACGTGTAACGGTCATTTGAAAATTTAACCGAGTTGTTCTGCTGTTCAAAAACCCGGTAAATTCCTACCGACTTCGGTGATCTGAATTAAGTGTGTAGTTTGTAACTTTTGAATAAAAAAAAAGAATAACATTGTATTATCTTTAGTTATTTATGTATAGTATAAATTCTGAGTAATTAGTGAACATAATAAAACACCCTTACATTATGAGATTCTATTGAATAATACCGGCCTAGATTGGATGAAACATTATTAAAAAAATTAGGGTAGATGTACCAGTTATGGCTATACGGTCCTATTATGATGTGTTCCAATTATGGCCTATGGGAATTCCATAGGCCATAACTGGAACACACCATAATAGGAACGTATGGCCATAACTGGTACACCTACCCTAATGCATTTAATTATATTTGAAATGCAAATTTTCTTGAAAATTAACCAGAGACGAATTTTGCTGTTCTAAATGTTGTAGTTAATTTGGCTCTGGTTTTCTCAATTTTTTACCGATTCAAACCAAACACCCTGCACATAATCGAGAAATTACCAAAGTTTCATAAGTCACGCTTGTTGTTCACGTCGCGGTTGTGTATTTACACGGATATTCCTTGGGTTTTGCCCAATGGTGAGACACTTTCATGATATTTTTTTTATTTCTAATATGAACCTAGCTTTTTTCGTTGTCAAATTATAACCGAATCGTATAAATGTGACTTTGTGGATCATGCACGACTCATTACTGTGTATACCGGAAATTATAGGTTTTCCAAATCGTCCAGGATATCAGTTGATTTGTTGTACTAGATCAACCAGGACTGCAATAATGTCTGTAGTATCGAAATATGTCCAATCAGATTCAAAGTGTCTATGTGGATCATGCATGAGCTTGAGTTTGAAACCACAGTCTTCTGCTCAGTAAGCAAAATTGCAATCAATTACGATCATGTTTCCGTTCAACTTATTGTTACTATGTTTCTATCCCGGCGGTAACACGTCATTCTCAAAACTTAAATATTGCTTCTTTTACGTACCTGTCCCTCCAACGGATTAATTACATCGGCTTATCATATTATGAAAGAAAGCCAATTTAAAGTATAATCCTATAATATGAGAAGCTTGGGGTTGAACCCATGATTTATTGCTCAGTAAGCAAAATCTAGCCACCGAGCACCTTATATCACAAAACAATTACGATAAAGTTCCCGTTCAACTTACTGTTACTAAATTTCGCTAACGCTAACGCTAACGCTAACGCTAACGCTAACGCTAAATTTCGGTTCCAGGGGCGACCTCACCGATGACGATAAAAGCTACTCTTCAAAATGATTTGTTATAGATTTCCGATCAACACGTCTTAAATCGACGATCTTCTATTCAGTAATCAAAAGCGAAAGCCATCAAGCCGAGCTTCTAATTTTTTTTTCTGAGCCGTTATTTGTTAAAGATTGAATAAAATATAAACAAATAAATGGAAAGGACCTCATCCGAATGATCTGTTCAACCCTTGATCGACACGATGAATAGACGGCCCTGGCATAAAGAGGACCAACGCGACCCTCTCAGAGCCTCGGCACCACGTACAGAAAAATCAAAATTTGGCCGGGAGTTTAACTCGTTCAGGATGCAACGAAAGATTCATTTTTTAATAATAATCAATGATAAACTCAACATTGAAAAAAAAACTAGTCATATAACCTACCAACATCTCACCACTCACTGCTTGTCGCGGGGTATTTTGCATTTGCACATCGATCATCTACTGACTAGTCTTTCCCAGAGACTTTGAATAGAGACACGCATAGACTGAAGCAATAATAACCAAACGAACCCTCAAACGTTGAACCAAACGAGCAAAGTAAATAAAAATTACTGTTTGCTCAATTCACCAGAAAGGAGTATTGTTCTCAATGATGAAAAAGTGTTTTTCAATGTTCACTCGACTGTCGACAAAAGCAGGCCACTCTCGATGTGTGCCACGCGATCGTCTGTTTTCTCGGCAGCAACCATTGCGTGGTCCTCCTCATTGTTCTTCATCAGCAGTTCTTTCTGACGATGCGTCGTCGACTTTGGAAAGCAACCGTTTCGTGATGAGTGTGTGAGTGCTGACCACGTCCATTGCTGCAATGGAAGCGCTCTGCCTCTCGATGGCGTAGCTGCCATACAATGAAACCACTGGAAGCGACTTCAGTTCTGATGGACGAGGCTTTTTGGATAGCGGAAGATAAAGTGTTTATTGTGTTGTACCTTTTGACTATATTTTTAAGATGTATTGTATAGTGACCAAGAATCCTCGGCCCTGTAAAGTTAATTCGTTTGAGCCTTATCAAATAAATTAAATTAATAAAAAAAAAAAGAAAAAAGTGTTAAATTATTTTTATGAAATATGTCATATGTTATTTATTTATTCATTGTTGATTTAATTAAATACAACATTTTTTAGTGAAAAAAGCAAGTTCGAATCGGAACGTTTTATATGTATAAAAATTATTGCGCTTAAAACAAAACAGTAAAATATAAAAAAAAGTTATGGAGCGACTGTCACACTTATTTGATCGAACTTTGTACGGTACATGGATTCTCAGCCTAAAGGTAACGAAACGCTCAATAATTTTTCTCCTGGAAATCGAAACGCCGCCTTCGCTTTATTTTTTGCAAAATTTTGTCAACTACTGTGACTGACTCTTTCATATCATCGCAAACTCCGCGCGCCTCGGACCCCGCACGGTGTAACGTAAATTGCGCTTAAAGGCACGGCCGCACCGCAACGACATCACACGAACTCGCGAGGACAATAACTTTGTTTTATTCACATTTATAAAAAAGTAAATTTTGTATCACCCTAATACGTCAATACATCATCACCCTAATGGCATGAAAAGATAGACTATTTTATGTCAATAAACTTCTCCTATACTGCACTTGTAAAATCTCACATTTCCTCGCAATTAAAAAGACGCTTGATTGTTATAAGTCTGTTCCACTGTGCGGCGGCGGGATCGATTCCCAGCCCGACCCAAAAAATCTTCTTGGTTGAAGATTCATATTTGGAATTGGATCATCTGCTGTCCACGCGGGAAAGACAGTTAATGAGCAAATCCACGCAAAAAAACAGATTTTACCACTCAGAACTACATTAAACATACCAATTGAATTCGGTCATTTTTACTTACGCCTATTTTTAAATATGAAGCATTCGATGTTTTTCCAAACGACTCTTCTTATCGAAATGACGTCTGAGACAAAATTATAGGAAACTTTTCAGAAAAAAATACGCACTGTAAAAAATAATGACAAATTTTGGTCATAACAGGCGTAACATTTGATAACGGCACAAAAGAATTGGCAAACAAACCTTTTAAGGCCCTTTACACGCGAACCAAAGTATGCCCACGCAAACCAATACCGCTTTCGGAAAGATGGGAGTTGCCCCTACCCGATGATGTTGTTGGTTTGCGTGAGCGTACTTTAATTCGCGTGTAAAGGGTCGACGTTTGTTTACAAAAGCTTTTGTGTCGTTATCAAATGTTACGCCTGATAAAATGAATAAAAAGCTCTTAAAAACTTCAATAACAATACGATTTATAAACTAATGTTTATTTGAAAAATTATCAAAAACGCTATCTTTTCTGAGATATTGGACAAAATGGACATTTGAAATATAAGAACATCAACTTTTAGTAACAGTATTGGTAGGTAACGTAATCCGGGAGCAAATTTATCACTCTAAATACAAATTTGAAATTGCTACTCTCTCTTATTTTATTTATTTTTACGCAGATAGATTTATTTGGGTTTGCAAGGGAATTATACTATTGAAATATTTCAGAAAGTGCCCAACGGTGCTCCTTCTATTTGCGTGACAAGCTTTCATTGTTGTTTTCATTGAAATATTACTCAGGAAACAATGTTAAACATCATTGTTGTACATGGTATTGTAACTAATCTTATATGTGCTTCATTTTGATTTGGGGTAAGTGTTTGAACTATGGCTCGGGATTTCCACTGTGGCGTGCTTCTATTGTGACATACCCATACGTATTTTTGTGGTGCGACATAGTGGAAGCGTGTGAACATAGTTGGAGCACATACCCTATATAATTTAAAAATCAGCTAGGAAACTAACTGCAAAATGAAGCATTTTAGTCACATGAAGGTGTTACCTGGGTCGAACTAAGATATAATAAATAGGTATAGGCTTAAATCAAAAGTACTTGAAACACGTTTAATTTTAGATTACAAGCACAAGTGCAGGTACTGAGATATCATAATCATCAAATGAACTTAAATAAGAAACTTCAGAAAGTCTAATGACATTAAGTAGATTAACAAAAGAATTAGGATGCGGGGGGTCCGCTTAGGGAGGCAACTAACCTTTAAAGTTGTAGAATAAATCTTCTTATTTAGTCTTGAACTTTAAAAAGAATACGCAGGCAGACCAATAGTATTAAGCAGATTAACAAGGAGAGGAATAGTTTAGGAAATAAGTAAAAGTAGAGGTATGTGACAATTAATAGCTTTTAAACTTTTGGAGGTATTGTATTCCCTTGAGTTTGTTGTACTCGATTACTATATTATTCTCTCAATACGTGAAATCTCTTATATATGCGGTTAAAGCATTTGAGTTAACTTATTTCTTAGTGTTCAAGTACTTACATTTTTAAACAGCAGTCAATGTTAATCTATGAACTAAATCATACGTAAAATCGATCTTTCCTTATGTGGTATTGATGCATGTTTAACTTTTCACGGCTGTCGGAATCAACGCGCCTATCCGCAATGCGGTAGAGCTCACCAAAAGTTTTTTTGACCTTCTGTAGTATAGAATTTGTTCGGTACGGTCGCGAAATCTTAAAATAACTAAATTAAAACAAAGCTCAACAGTAAAATAAGTAGAATATTTAGGGAGGAACCAAAATTAATCAACTTGCCAACATAGGCTATCACATTTATTTTGGTGGTACTCTTTAAATGATAATAAGCTGTTTTTTCTCTACGGTTGTCTCGCGTGGCGTTCACAATTTGCGCGATTTTCGTATCTTACGTAATTTAGATGTTTAGCTCTAAACGGTTTTACTGACTCGAGGTCGTTCCTTAAGCGGTGTTGGTACAGGTTAAACCTTTGCCGACTGTCGGATTCAACGCGTCTACGTCTACGGAGCTTACGCAGAAGTGATACGCAATTCGGTAGAGCTTGTCAAACGCTTTTGAGCTTATTAAGTATAGAATTTGTTCGGTGCGGTCGCGAAATCTTGAAATGATTGATACGTTCTTTAAATTAACTAATTTGATACAAAGCTCAGTAGTAAATAAGTAGAATATCTAGGGAGGAAACCAAAATTAATCAACTTGCCAACATAGGCTATCACATTTATTTTGGTGGTACTCTTTAAATGATAATAAGCCTTTTTTCTCGCTTCGGTTGTCTCGCACGGCTTTTGGAATTCGCGCGGTTTTCGTAACTTACATAATATAGATATTTCGTTCGAAACGGATTTACTTATTCAATCGGTTTACTACGCGGATGTATCTACGCGCACACGTCACAGCATTTTTTCTATAACTATCTTGAAACAATACATACGGAATCCAGTGTTCAAGCGGCCAACATAGGCTAGTCCTTCTGCTGTATTGTTAAAGATAGAAGCAAAATTTATTCAAATGGGTCAAGTCTTGAAAACTAAGCTGTCACGCAGCTCCAGCTTGATAACCAATAAAAAAAAATAAAAAAAAATAATGTACATATAGAAATAAATTTCTACATTAAATGAAATTGACAAACTAATGGTATTAAAATCAGTAGACGAGGTCTTCATCGTTTTGCATGATTACTTATCATATTGAGGGGTTGTAGATTTTATGGACATTGTTGAAATCTCAAATTTTAAAATATCGATATGGGGTGAAATTGATCAACCTGTCACATGACTTTCTAGTAAATTTCTAGAAAATGTTCTTATTATATATGGGTTCCTTGAATATGAATCAGATGCTAAAATTCTCCTGCGAAATGTATTTACAGCAGAACTTACAAAAAATCTGTCTTAAAATGCATTGCGTAAATTTCACAGAATGTCATTAATTTTTAACTAACATTTAGTTTAATGGAATATACCGATTTCAAGTTAATGAAAACAATCGTTGCAACCCCATAACTGTTTGCTTTCATGCTGATATTGAAACGTTAGTTAAACAAAAATTGCAATTTTTGCAATTCTATATTACAATTTATGCAATAATCTATTTGTTTTGTAATGTCGAAGCAATCATTAGAGTATCATGAGGAAATACTATGAATATTTCTCTTGGTATCTATATAAACTAAAAACGCAACCCATAATGATCAATTTCACCCCGGATTACGGTACTTAGATTGTAAGTAACTTGCCGTTGGAAAACAATATGGAAAACTGTCAGCTGTTGTTGGAAGATCGACCAAAATATGTTTTTGTTTACAATGGTTAAATTTTCTGAACTTGAAAGATTCTTTCATTTTGATACATGGAATTAATGACAATGAAGGTAAAAATGACACAAAGGACAGACCGCAAACAGGTGGAATTCATTTGGCAATCAGCCAAGTCCACCTAGGCAAACATTCGATGCCATGCTTTCTCTTATCAGCAGCGGTGGATTTGGTGTAAGGTTTTTTTTTTGCGCGGCATAGCCCATTACCGTTGACAACGATAAAGCTATATGAGTGTTTCCTTTTGTGTATTCGACATTGTTGTTCTCTCCTGCTGCTGCTGGTACCTACATTAATTTGTTTGGCAAGCGACAATCAGACACACGATAAGACATTTACAGGAGAATCCGGGGTAAATGGAGTGCGCTGCTTTGTTTGCGTAGTTTAGTTAAAAATAAAATGTATTCGTTTTAGATTTTACGGAGTGTATCAAAAATGTAGTTGCGTTGAAATGTTACTCATTAAAGAGTACTTTCAAGTTAGCGTGCACTGTACACCATAATGATTCAGAGTAAAGATATCGAGTGATAAGCAAATCCGCGAAAATCGCGAAATCCGCGTAGTCGTAACAGCCCTGCTTATTGACAGCTCATATGTTTGTAAAAAGGTGCCTTTTATATCTATACTCTGCCGGCGCCGGTGGTGTAGTGGTAAGCGTGACTGCTTTCTAACACCCCGATGGGTCTGCGTTCAATCCCAGCCGAGGTCGGTGGGATTTTTCTGAGGCATAAAAATCTCTGGTCACGTCTTCCTTCGGAAGGGAAGTAAAGCCGTTGGTCCCGGCCCATGTGTGTTTGAATGGGTGCGATATCCTACGCAGGTGTGGAAGCTGCCTTCCTGCACATTCGATTGCCGTCAATGGATGGCAATCGATGTCCGTCGGTGATTGGCACTAGATTGCGGAACAGAGACCGACGTTAAAAAAAATAAAGGATATCTATACTCTGAAATATTTTAGTATACAGTGCACGCTAACTTGAAAGAATCCATTAATGAGTGAAATTTCATCCATTTTGCAGAAATTGGATAACTCATTAAAGATGAAAAGATTTACCATTTTAATGAGTATCTGTTACGAGTGCCGTATTTAGGATACGGGGAGGCCGCGGCTACTATCCGTAAGGGGGCCTCATACTATCTGCTTTCGAAGTTAGAATTTCAAATACGCCATTGTATTTTTTATCTACCATTTAATATGAAAAAATGAAATTTGTTCTAAAAAAAAATCAGAAAATAATTAAATACCTAGATATGAAATCTACAGTTCAACACAAAAAAAAATGTATAAAAAAATGTAGCTACAGTGATCCGGGGGCAAACTTACCCCCGGGATAAAATTGGTTGGTTGGTAATAGATATCAAGAGAAACCATGATAGCATTTCATTATGAGACACCAATGGTACCTTTGACGTCTTTCTCTTTACAAAAAAGTAGATTTTTCAGCATAATTTTCAATTTTATTTATTTGACGTTCAATAGCGTTCAATATCAGTTTCAAACATACGAATCATAGGGTTGGAACGGATGTTGTCCTTATCTTGAAAGTAACATTTTTCATTGAACTAAGTGTAAATCAATCTATTATTTTAAATAAAACGCTTAAATGTTTCCAATGTTAGAAATTAATGATTTTCTGTGAAATTGCAAGTGATATAAAAAATGCCTACATTTAGGCGTAACTGCATTTAAAATAAATATGTTCCATCATATCAGTTGAAAATACATTTCGTAAAATGATTTAGGGAACCCAAAATTAATAAGAATATCTCATAGAAAGTTAAAAATGTCCAAAAACTAAACAAAACACTCAATGTAATAAGTAGTCATGCGGAACGATACAGTTATCATAGCCTACACAGGAACAAAAAGCATTGGCAAAAATACTATATTGATGGTTTAAATGAAATACTCCCACCAATAGATTTTTGCAAAAACGAAATTCATTTAATTTTACTATTTTTTTCTATCAAAACTACTGTTGCGTTTGAGTAATCACAGTAGTTTTGACAGAATGGTAGTAAATTTGATTATATTTTTAGTCAACTATACTCAAATCATGGTAGATTTTTTTTAGTTGATTTGTTTTCCGTCGATTTTGTTTTCCGTGCTGAGCACCAATGCTACCGACGCCAGGAAGGCAGCTCCCTCACCTGGACCCTACCTATCGACCCATCAACTCATGAACCGGGGTCCAACGGCTTTACTTCCCTTCCGAAGGAAGGCGTGATCAGAGATTTTATGCCTCAGAACATCCCGGCGGCGCCGACTGGGATTGAACAAAGGCCTGCTGGGGTGAGAGGTAATCACGCTTACCACTACACCACCGGCGCCGCTATCATGGAAGATTTAACGGTATTAAGCGTAGTTATACTGAAAATAAGTGTTTTCTGCAAAATAGTATTCCTAACTATGGTCTTTGTTTGAGTGTATTGATGTTAATCCCATAAGTTCACGCAGAAATGTTTTTTTTTTTTAATTTCAATGATATTATGTATTAAAAAAAAACAACAAAAATTATCATTCCCCGGCTACTAACTTTTTTTTTAATTCAACAATAAATATTTATTGTTCGGACATAAAATATTGTTGTTTTCAAAATCTGTCAAAAACGCCTATATAAATATATATTTTGTTGAATTTACAATAATTATTTTCAAATAGAAAAAATCTTAAGTTGCTACCAACAATAACTTTCTTTGATTTAATAAAATTGCTGCGAATAACAATTTATTTTTTTATAATTTAAAAAAATTGGTTTGGCTTAAATATTTTAATTTTTAATTTTAGCAGATTTTCTATTCAAGAAATATTTTTAAATAAATTTAAAAATTGTTTTTGGTTTCATTTTTTATTTATTAACAAACGGTACAAATAGTGATTCAATAATTTTATTAATTATACAAAACATACAAAACCGGAAGTATGACCATAGAGGTAACTCTAAGACTCGAAGGTCCCGAAATAACGTGCTCAACTTTTTGGCTCAGCTCTGGTACTCTCTTCGGTCCCAAGCTAATCGATTCACCGAAACATAAGAAAAACCAATAACCCCTCATTTTATCTGTCAAACTTTCATAGCGAATCAAAACAAGCATTGCGTAGTACTAGAATTTCGACTAGAATAAGGTACGTTAATCGTTTGCTTGGGACCAATAGGCTAGTCAAGTAGTGAGCCAATTTAAAATCGTTAGTTTCATATTGATTGTTGGTATGACCTTTCATAACCGGTATGTAAATTAATAGTTTGCGTTTCGAAACGGGCAACGTTTCCACGGTGTATTGATTTGCTGAAATTGGGAAAAAATCGTTAAAACACGTATTAAAATGCAAATAGGGTTAACTACCCCATTTCCGGCCTATTGAGCACAACCCGCACTTGGTCTTTCTTAATCTAGCGCAGTTTAGCACCAAACGGAATGTTATTATTACTGATGGCTTTTAAAATTATTTACCTCTCCGTATGTACCGTAATATTTGATAAAAAGAAACCAATCGTTGAGATATTGTCAAAGTCTAACACTGCTTCTTGACGCCAAACTCGGCCTATGAATTCTAAACTCGGCCTAACGCATTGAAACGCCAATGAAATCACTTCGGCCTATCGGATGAAGATAAAAATTGATTCGGTCTGAGCGCTTTTTCTTTAATGTAAGAATTAATTTCCACATTTACGTTTTATGTGATCAATTTGTCCCCGAATTACGGTATTAAATCTAGAGTTCCGTTTATTATCTTTGTTTCAATGCTACATAAAAATAATACAAATATATATTTAAGGTATACATTGGTGCAATAAGACTACTGAAAAAGCACATGGGTTTCGTAGAACACGGGAACAAAAAAATTTAAAAAGGGCCTGACAAAATCGGCTCATTACTGTAATGGGTAACAGTTACTCATTAAACCTATTAATCAGTTGAGCCATTTTTCTTCAAAATGGAAAAAAATACTCATTAATGGGTACTTTCAAGTTAGCGTGTGGTGTAGCACCGTTGTAGCTATACAGCAAAAAAAAAACATACAAGTTTGTAACATTATTTCACAGGCATTAGATCAAGCAAAAAACAATGTGCATTTCTTACACGCAATATAGACTTTTATTGAAATAAAAGTTATTAAATTAACTATGTAGGGGGAGTGGCGCAACCCTAGACCGCCTAAATCATCTTGTATAAGGCGGAATGAAATATTTTGGACTTTATATTTTTTTATGATTTCGAATCTTAAAAAAAAAATAAATAAATCGCATACAAAAAAACAATTTTTTTTTTTGGGTCTTGAACAAAAAATCATCATTCTGTGTCTTTAAAACATTTTGAAGATCTCATTTAAAAAAAAAGAATAGGATCCGCAACATAGTGTTAAGAAATTTAAGATTGCCGACAAGATTCTGGACCTTTTTTCCTTGGTTTGTTTTCCGTCGATCTTGTTTTCCGTGCTGAGCACCAATGCTACCGACGCCAGGAAGGCAGCTCTCACACCTGGACCCTACCTATCGACCCATCAACTCATGAACCGGGGACCAACGGCTTTACTACCCTTCCGAAGGAAGGCGTGATCAGAGATGTCATGCCTCAATACAAGACAATATAAGACCTACAATAAAGAAGGAGTAAGGATAGGTAAAGATGCTAAGTGACACTAAAATTTCACGGACTTCATAATTCCAAGGCAGACATAACTTGATTTTGTAGTCGCTTCTTACATGGTTGATACGCACCAATTTAAATAATTAAATTTAATTTAATTAAACTAAATAAAAACAAATACAATAAAAACACTTAAACTCCAAAAATCACGTAAAAGAAACGGAAATTTGAAACCCTAGGAGAAACCATAAATTCTAAACCACATAAGAAAAAAAGTTGGAGGGTGGTGTACAAGACACGACCGCATTGTTGACGTAGGACTACGAAATTTTTGTTCGATTTTCTAGTCTGTACTCTCTGTACTCTGTATTATTTAACGGTTCGGACGTTTTCGAAGATGTCGCGCAGCAGGAGAATGCATACGATGAGGGTTTCTCAGTTTATGAAAGTTAAACGGAATAAATTTAACCCACCGATAAGACTACAAATAGAACATAATTTATTTCCCTAACAAATTATTTGATTTTTGTATCAGCAATATACATCAATTTAGTGACAAATTGAATGGGTGAATCATGAGTTATTCTATATAAATTCTATTCTAACTCTTTTCTGAATTGAACTTCGTGGCCCTGAAAAGGGCCGTTTTGATACGTTGGTAATAAGTTTTAACCTCCGAAACAGTAAAGAATGCGTGCGTCCCTGTCACTTCAGAGCGTAGACGACATCCATGGCCGTGACGGTTTTGCGCTAGGCGTGTTCAGTGTAGGTGACGGCATCACGGATCATATTTTCTAGGAACACCTTCAGCACACCTCGGGTTTCCTCGTAGATCAGACCGGAAACAAGCTTGTCGCCACTGCATGATGATGAAAATGTTGACAGGCTACATAGCAAATTCATGAAAATGAGCATTCATTATTAAAATCCAACTGGAATACTCAAAGATGCAAAGAAGTCTGATTGGAATTAAGTTTTCCTAACACCATTCGAAAGATGTATTGAAAGGATGTTTTGTAGGTCTGATGAAAATTATGAATTAATGCTCATTTTCATGAATTTGCTATGTAGCCTGTCAACATTATCATTATCATGCAGTGGCAACATCTGCGTAGAGCTTTTACGGCAATTTCTCAATATCGACAAAGCTTGCTGGAAGGCGTGCTGAAGGTGTTCCTAGAAAATATGATCGGTGATACCGTCACCTACACTGAACACACCAAGCGCAAAACCGTCACGGCCATGGATGTCGTCTACGCTCTGAAGTGACAGGGACGCATTCTGTACGGATTCGGAGGTTAAAACTTATCACCAACGTAACAAAACGGCACTAACTTAATTTTAGAAAAGAGGAAGTTCTGAAGCATAACATCTCTGATCACGCCTTCCTTTGGAAGGGAAGTAAAGCCGTTGGTTCCTGGTTCATGAGTTGATGGGTCGATAGGTAGGGTCCAGGTGTGGGTAGCATTGGTGCACAGCACGGAAAACAAATCTAAGGAAAAAAAACGGAGAGCATTTTGTGTGGTCGTTGTGGGCGTGTGGTTCTGAATTTGCAACAAAATGTTCCGCAATTGCATCCTCCCTATTCGTACACGCCCGACGATCGGAAGCGAATGTCACTTCAAATTGTTTCATCTAGGAACCATTATCTGATTACTTTAAGTTTCTGATCGATTGGTGATAAAATTATTGAAATTGGTCCAGGGGCAGCTAAGTTATTAACGTTCAAAATCTTTCATAATTTCATTTTTCGGTTTTCATAAAGTGTACCCCCATCTTCCCGAAAGACGTAGTCCTACGTCAAAACTTTAACTTAAATTCGAGAATCGAGGATTGTTATTAAACTGAGAAGAACATAAAACCACGTAGGGGTATCTGGGTAATATGCACCGTTGTGACAAGATGCACTTCCTTCGTTTTTAGCCTAATATATATTTTTACAACAAAATAGTTACCCTACAAGCTAAATCTATGTTTGCTTTGGAAACCGTATCAATTTGGCAACCCTATGTTATCAGATAATGTAAATAAAAGCAAAAATCAGTTTTCCTTGGATATAGCGTAATTTTGTCCTCCGCTTTTTTAAGATTTTTTTTAGCGATTCAAACATTATTAAGCGTCGGAGAAAGATATTACCCACTGAGATTGAGATTAGAGCTACATCTTTATGATAACATGTTTGGTAAGTATTTTTATTGGTAGTTTGGTATTTATTTATTTTTTATAATCAAAAACTTTTTTTTATATTCGGGGCAGAATGATCCATTAGTAAACAAGCTTTGTTTAAGTTCTATTCTTTCTTCAGAAATGGTCCGCAACGTTCCGAAGTCTATTAAGCGATCATGCACCTTTGAACAACTACGATCGGAGACGTTCTTCTACCATAATTGGTCATCATCATTTATAAGACGGCAAGGAGAGTCATATTGCCCCGTTGTAGTAGTTAATTTTGCCTCATCATACGTCTTGCCCCTTTGTTGTTGTGCATTTCACCCCTGCATGGGTGCATTTTGCTCCCTTTAGTGGCATTTCCAGATTATTGTTATTGTTATTGCTCAGTTCACACCCTGGCAGGCTACTGCCTACCGATCTGCACTTAAGCCAGGCATGAACCTACGGAAATTTAGTCGTGGCCTATGCTAGACCGTATAGCATAACGACTTTCCTTTCACTAGCAGGCTTTTTGGTCCCACTAGCGTCCGATTAGGGGGTAGTAAGAGATTAAAAGAATAAAGAAGAGAGATAGAGGATGTTGTTGTTTTGCTGAAAAAAAAAACACGTTGGCTTGTTGTGCAACATCAAGTTTGTTCGCTTTCATTCCGTTCCAAGGGGCAACGTCCATCGTCGTCGTACTCAAATACCTGGGAACATCCAGAGGTGCACAGGGCCAACGTGAAAGACTTCCATTCTGGGCAGCTGCTTGATCTGGGCCCAAGTCAAATTCCTATCGGCTTGCTTAATTTACTTGTTGACGCTCCGTCGCCTTAGTATTTGCCTTTGCTGCGATGTTCCGGCGGATTTAATTCATAATCAAACGCTTGCCTGCAGACTTCGTTTCTATTGCTATCGGCTTCTAATGACATTTACATCTGAGATACATTTGTGAGGCCACCAGCCACAAGTTATATACCGCAGGCAGCGGTTGATGAGACCTGCAGCTTTTGAGTGTTCTCCACTGGTGCTGCACAGATTCCACGTTTTAATCGAAGTTTCGAATTTTGGTACGTTGACCAACCTGATTTGATCTCCGCTTTTGTGTAAATGTCATATTATCACCGACCTTATTACCATCACCTTATACCCCGTTCATATTACAGCCTATATCCCGTAATATAGGCTGTCTTGCAATGAGCACTCACACATCTAGTTTTCACTGGAAATCCTATGTATAAGTGCTCATTGCAAGACAGCCTATATTACGTGATATAGGCTGTAATATGAACGGGGTATTAGTGTGTGACATCAGGTGTACGCTCCTCTGTGTTTTCGTTACCAATGCAGTTAATTTGACACGTTTGTTGCATTCCCGTATGTCTCTCAATATTATTCTTGCTGAACCACTGTCGTCAAACCCACTATCCAGAGGCAGCAAGCCACCTTAACACCTGAAATTATACAAAAACAAATCAAACATTAGCACCAACCCCCCCCCCCCCCCTCCCCCCTTCCTCGATTGCAACAGCTCCAAGCCATGTAACAGGATCATTTCGTGCCCCACGACAACTTGATCCAGTTGCTTCCATGTTCATTGTTTTGGCGCCAGCCGGGAGAGACTTGGTCCTGTACCAAATGCTTTCCTTGTCTCCATTCCGCTCAGCTACTCGCAATTGATTGTGATATAGTGGGCGGAATATTACAATGTGAGACAATTCAATGCAGACGTCTTCCAAATTTGGCCGCAAGCACTATGCTACGAAGCGGACCGGAAGTTTCAATGAACAACCTCCCCCCCCCCCCCCCCCCCCTTAGTGGCATTTCAAGATTATGTTATCAAATTCTAAAATATGTTTTAAGGTACTAATTCAATGTTTTCATGCATGGTGCGAAATCAATATACACAGCTAAATAATGCTTTAGAGAATTTAAGCAAAACATGATATTCACTGTTGCTTTTAATTTTAACGAGAAACACCTGGATTTCTTTAACTGGTGCATTTTACCCCAGGAACCTCTAACTTAAAAGAAATAATTAGAAAAAGTAACCACGTGCATTTCAAAACCCGTTTGAAAAAAATCATTTCGTAATGCAAACATACAGTGGCCTTGCCTGGTAAAGGCGGGCGGTCCACCCGGGAGTCGTAGTTGAGTTTTAAATTTCTTACAAACTTTAACGTTTACTACAAAAATAATGAAAATAGCGAAGTTTCTTCTGACTTTCCGGATGTATCTCCTAATTTATTAATTTTCTGTTCGATGACGCACACATTGACAAATGCTGATAGTGATCTACCACCCATTATAGCACAAAAACTAAAGCTGTTAGCAGTGGGCCCTTCTCGGTGTTCGACTTGATCATGCTTAATAACCTCTGATTGTCCTGTGCCAAAAATGGATTGGGTGGACGATAGGCAAAATTACCTATACGCATTCACGGGACAGTAAAGAATCTCCTTCAAGCAACATGATCAAACAATTGTAAAAAATACAAGCCCTCCAACAGAAGGAAGCCCCAATGAGTGTTTAGAAGAGCCCGTCCTTTATCGACGAAATGTTAATAACAGGGAAGTGAAAATTTCACTCACCCCATCCAAATCACTTCAATTAATTATATGATTTGAGTAGTAGTTATACTGAAGATCCGAGAGATGTCGCCCCTTCAGTGGTAGGAAAATCATTTTTGCTGTATGGAGAATATTAGAAAATCCACGATTTGTGACGAAACATGCTTTCACAGAAGGAAACAAATAAACGAGTGTTTACCTTATCACCATAGTAATGTACTCGTGTAATTTTTGTGCATCTAAAACTGCCCATAAAGACGATAATGAATAAAAACTGAAAATTTTCATGCATTTTCAAATGGTTTCCTACCATTCCCATACATTCGAAAATGACTGGCCCTCTGCATGTGGATGATGTCAAAAACAACATCACATGATTAATTTAATCATTAATTTAATTGATTAATTTAATCATGTGATGTTGTTTTTGACATCATCCACATGCAGAGGGCCAGTCATTTTCGAATGTATGGGAATGGTAGGAAACCATTTGAAAATGCATGAAAATTTTCAGTTTTTATTCATTATCGTCTTTATGGGCAGTTTTAGATGCACAAAAATTGCACGAGTACATTACTATGGTGATAAGGTAAACACTCGTTTATTTGTTTCCTTCTGTGAAAGCATGTTTCGTCACAAATCGTGGATTTTCTAATATTCTCCATACAGCAAAAATGATTTTCCTACCACTGAAGGGGCGACATCTCTCGGATCTTCAGTGTAGTTACTACTCAAATCATATAATTAATTGAGGGCACCCATGTTCCCTCTCAATCCCATGCATATTCATTCATTCCTATGTTCGGGACATAAATCTCCTACGACCATTAACTTGATCTACTGTAGTATCCTAAATAACCATCAAGCCTGCAAGACAATTTGAAATTTATGGTCTGAGCTAGAGAGGGTCTAGTATAAAGCTGGGTTTAGATTAGGCAAGTCAAATGATCAACTCAGTTGAATTCAATTGGCTTGAAAAGTTGAGCCTGGTTCAACTTTTTTCAATTCAAGTGAGTTGATCAAGTCAGTTGAATGGCATGGTTTACACGTTCAATTCGCGTTCAAGTCAGTTGATTTCAACTGACTTGCCCTGTCTAAACCCAGCTTAAGAGAGGAGCGGACTGGCTGGTATGAGCCAAACGAACTGTCAAAGCCAATCGAGCAGGACCTATCTTGATTGCATTGGCAGTGTTGCTAGAAATCTCCTAGGCATAGGTTGTCATCGCAGTTTGTTTTGAATCTGCTCCTCTCTTCACGCTAACTTGAAAGTACTCATTAATGAGTAAAAAAAGACCCATTTTGAAGAAAAGTGGCTTAACTCATTAATGATTAAACAATTTTACCCATTAATGAGTATCTGTTACCCATTAATGATTAACAATTACTCATTAATGGGTAACAGATACTCATTAATGGGTAAAAAATTTACCCATTTAATGAGTTAAGCCACTTTTCTTCAAAATGGGTCTTTTTCAACCATTAATGGGTACTTTCAAGTTAGCGTGTTATGCTAGAACCTCTCTAGTCTGAACGAAATCGTTACTCAATAAATCTGAGTTAATTTGTTTATTGATCACAATCTAAGCTCGCGTCCTTCAGTCCTGATTTAGAATAGGTTCCAATTTATCAAAAATAGACCAATCTTCACCAACATTTTAAAAGGGCGAAACTGCTTTTGTAAAGAAGGGCTTCTCGATTTCTCGCGATGTTTCTCTACCAGCTGGTACACGGCCAGCCAGCTTAACTCAGTGTGTGAGTCATTCTACTTACTTGTCAATTATGGAGAAACATGGCACAACTGAGTTACTTTTATTTATGACAGCCATTCATTTTTTCCCGGTTTAAATCTTAAAATATCTCGGTTTATAATATTAAAAAAAAAACGAAATGTTTTTTTAAACGTGTCCAAGTGCAAATTATATTCACCGGAAAAACTACAGGAATCATATTTCAAGGTTGAAAGTATAATTCAACGAAATGGCTCGCTTGATATATTAAAAAATAATCCATTCTTCTTTACGATGTTTGGATCCTTTATGTATGTTTTAAAAACAGATTTCCCACAATTATGGGTCAGCTAATAATAATAATAGGAATTTGCCAGTCCAGCGTGTAAGTCAACTGGAAGTGACCGTCAAATGTGGAATGATTGTATGGAATAAAGTCAAGCTGAACATTGCATTAGGTCCTAAGTAACATTGATCGATTCTCTTCGTCGACTTTATCTTTCGTTAATAACTTGAGCACCACATCGTTTCTTGTTGTGTTGTATAAGATGCTATTTTATCGTTCTGTGTGCTGAAAATTCCAGGGAATGTCTTAACTTGGCCGTGGGGATACAAAGAGAAAGTCTACGAAGAGAATCTGTCAATGTTACTTAGGACCTAATACAATGTGCAGCTTGAAGTATCAAGTTAACTTTTGGTTGACCAATATTTTTATGGTCACTAGATCGAACGCTATTGAGCAAAATGGGTCATATGAACAAATTGTAAATAACTAGATATTGAATGAAGAGATATTGTTGGGAACATTGTTGGAGATTATTTTTTTTATAATGCGTTTATTTTTCCAGGCTCATTTGCTGTAGCTTTGCGGAGCCGATATTCATTGTTTAGATCACAATATTACTTAAAACTAACGTTAGTAAAGCGGGGGCCGATTACTCGCGGCTGTCCGAGGTTAGGGGTAACAAATTGTAACAAATGGATGGCAGAATAGGAATTGAGAACACAAGGTTTGGAGAGCATGTGCTCTTGATCTCGAACTAAGCGACATACTGATGAAAAAGTCAAACATGGGGGTACACCGATGGGCAGCTAACAACTTGGGAGAACACAAGATGACACTAACTACTGAATCATCAGATCTATCCGTTTTAAAAACACGTAAATTAAATTCAAATAGTCGGGATCTCGGCTAGTCAAGGCATCTCTAACGGGTATCGCGGGTTGTTTTACTCGGGCCCTGAGGGATGTGGATAACTCAGATCTGGCAACACGGTGTAGGGTACATGACCAAACAACATGCTCGATATCGTGATAACCACTGCCACACGCACATAAATTGCTGCCTGATAGCCCAATTCAATAAAAGTGCGAGTCTAACGAACAGTGATTGGACATTAGCCTTGACATAACGCGTATAATGTCGCGGCTCATGTCCAACCCTTTGAACCATGGTTTGTTCGATACATGTGGGAGAATAGAATGTAACCATCTTCCCAAATCACCATCATTCTATTTTTTTTGCCAACTGATGAGGACTTGCTGACGAGCAATGGAGAAAAATTCGTTGAAGCCAATTTTTCGCTCAAAAATATTGCCTTTCATAGCGCCCACCCATACGATGAGCCTCGAAGTACTCGCGGGTGTTCTCCCACTGACAGATCGTTTCGCTGAGCTGTCTTTCCGGTTCCTCATCCGTTGTGAAGTATTGAATCCTTTGGTAATAGAACACTTTGAGAAGCTGCTCGACCAAAATCCTCAAACAAGATTCATGAGTTTGTACTATGAGTACATGACGCTGGAGGTTGGTCCTTCTTCATTAATCTCCAATCGTGATTGCTTCCAAGCCTTCTATAGTTCCTCTGTAAATTTTGATCTGACCATGATGCAAGAAATCCATGGAATACCAGATCACCATCGGTCGATGGTTGTTCCCTCAATTTTTGCAATCAAGTACCACCATGTAAGTAACGATAAAAGATTTTTCACAGATGGGTCAACCATAAATGCTTCCACTGGATTTGGTGTATTTAATCAATTTCATAGCGCCTCCTATAAACTGCAGAAACCATGCTCCGTATACGTTGCGGAACTCGCAGCTATATTTTACGCAGTAGAGCGAATTGCCTCACTACCTTCTGACCATTATTTCATTTTTACGGATAGTCTTAGCTCATTGGAGGCTATTCGTTCAATGAGGCCGATGAAGCACTCCTCGTATTTCCTGCCTGAAATACGATCTAAACTGAGTGCTTTATCTAACTGCTCCTATACTATCACCTTAGCTTGGGTCCCATCTCATTGCTCAATTCCGGGTAATGAGAAAGCGGACTCATTGGCTAAGGTGGGCGCTATGGAAGGCGATATTTTTGAGCGACAAATCGCCTTCAACGAATTTTTCTCAATTGCTCGCCAGCAAGTCCTCATCAGTTGGCAACAAAAATGGAATGATGGTGAATTGGGAAGATGGTTACATTCTATTCTCCCACAGGTGTCGAACAAACCATGGTTCAAAGGGTTGGACATGAGCCGCGACTTTATACGCGTTATTTCAAGGCTTATGTCCAATCACTGCTCGTTAGACTCGCACTTCTATCGAATTGGGCTCTCAGGCAGCAATTTATGTGCGTGTGGCAGTGGTTATCACGATATCGAGCATGTTGTTTGGTCGTGTACCTTACACCGTGTTGCCAGATCTGAGTTATCCACATCCCTCAGGGCCCGAGGAAAACAACCCGCGATACCCGTTAGAGATGTCTTGGCGAGCCGAGACCTTGACTATTTGAATTTAATTTATGTGTTTTTAAAACGGATAGATTTGAGGATTTAGAAGTTAGTGTCATCTTGTGTTCTCCCAAGTTGTTAGCTACCCATCGGTGTACCCCCATGTTTGTCTTTTTCATCAGAGTGTCGCCTAGTTCGAGATCAAGAGCACATTGCTCTCCAAACCTTGTGTTCACAATCCCTACCCTGCCATCCATTTGTTACAATTTTTTTTTTTTTTAATAATCCATTTATTTGTCAAGGCTCAAATGCGTTAGCTTTGCGGAGCCGAATATTTTTTACATTATTGTGTGTGAATATAATTTTCTTACAACTAATGTTAGTAGAACGGGGGCCGATTACTCGCGGTTTACTCGAGATTAGGGATTACATTTATTGATCATTTGGAGGGAGGACAAGGGAAAGCATTTTGAACTAATTTAAAACTTAAACGTAAAGGATGACTAAAACACAAAACACTAAACACATACATCAACAGCTTTAAGAAAGTCGTAAATAAGCTTCATAATGTCGATATCACGGCAAGCCAAGACGTCTCTAATTGGCTTAAAGGGTTGTTTTCCTCGGACCCTAAGGGAATCACACAGAACGGATCTCGCCTCACAATGCAAGGAGCAGGACCAAACAACATGCTCGATGTCGTGATAACCGTTTCCACAGGTACATAAGTTGCTGTCGGCGAGCGTAATACGGAAGAGGTGGGCGTATAACGAACAGTGATTGGACATGAGCCTGGACATTACACGAATAAAATCACGACTCATATCCAACCCTTTGAACCAGGGTTTGATCGACACCTGTGGGACAATAGAATGTAGCCATCTTCCCAGATCACCATCATTCCACTTTTGTTGCCAGTTGGCGAGGACTTGCTGACGAGAGATCGTGAAAAATTCGTGGTAGGCGATTTGTCGCTCGTAAATATCGCCTTCCATAGCGCCCACCTTGGCCAGCGAGTCCGCTTTCTCATTGCCCGGGATAGAGCAATGAGAAGGGACCCATACCAAGGTGATGACATGTGAGCTGTTTGATAAAGCACTCAATGACGATCGTATTTCCTGGAGGAAATACGCCGAGTGCTTCATCGGCCTCATTGAACGCATAGCCTCCAGGGAGCTTAGGCTATCCGTAAAAATGAAATAATGGTCAGGTGGAAGTGAGGCAATACGCTCTAACGTGTACGATATAGCTGCTAGTTCAGCAACGTATACCGAACACGGCTTTTGAAGCTTGTATGAGGCGCTATGAAGATCGTGGAATACTCCAAAACCAGTGGACGCATTTATCACCGACCCATCTGTGAAAAATCTCTTCTCGGTGGGGACGTGGCGGTATTTGTTCGCAAAAATAGTTGGGACAATCAGGGCACGGTGAGGCTCTGGAATTCCTTGAATCTCCTGCCTCATTGTGAGATCGAATCTCACGGAAGAACCACTGAAATGATGGGAGACAGCGCGATTGGGGTTGAACGAGGAGGGGCCGATGTCCAGAGTCATGTACTCGTAGTACAAGCTCATGAATCGTGTTTGAGGATTCCGCTCTAGCAGCTTCTCAAAGTTTTCGATCACCAGCGGGTTCATGACTTCACAGCGGATGAGGAACCGGAACGATAAATCCGCAAAACGATTTGTTAAGGGGAGGACGCCCGCAAGAACTTCAAGACTCATGGTATGCGTCGATTGCATACAACCTAGCGCGATTCGAATGCAACGATATTGAATCCTTTGGAGCTTCAATATGTGCGTCCCCGCCGCCGATTGAAAGCAAAAGCTACCGTACTCCAAAATCGAGAGAATGGTGGTCTTGTAGAGTCTTATCAGATCTTCCGGATGGGCTCCCCATGAAGTGCCGGTAATGGAACGAAGGAAATTGATTCGCTGTTGGCATCTCTGCCTCAGATACGCTATGTGTTTTCCCCAAGTGCACTTGGAATCGAACCAGACACCTAAATACTTAAACGACATGCTGTGAGTGATTGTTCTACCCATAAGTTGAAGCTGAAACTGTGCTGGATAAAGCTTCCTAGAAAAAACAACCATCTCTGTTTTCTCCGGAGAGAATTCGATACCCAGATTCATTGCCCAAGTAGACAAATTATCCAAGGTATCTTGCAATGGTCCTTGCAGGTCCGGTGCTGTTGGTCCAACCATGGAAACCACGCCGTCATCTGCAAGCTGCCTTAGCGTGCAATTTTCGGCCAGACATTCATCAATGTCTTTGACATAGAAGTTGTACAGGAGGGGACTTAAACATGAGCCTTGTGGAAGACCCATGTAGCTGATTCGTGCAATTTCCGTGTTGCCATGAGAGAAGCTCATTCGTTTCTCGGACAACAAATTAAACAGGAAATTGTTGATAATCGGAGAAAGCCCACTCGCATGGAGTTTTTCCGAAAGGATGTCGATGCAAATAGAATCAAACGCCCCTTTAATGTCCAAGAAAACTGAACCCATCTGCTGTTTTTCAGCATAGGCTAATTGGATTTCAGTTGAAAGCAACGCAAGGCAGTCGTTCGTCCCTTTGCCCCTACGGAATCCAAATTGCGTATCTGAGAGTAAGCCATTCACCTCGACCCACTTGTCCAGACGAAGAAGAATCATTTTTTCTAACAGCTTCCGAATACACGACAGCATCGCGATGGGACGGTACGAATTATGATCCGAAGCGGGTTTACCGGGCTTCTGGATGGCGATAACTCTCACTTGTCTCCAATCATCCGGAACAACGTTGAGCTCAAGGAATCGATTGAACAAGTTCAACAATCGCCTCTTTGTGACTTCTGGGAGGTTCTTGAGCAGGTTGAACTTGATTCGATCAATTCCCGGAGCTGAGTTATTGCATGAAAGAAGAGCAATTGAGAATTCTACCATCGAAAACGGGGAGTCCATGTCATCGTTTTCCAGCGGCGGATCGCGAGTGTTGCATCGGACCGGAACCGAATCGGGACAAACCTTACGCGCGAAGTCGAAAATCCACTTGTTAGAGTACTCCCGCATAAACGCGAACCATAAATTGACCTTACCTAAAATGGTTAAAAATTGTTTATAATCCCTGCTAAACTTTAACTGAAATGGTTATGGAACTTTACATGAACGTTTAATGATAAAGTTTCAACCTTATGTATTATGGTTTTTTGGAACTGGACCTTACAAATAATGGGTTGTTAAGAACCATTACCATTCCAAATTCTTGTTTTCTCCATACATTTTCGGAAAGAGAACTATATTAGAACCTTTTAACTTATGGTTTGAGAACTTTAATGGTAATGGTTATGGTAGTCAGTAAGGTCCACGAATGGTTTTGTAACATCGATCAACTTTATGTGGAATATATCGCGAATTGGTTGCCTGTAATTTGCTGATTACCAATTCACGATATATTCCACGTAAAGTTGAGCGATAATACAAAACCATTAATGGACCTTACTGACTACCATAACCATTACCATTAATGTTCTCAAATCATAAGTAAAAACGTTCTTATATAGTTCTCTTTCTGAAAATGTATGGAGAAAACAAGAATTTGGAATGGTAATGGTTCTTAACAACCCATTATTTGTAAGGTCCAGTTCCAAAAAACCATAATACATAAGGTTGAAACTTTATCATTAAACGTTCATGTAAAGTTCCATAACCATTTCAGTTAAAGTTTAGCAGGGATTATAAACAATTTTTAACCATTTTAGGTAAGGTCAATTTATGGTTCGCGTTTATGCGGGCTCCTTGCCCTCGTTGACCGACGATGCCGCGTTACGCATTCTCCTGCCGACATTCCAGAGCGTTTGCATGGAAATCTCTCGCGATAGCCCTTCGACGAACCGACGCCAGTAACCGCGTTTTTTGGCCCTGACCAAGCTCTTAAACTTTTCCTCTAGCTCCGTATACCGCTCAAAGTATTCGCGGGAACCGTATTTACGAAACTGTTTAAAGGCGGTAGACTTCTCTTTATTCACGTCGGTGCATTCCTGGTCCCACCACACAGTGGGAGGACGTTTGCGAATGGTAGTGCCAGGAACAGGCTTCGTTTGTGCTTGAAGCGCGCAATCCACTATGAGCCGCGATAGGAAGGAGTACTCATCCAACGGAGAGAGCACGTCGACCGATTCTGAACCGTCACGGACCGCGT
The DNA here is from genome assembly GCF_037179485.1 of Ochlerotatus camptorhynchus. NCBI lineage: Eukaryota > Metazoa > Arthropoda > Insecta > Diptera > Culicidae > Ochlerotatus > Ochlerotatus camptorhynchus. Next base: position 1,299,948 of record NW_027040569.1, on the reverse strand, counting down.
TCGCGTATTCTTCCCAATTGATGTTTCTCGTGAGATCGTACGCGATGTTGATTGGACACTGTGAAGATGAACCGTTGGAAATCGAAATTTTGATGGGCAAATGATCACTACCATAGGGGTCTTGGATTACCTCCCACATGCAATCCAATGATAGTGAGTTCGAACAGAGTGACAAGTCTAGTCTGCTCTCTCTTGCTGGAGGTTTGGCTATTCGAGTTACTTCACCGGTGTTTAGAATGGTCATATTGAAATCGTCGCATAGGTCATAGATGATGGTTGAGCGGTTGTCATCGTACAGCTCTCCCCAGCCTGTACCGTGGGAATTAAAATCCCCTAAGATCAACCGCGGCTCAGGTAGCACTGAGCAGATGTCAGATAGCGCTCGCCGAGAAACAGCCGTTCTCGGAGGGATGTATAACGAGGTAATACTGAAGGTTTTACCTCTAATATTCACCTGACATGCGACAATTTCAATACCTGACACTGGAGGAAGGTCGATTCTGTAGAATGAGTGTTGTTTGTTGACCCCTAGGAGCACCCCACCGTACGAATCTGCACGATCGAGACGGATAATGTTGTAGTCGTGAAGAGAAAGGTTAACATCTGGAGAGAGCCATGTTTCGCAGAGAGCAAACGCATCACAGTGTATGTTATGCAGTAAAAATTTGAATATGTCTAGTTTTGGTAAAATGCTTCTACAATTCCATTGAAGGAGAGATACCGTATCATTTTTTGGAAAATTATCCATCGAAGGATACGAATGAAGCAAGGAGGGGCCACTTGGAAGCAAATTGCTTCAGAAAAGGTTTCACGATTGGAAGCATCATGTTAATGATGCTCCGAAGAGGGTCAGTGATGTTGAACAGATCGAGAATGCTGTCCACAATTCCAGAAAGCGTGAACATGGCGTTGTGCTGTTCTGGTTGCAAAACTGGGACATCTGGGGTTTTAGATGTTCCCGGAAGCCCCGGAAATTCTTTGTCATAATCGACAGGCTTAAAACCCGGTGGATTGGGTTTCGGTTTATTTCCGTGACCTCTTGATTTATCCAAGTGGGCTTGAGAGTCAGTTTTTTTAGTTTTCTGCGAGTCATTCTTGGATCGCTTCCTTGAAGGACCTTTGAAAACAAAAAGACTTCCGTCATTGCCCTCTGAGTCAGTGTCGTCCTCGTCAACTGGGAGAAGATTGAACGGATTATTGTTTTCTTTTTCCGGAGTGATTTTGGGAGGAGGATTGAAAGTCTTCAAGATCTCCGCAAAGGAACGCTGAGAGCGCGCCTTCAGAGACCGTTCAAGTTTTTTTCCTTGCTGTTTATACTTCGGGCAATCTGCGAGAGGATGCGGAGGTGCCAAACAATAAACACATTTAGGAGGAGCACCACAAGCACCCTCCGCATGCTTCTCGCCGCACTGATCGCATCGTGGCTTGTTGCCGCAGAAGGCGGCGGTGTGGCCTAATTGTTTGCACTTGGTGCAGTTCATCACCCTTGGTATAAACAACCGCACAGGAAGTCGAACCCTCCCAATTCGGACGTAATCTGGCAGAGTCGATCCGGAGAAAGTCACTCGAAACGAGTCAGTCAGCGAATAGATTTTTTTTGTCCCGTCGAGGGATGCTGACTGCATTTGGGTGCAGTCAAGAATCTTGACTTCTGGAAGAACGGGGTTCTTGAAGACACCAACCCCCCTCTTCAAGAAGTCATCGCAGGTCAAACTCGCTTCGGTGACCACTCCTTCGATTTCCACGTCACGACTGGGAATGTAAACGCGGTACTCTAACGTAAAAAGCTCGCAGGCAACAATCTCATTCGCCTGCTTGCGGTTATCAACAGTGACGCGCAGTTTGTCTGGCCTCACCTTCAAAATGTCGGTCACTGACGAGAAACGTTTGAATAGATCTTTTTCGATCTGGTTAACGTTAAGCGGTTTTTGTTTGGGTCGGAAAAAAACAACCCATGGGCCTGTCGAGGCGTCTGGGTATGACTTATGGCGGGGGGCAGTTTTTGTTTTCTTGGCGGGGTTAGGCGGAGTAGGGGGAGACGGTTTTGGCGGTGTGGGGGGAGAGGGATTAGGTGGGGTAGGGGGAAACGGGTTTGGTGGTGCGGGGGGTGACGGTGCTGGTGGTGTTGGTGGCGATGGATTAGGCGGGGTAGGAGGAGATGGGGTAGGCGGTACGGGCTCCGGTGCTCGTTTTCGCCTGGGTCGCTTCGGGATGGTTCCGGTGTACTTCTTCACCGTGGCTGACGTTTCCACGTCGGACAGTTCGTCTTCAGTGGGAAGGGCAGGAAGGGTATTCCCCCCGCCATCACTATTACCATCCATTGCGGGGCAACTGCCACCGCAATAGATACAAAACAACTACACACAGGGAACACACAGGGACAAGAGAAAAAGAAGAAGAAGAAGAAGAAAATATTTGCGTGGGGTGGGAGAAAGGGGAAACTAAAACAAAGGGGCAATAAATAAAACTTATTCGCTACTTAACTACACCGGCACAAAGCGTGTGTGTGGAAACGCTGTTATCACGTGGTGCGTTGGTGTTGGTCCACGCTGCTATCCGGTGGTGATGGTTGGTGTTGGTGGGTCGGCAAGCTGATAAGGTGATACGACACGCTTCACTATCACTTGCACACCCTCGCGACGGCGTGAAAAAATGATGGACTTGACGACGCCGTTAACTCCGGTGATGGATTACCGGGATGAATTAAAGCTGGATGGTAACTCCAAGGGGCTCGGCCGATGGAATTCCACTTCCTCTGTTGGACACTGGTCACTTGAGGCACCCAATGGGGGGTGAAAAAAACCGCTCGTGCGGAAAAAACACCGAAAAAAACTAGATGCCGCGCAACTGAAACCGGGACGTTGTTAACCGACTGAATGCTCAACTAGGAATGATGTTACAATTTGTTACCCCTAACCTCGAGATAGCCGCGAGTAATCGGCCCCCGCTTTACTAACGTTAGTTTTAAGTAATTTTGTTATCTAAACAATGAATATCGGCTCCGCAAAGCTACAGCAAATGAGCCTGGAAAAATAAACGAATTATTAAAAAAAAAAAATAGCGCCCACCTTGCGACTTTCAGCCTTTAGCTGGTTCGTCTCTTTGTAGGGAAGGGGCTCCTGAGGGGGTCCCGGAGAGAAAATAAATAAATTATATAGTGTTTGTTACAGAGTTTAAGGATCTCACAGTTCTGTGTCGATTGTTGTCACAGTAAGGAAGGTGAACGATGTTGTGGTTAATTTCCGAGAAAGGTTTAACTTGTTTTTTTTTATTGCGGAACTGTTCGGTAAAACCACAGAGAAAAACTTTAAAACTCTGTGGAAAATTTAAAAATAAGGAAATTTATTCCGTACAGACTTAGCTCTGTTAACCCCATTTAATGTTAGAAAATAAAATAAGTCGATTTAATTGATTCCTTACGGATAACGGTCATTTGCATTTTTACTTTTTCAGCAATTAAAAAACCCAGTAAAAAATCTGTAAAATTATCTAAGTGTGTAGTCTGCACGAACAGAAATCTTTAAAACTACGATTTAGAAAATTTTCAAGACTCTTACTAGCTCTGATTCTGAAATTTGTTATTTGGACAATGAGTAACTCTGACTCACCGCGTGAATAAATTAAATGTGAGTATAACAAACTCATGATTCAAGCTCTTTTCCCGTTGTATAGCTCGAACCAGTGAGTAAAACTTACACGCCCACAATTTTTCTTTACTTACTGTTAAATGAATAAAATTGGTTTACTCACAAACTGAGTGACTCCACTTTATGCAATTAATCATTTTGTTCGACCATTTTCCACAAAGATGGCGCTGTTCCGCTGATAGGAAGTGATAAAAATCCCCATATAAAAATTGAGATAAGTGGGAATAATTCGCTTTCGGTGCATATTCAGGTCAAAAAAAGTGAACGACAACCTAAAGAAATTAATCAGGGACTTTGTCGGTCAGTTTTTTCCCGGAAATTATTGTTAAACAAGCTACAATTATAATGAGAGAGAGAAGGATTAGTATTTTCCATTTAATTCCACTACTTTATTTGCTTATCCTTGACAGATACGCGTATTTCGTCTACAATGTGCAGACTTCTTCAGTGTCTTGTACTAGTACTGAAGAAGTCTGCACATTGTAGACGAAATACGCGTATCTGTCAAGGATAAGCAAATAAAGTAGTGGAATTAAATGGAAAATACTAATCCTTCTCTCTCTCATTATACAGGTATTCCACTAAGACGCCCACATTCATCAGGAAGCTACAATTAATTAAAAATGATTTTTCCCCATACAGTTTTACCTGCTTTACTACCAGTTCCCAGAGAGCCAAAAAATTCAAATTTAAGAGAGAAAATTTGCTCTCACGACCTAAATTTCTCAACATGCCATGTATTTTGTTGACACTCGATTTGTGATTTCCCTTTCACAGATTACAAAATAGAGTACCTGATACTACAAAACATGTCTGGTGCCTCTATATATGCATTTGCTTTAACATTTAAGTCCCTCCTTTTTTACATATGCTGCGCAAAACATACTTTATGCCCCGCCCCATACATAAATATCGGCGGGAAATTCTGTGAGGGGTGAGCTATTTTGTGTGCAGAATGTGATAAATGTGATAAAAAGGAGGGACTTCGAATATTAATCTAAATGCATATATAGAGGTACCAGACATGTTTTGCACTGCAGTGTCCTCTGTGAACAATTATAGGAAAACAGATTGTGTCTACTTTCCGATAGATGTCACCGCAAACAACAGCTGTGACATCTGATGGAACATGAATGCAGAAGCTTGACAAAATGATCAATTATGAGTTGATTGTTCTCCATGAAAAACGTAAAAAAAAAGCGTTCAGAAACGCATTGATAATTACCACCTGAATTGATTTAATTTTTGTTCGATTTAATCTTTGTCACGAGCACAATATTTCAACCACATTCGATCTAAAAAGAAACAGTAATGCTCGATTGGCTCCCGCAAGTGACAAGTTGAATTGGCTCCCATCATTGTCTCTGCCAGATAAAAATAACTTTTTGCATAGAAGTCGAATCAATTTACGACCTTCCATAAAATAAAAAAATACCATACTCGAATGATAACCCATATGATAGAATGATTCCACAAATTGTTCGGATGACACCCTGAACCATGCACATTCTATTAGGGTTGTTCTGCATATAAAAGAGCAAAAAAAAGGTGTGCTGTTTTATTTAAGCATTCCGCTAACAACCCAATTTCATTACTTTATTCTTCTGCATAGTTTTTCCGATCTAAGGTTTGGAAAAAATTGAGCAATTTTGGATTTTTTGACAAGCAACTGAATAGTGTTACTCATTTTCAGTTGTTGATAACCTTAAAACAGATCGAAAGATCAGGGGGTTGTGATCCGTCATATAAACTTGAATCACCCTACTCAACATAGAAACAGATCAACTTTTTAAACTATTTTAGGAGATGTCAGCTCATATTTCAGTTAAGTTTTTTGCCGTAAATGTAAAAAAAAACAAACTTCCACTCAACTTCACGAAAAATCAGTAGAAATAACCCTCTTTTTTATGTTACCTTCATTGATTTTCCATCGATCTTGTTTTCTGTACTGAGTACGAATGCTACTGAAGCCAGAGAGGCAGCTCCCACACTTGGACTCTACCTATCGACCCATCAACTCATGAACCGGGGACCAACGGCTTTACCACAGACAAACAGACGTAACTCTTCATTGTGTATCTTCGTTCATGCATTTAACGGTTGATTTGAATATTATCAGTTCCGCGAACTACTCGCCGCAGCGCTGGCATCGGATCACTTTGACGTTTCTATATATTCTATAGAAATTTTATGCAATATTGTTTACGAGTTAGCGAGCAAGCTTGTTTTCCGCGAGAAGCCAGATAGATGTCGTTACTGAGGTTATATGTTTTGAGATACTATGTTTTCAAGAACAAGTTTTTCAAAGAGTTACGTCTGTTTGTCTGTGGCTTTACTTCCCTTCCGAAGTTGAATAACCCCTATCAAATAGAATAAATACTAGACTGTCCATAAAAGCATACCTATCAGAAATAACGCTATTGAAAATTTTATTTCTCCGTAGGCTCTTATGGATGGGACAACCTAGTTTTGGCGTTTTCCGCGAAATTTTCTGAACAAAACATGTAACGTCACAGTGTAAAATGCAGGTAGTTTACAATCGATTCTAATGGATAACTTATTTCCATATCCATATGAGACTGTTATGCTTTTATGGGCAGTAGGGGTGTTCACAAAGCACATCGTAAACATTTACACTACCGTAACATTACCAGAGTCTATTTAAGTGTACTATGTTAATAGGTTCTCCTAATCCATGTGAAAAAAATCTAATCAAACAGCAGATCGAATAACTGCGGTCACAGAAAAATAATGTGTGAGGACTGCGGTTTTCTCTCTTCATGCCTGTTACTTTTTCTACGCTGGTAACAGGTAACGTCTGTTTTGATAAAACTTAGAAGAAAATGCACTCCCCGTTAACACTCAGGTGATACTGAGATTAGCACAACACTTAGCAGATACTGTACATATAAGTGCCTAACGAATACATGCTACAATTTTGAGCTCTGAGAGACGTCCCGGATTTATTTTAAGACACAAAGCGACCAGTGAATTACCTAAATGATCTACCTACTGATTTAGAATTCTGCTCATAATCGTATATAGGTCCGATCTTTGCTTAATTTCCTATTCATATGGGACAGCTATGCTATTATCGGCAGAATAGGTTTCCATCTTTCAAGTATGAAACATATGTTTCAACTCAGAAGCATGGACGAACAGCTAAACTATTCTATGCTACTGTTCGACCTTGTTGCAGTTTACGAATTACTCTACGGAAGTCGGATAGAACAGTAATATAAGTATCAAAAAATAGTGACTCACCACCGACGTCTGACTGAGAGCCATTATTTGGAGAGACGCTTACTTCTGGTGCTCCAAATAGTGTCGTCTGCCGCCCAGAACGGCAGAGAAGTTCCGCAGAATGAAGTGCGGCGACTAGATTGTTCCTTTTAGTGGCCTTCACGGAAGTTGACCTGCTACTTTCGGGAACGGCTAAATGCTACCGTCTGTCAATATGGTTTTACGGCCGTTCGTTTCCCGATTTTAAGATGATTCCGTGAAATACTGATAGAATGGTTTTTTGACTTGCCAACTGAACGGAACTATGAACAGAGGTATACAGTGGGAAGAAACGTAGCGAGACGAAAGATGGAAAATATTCACACAAGAGATTTTTCACTTCGTAACTTCTCCGGAGTCAGCGGATGGGATATAGTTAAGATTCTAAACGGGTGCTTCCAGCGACTTAAGGCAGCGGAATGTGCCACACTATTTCGACACTGCCCACGGATTCTTGACGCGAGAAGACGGAACTTCTACGCAGGATTCGGAAGATATTCAACCCCAGGTGGGGAATAGGTTTCGCCAGAGCGCAGTGAAAAAGCGAAACCAAAATTTTACGACACGACACTTTTCCTTATATACGTTTCGAACTGTTCTGGCACCGTCGGGTAGTAGCACTGATCTCAACTGGTGCAAGCGAGAAGCACTGCTCCCGTCAGACGTGTCTATCACCAAGGTGCTAACAATAGGTAGGATTCGATCAGCTTTGTCTTCACGTTTAGAATGAGACCCCAAATTAGAGTAATGAATTAACCATTGGCTGACGGAGCTTACACACTCATTTTTTACTGCTGGAAACCAGCAAAATTTTGCTCCATGGATTTTGCCGAGCTGGAAGTTCAGCAATCTTTACAGCAAAATATTTTTGCTGGATGACCAGTAATATGGATTGAAGTCAAAATGACAACACATTACTGAAAAATCAGGAATCTTTACTGAATGTACAGCAAAGTTGAGTAACAAACTTTTTGCTGGAATCTCACACGGAACCCTGCATATTTTAGTTATCCAGCAATCAAAGAGAAAAAATCGTTGGCCAAAAAAATTATTGAAACGTTTCCCATACTGACATCCACGAAGTTGACAGAAAGTTCACCAGAATATGTAAGTACTTCCGATAGGTTTTCCTCAAACATATATGAGTGCCTGTAACGAAAGTGACGACACCTCACCTATTCCAGGTTTTGTACTCGATTATTATGTTATTATTATAATGACAGATAATCTATTCTCCAAATTTGGTGTGTCGTATCTCTCTTTATAGGTACTCCATAAAAAATAAGTATGGATAGGTTGTTGAAATTTTTTGAATCCTTTTCACCTTTCAGTCGTACTTTTTCTGGAGGAATGCTGGCAAAGGACCGAATCACGAGCATTCAGGTTTGATCCATTCACATCTACGCAATGCTGCTTCAAAACATTTGAGATCGACAGACAGGAAATTTGGGGCCTCCCTTAGCTCAGTCGGTAAAGGCGCAGCTACAAAGCAAGACCATGCGTTTCAACCGGAATAATAGAGCTTGCTGAAGAATGCGCAAACAAGGATGGGGTATCCGCCAATTTTAAAGCTATCATGAGAGGCATGGAAGAAACACACTCCCTATACGTTATGATGTTGCAAAATAGAAGGTCGTTTTCAAGCATCCTACAAACATTTCCACACTTCAGGTCATTTCACGGAGTATTGGCAAGTTTTATTTTATGATTGTTATTTGACAATTTTATTCTATTTTAGTATTTACAAGATTCAAAAAACTTACGAGCGCATCACACCCAACTACGACAAAAACAGCATCCTGGTTAAGATTTTTTTCGACAGGGTTAATGGTTGAACAAGGCATATTTTCAGGAATTCAGGACGGTAAGCACATATTGTTTTTTGACAATTATGGATCCACCGACAGACTACGATGTTCTTGACAAAATCTACAATTTTACAGAAATTAGCACACATGCCTTGTAGATGTCTCACCTACACTACCCATAAAAGCATAACTGTCCCATATGAATAGGAAATCAAGCAAAGATGGGACAATTATGCGAGTATCGGTAGTGTAGGTCTCATGCAAAATATGATTGCAATGTTTTAAATATCTTTTTATTTGCACCTCCGCATTAGATAATCTTCGAGGATGCCTACGGATTATGCAAGCTCTGAGCCGACGAGGTTTGAAACAACAAGAAAGAAAGCATGATAAGGATCTAACGATCGAACACAAGATTGCTTCAGATTTGGTCCGTTTTGTACCGGTAATTTCAAGGCATTTCTTTAAAAAAAAAATCAATCTATTTTTTAAACTATTTTTGCACTTCTAGGATACAGAATCTTCCCTGGCAGAGCAACTTGCAAGATACGTTGCTTGTAATGTTGAGCAAGGTGCATCTGTAGCACCACACATCATCTCTCAAGGCGATGAGTATTTCATTTACATTCTGGGAGAACTCATACAGTGCGGAGACAGCTCAGCACAAGTGCTTGACGTTTTTTTAAATGCTTTTCAGTATTCAATGTGTCAGTTTCACCACAACTACAAAAAATTAAAGATTTCGTCAGGGGGAACGACACTTCAAGATTATCCCATTTTTACCCAAACCTCTCATATAATTTTCAACGTGCACAAAATTTCAATCCATCCTATCTATTCTTTCTACACTCAAAAAATTCCACACGTCATCATCATGTGTCTCACATTTGATTTTGCGCTTATTGTGAAACACATTCATTTCATGTGTGAATCTTATGCTAAAGGGTGTCCACGATGAAATTGCCACACACAAAATTGATTCGCAAAATTCGAGTTTTCATCCGATTGCCATCAAATTTTCAGAGATTGAGAAATAACTATTAAACTTCATTTTACCATTTTACTCATATTTTTTTTACAGTCCATACGCAAATGCCCGCACCTTGGCCTTAACCCCGGCCATAAGATACTGCACAACCTGTGAATCAACCGTTTTTTGCATGTAAACCCATGCTTTCTTCAGTTCCTCGGCTGTCTTCACTACCTTAGGTCGTTTAAGAAGGTGCTGCTTCATAATCGCCCAGTACTTCTCGATGGGGCGGAGCTCCGGAGTGTTGGGAGGGTTGAACATTTTCGGCACGAAATTGACCTTATTGTCCGCATACCACTTCAGCACGTCCTTGGAGTAGTGGCATGAGGCCAAATCCGGCCAGAAGATTGTTGGGACGTTGTGGGCCTTCAGGAGAGGAAGCAGCCGCTTCTGGAGGCACTCTTTTATGTACACCTGTCCGTTCATCGTGTCCTGGGTCACGAAAGGTGCAGTCCGCTTCCCGCACGTGCAGATGGCTTGCCAAACCAAGAATTTCTTCGCAAATTTGGACATCTTCTGAGTGCGGACATGCTCCGGAACGCTCAACTTATCCTTGGCCGTGAAAAACAGGTTGCCGGGGATCTGTTTGAAGTCGGCCTTCACATATGTTTCGTCGTCCATGATGCAGCATTCAACTTTCGTCAGCATGTTGAGGAACAACTTCCTGGCACGGGTTTTGGCGGACTTGTTCTGCTTCTCGTCGCGATTAGGGGCCTTTTGTACCTTGAACGTTCGAAGCCCAGCCTTAGTTTTGGCCTTCTGGACAAAACTTCGGCTTAGGTGCAGCTTCTTAGCCACATCCCTAACGGAGGCGTTCGGATTTCGGTTGAAGGCCCCAACTACGCGGTTGTGATTTTTGGTGTTGTACGGAATACTTTTTTCTTCACTTCTGGGCTTCCGATCGGTGGTCAACCGTTCCTAGAACCGCTTAATCACTCGCGACACCGTGGAATTCGCGATTCCCAACGTTTTAGCGATGGAACGATGCGAGAGATCCTTGTTCTCGTGATGAATGCGCAAGATTTTATCACGCACGAGCTGTTCTTTCGACTCCATTTCCGCGAGGTTTGATCACAGGACTTTAAAACTTGCAGGATGTAAATAATGCACTATGAACTAAATCCACCCAAATTTTCATTAAATTCTACCCAACGGTTAAAAAGTTAGAGCAATTTCATAGTGTGGCAATTTCATCGTGGACACCCTTTATGAACCATGTCTGAACACTATGGATTTGAATTATGACACACTTGGATTCTATGTGCCTCGTATGGTGATATCAATAGCTTTGCACATCATAGTTCAATATTCTACTTTATCGACATCTACTTTACCGACTCTAAAAATTAATCGACCAATATATAAACAAAACTTCCAGAGGCCAGAGCATTCACATATCTTTTTAATGGATCTGATTTAGGATTCGATCATGGACTGTTGGGGTTTGCTGCTGCCGGGTTCTTCGTTCGATCCCACTGTGCCATGGCTGTTCTCATTTATGAGGCGGGTTGATAGGATAAAGTCACAACTCTTGTTTTCGATGTTTACCTTTATGAGCAAGCAATTCACATCGTATTGAAATGCAAAACACTTTAAATCCATCTGTTTTGAACAGTAGTGTGATTCAATGTGCAATACACTTGAAAAGATAGTGAAATATTTTCAACATTTCAAAATTTGAAACACCAGAAATTAACGTGTATAACACATTGAACCAAGGTGAAATACACTTAAAGTAAATGTGATTGCGCATTTAAAAAATCAAGTGTTTAAACACTTCGATCAAACGTGTGGAATTTTTTGAGTGTATTCCCAACTTATCCCTTCTGCATGCACACAAATTGTCAAGCAAGCCGTGCAGTTTCTCGAAGTTTTCAGGTCGACCGCGAAGCACTCTGCCATACTCACTGTCAGTTAACAACACTCTCCACAACAAACACCACGTATGTCAGCTGACCATGCCGGTAAAAAATCGGTGCGAAAACTAAAAAAAGATGACGGACCATTCGTCTCCAATCGGTCTCGGGGGCAAAAAACATCAAGTGCATCACGGAGGAGACGGCAACGCACTAGGCAACGCACATCCATTTCCCGGACTCAAACCGATCGAATTCGACGGATAAGAGCCCGGGTCTCTGTGTGTTGTAGCATGGAAGTTACCGAACAGGCGCGAAGCAACTGTTGATTTCGTTCGAACGGCTGATTCTAGCCCCGGGAAAAGCCTTACCAATGAAACCCCCTACACAGCAAAAAAAAAATGTAATATCGATCAATGTAATTCAAGCTGATGTATGAAATAATGATGTAATAGCAAAAAGCAGATACAATATTACATCAATGGATGTAATTTTGTTCGCAAAATCGATGTACATCGTACAACGTTATATTACACAACCGATGGATTGACCTGGTTGCAGCAGTTTGGATGTAATATTCAACAACTTTTTTTTCTGTGTACGACAAGTAGGTGGAAAAGGAATTCAGGTCGTTTTTTTTTCCACTCGGCCCAAGTTTTACTCGTCTCTGCTGCTGGTCAAGGGTTCGGATAAGAAAGAGCTAATGGTGAAGTAAGACACCCACCGGGTGATGTATTTCTGTGCGAGAATATTGCGGATCAAATTCCCGTCCAAATACAGCTGGGAATATTAACTGGAACCTTGTAATCCATCGCCATCACCCGTTCATCCTACTGTGCAGTTTCGACCTTTTCGGTGCGGAACCGTTTTCTGCACTTGAGCTGTGAGCGGTGTCCCGAGCGGTGTCCATTAATTTCGTTTCGCTAAAAATCAATATGTTTGACCCCCCCCCCCCCTTTGGAACAAAACGGTACACTGAAAATGACCCCCCTCTATTTATTACGCAACGCTCTATAAACCCCCCTCCCCCGCCTTTTCATTTATAATAAATAAATTGATTTGTTTGATGATTTTAAGATAAGCTTTGTTTGATTATTTTAAGTTGAACTTTGGCATTTTTTACTCGTCATGTTTTTCGGTAGTGGATAAAAAGTACCCATTTTTTGAGACAAAAATCTCTATCCAGCTTTCTATGCTCGGTAATGGCGGCCTGTTTGTATGAATAAATGTATCCTTCACTGTGCTATCTGGAGGTTCGGATTTTGACCCTTCTCTTTCCCTCTTCCAGGAACAGAAGAAAATGGAACAACATACGCCCTCCAGTTAGTGTCAAAAAGCACAGTGAAGGATACATTTATTCATCCAAACAGGCCGCCATTACCGAGCATAGAAAGCTGGATAGAGATTTTTGTCTCAAAAAATGGGTACTTTTTATCCACTACCGAAAAACATGACGAGTAAAAAATACCCATTTTATGAAGTACTCGTCAAATACTCGCATTAATGAGTAAAGTTCGTTTTACTCATTTCATGAGTTAAGCCACTTTTCTTCGAAATGGGTACTTTTTTACTCATTAATGGGTACTTGAAGGTTAGCGTGTTTGGTTAAGGAGTAAAGAGCTACAATTGGCGTTGACGGCGACTCTGTAGCTCTTTACTCCTATGAGAAAATCCATAAGCAAACGTCAGACTGTGCGTGAAACATGGCGGACTTTGTACTATCCTTTCACTCCACCGAAAATTCCCATAAGAAACTGTCTAAATTTGCTGGAAGAGCAAATTTTTCGACGGTGCCGTCAACGCCAATTTAACGAGCGGGAGCAATAATGAATTTCGCCTAACCTGTTTACATTATAGTCGCTATATTCATAGTCTGGCGAATAGAATCTCGGGAACCAATTGAGCTGTCAAATAGCGGAACCAATCGAGCAAATCACGACCAACAACCAAGGGGGGGAGGTGGCTGTCAAATACGAACAATCGTCGCCTACCTCGCATGCCTCGCATAACTGGTTCCAAAGGTAAACAAGCCATAAGAAACCTACAGCGATTGTTTACGTTTGGAGCCAGTTTCATACAAGAATGATCAGTAGGCTGATTTGACAGCACGTCCCCCCCAGCCAACAACAGAAAAGAGCTCATGATAGATCGAAATTCTATCCGCCAGACTATGAATATAGCGACTATAGTTTACATTATACATTCGGCTCAACTCTCGGTGTTTTTATTCGAATTTTGTTTACAAACTTCCGTGATATAAATAAAATATTTTTTTTTATCATTTATATTTATTATATCTCAAATTGTGTGTTAATTTAGACTGTGGTTAATGTTCGTAATATTCTCCAAGCATCCAATATATTGACTAAAGTTCAACAAAGATGAATGGCTGTCGGGTTTGTATGACGGAGGAAGCTGATGTTTTCCTATCGTTATTTTCAAAACCGGAACAGATTCCGATTGCCGAGATGGTAAATGATCTAACCGGGTTAAAGGTGAGACCCGTTCAATAACGTGCATCCAGTTTTCTAAATATTGCATCATTCTATAGATATCAAAGGGCGATGGTCTGCCGAGATTCGTCTGTAAAGAATGTTCCGAAGATATACTGAGAAGTTACAAAATCAGATTGAAATGTTTGGAATCTGACCGACAGCTTCGCTGCGCTTTAGAGAAGACTTATCAAAGGTAAGTTACTTAACGTGAGAAAATGAGGCCCTGCTTAACATATCCTAATATTTCAGGATAAAAATGGTGGAGTTCTACCTCCAGAAAGAAATTCAAAAAGTTGAACAAACCGCAGAGAAGACTTCTGCTGATATTTCTCCTGAAGATTTGAAAAATGTTGTATGCGACGAAAAGTTGATGGAAATGCTTCAATCCGGAAATCAATTGATAGAGGTCCAAGAAACTCAAGAAGCAATAGCTACGGTTTCAATCGCAATCGATAATAATCAACAATCATCAGACAAATCTTACATCAAACAAGAATGTGGAAACGATTCTACTGCTGATAAGGCAACTGATGTGAAGGATAGTGATAAGGAGGAAGATTTGTTTTTGAAAGAATCTCCTAACGTAACAACTATTCAACAAGCGAAACCGCTGGAGGAAGGTTGCAGTTCTGTTCAGAATGCTCCAGAAGAAGAACTTGACTACACAGAAGAATATCTGGAAGTAGCCGGAGACACAGAGGAAGTACAATACACGATCAGTGCAGTTGGTAATATAGAAGAAGTTTTACTAGTAGAAAAGGCAGATTCAGAATATTCACAAGATGAATATAGTGGAAAATTTATTTGCTGTGGTTGTGAAATGCATTTCAATACAAATGAAGAACTTATTCAGCATTCTGCAGAAGAACACGAGAAAATGAGACTCAAGAATAGCGCCAAACCCTTCGAATGTACCGTTTGTTTTAAGCGCTTTCTCAGTGAACCACGATTAATTCTACATCAGACATATGTTTACCGCGAGAAAAATCATATATGCGACAAATGTAACGCCAAATTCACCTGTAGAGGTTCTTTACTAAACCATCTGAAAACTCATGCCGATCGAACGTACGTTTGTGAGGATTGCAACAAATCATTTCATACCAGCAGCACTCTGAAGTCTCATCGTCTCTTGCACACGGAATCGAAACAATTCAAATGCACGGCACCGAACTGCGAGAAAAGCTTCCTCCGCAAGTCCGATTTACACATTCATCTGGTGTCGCATTCTGATGAGCGTCCATATGAGTGCGAATTGTGTTCGAGTCGCTTCAAGTCGAAGGCACATTTGGTTCACCATGGGAAGGTCCATACTAAGGAAAAACCGTACAAATGCAACCAATGCGACAAAGCTTTCGGAACGTATTCTGCGAGAAAGTTTCATCAATTAGCCCATGAAGGAATCCATCCGTACAAGTGTAACTACTGCGATAAGATTTATCAACGCAACACCAAACTGCAGGTCCACATTCGTCGCATTCATACCGGGGAACGTCCATTTGCGTGTGATTTGTGTGAAAATGTGCGTTTCTATCAAAACTGGGAGCTTACCGCGCATAAAAGGATTGTACATCAATCGGAAATGGCAAACGAATGCAGTAGGGATTCTGCAGAAGGTGGTACAGAGGAAGATGAGGAAGATGTCATGGAAGAAGAATATATTACGGCTCCAACAAAACCGAAGCGAATAAAATCGTCGCCTAAAGACGAGCCCAAAGAGTAAAGATTCGTCAGTACCTACTACCTACTATACATTACGGTATGACTTGTCACCTTAATAGTCTCCAAGTGTATTTCCATGTCCATTTTCATTGAAATAAAAGCTGCGTGCTTTGATATTAAAACGGCCTATCATCTCTGGATTGAAAAACACATAATAAAACCTGAATTTATCCGCTTAATGTGCGATTTGACCCTTCATACTTATTTGAATTAGGATAAAACTATGTTATTTTAGGGAAGTTTTGTAAGAAAAGTTCTGAATATCTGTGTTTGATTTTTTTATGCGATACTTTTCGACTCATGGGCCATGGCAAATTTTGGCAAAATAATCGGTGCTAATAATCCCAATGCGAATTTTGTCTTTAGTTTACGTCATATTCTGGGCATTCTGGCCACTTTGCCATTTATACATTTATACCGATTGTTTAAAATTCGAATATCTCAAATATACCTCAATATATGTACCTCTGAGAGTTTTTGAGGGATTGTAATCTATTGGATGCACATTTTGAACAGCTGATAAGATTTTGCAATCACTATCGTATTTTGAGAAAATTATTTCTGATAATCATGATATTAAAAAAAAATATATATATATATATAGCACCCAATCACGCATATACAAAACGTGGAATATAATGCTGAAGGCTAATATAAAAATGTAAAGCCGCATATCAGCCTTATATTGTAAAAATGGCCCTTATCAGACTATTAACGGGCTTGGTGTGATGTGATGTGATTAGAAGCCACCACCAGTGCAGGACTTGCCATAACGTACGGTTCCTTTTAATGGCAAGATCAGACTATGCAACCCTGCAATCTTTACTGTTCCGTTGTGTGAAGGGCCAAAACGGAGGTGTGGACCTGTAAGCTGATGCACTTACACGATATCCACTGTAGGGATAGAGAATCTCCTTCCAACGGAACGCTCTAATTACAGGACATACATAGAATGCAATACACATTAAGATTTCCGTCTGGCAGTTTGTTCGAAATAGAGTGCATCAGACTCACTGTAGACTGTTAGAAGATAACTATACCCTCGAAAATATCGATATCGTTGTTATTAAATATGTTTTAATTCATACTTATTATTAATTAATTCTCTAAACAAGGCACTTTTTATCATAGTTTTATCATTATTAACCAAATTTATATTATTATTACCATAATTTGTTTTTAATTATTTATAACTGAATGTTAATGTTCATTATTATAATTATTATTGTTATCCTATTCCGCTGTTGTTCACCTAACACACTGATGCTGTAACATCTTCATATTTTATTCTCAAACTAATTATTTATTCATCTTCTTCCCCATCTGAAATCTCGCTTTCATGCTGCTTATATATCTCCTCTGCTTTCTGTTTTAATTTGACTTTGTCTATTGGATGCACATTTTGAATAGCTGATAAGATTTTACAATCACTAGCGTATTTTTGAGAAAATTATTTCTGATAATCATGATATTAAAAAAAATATATTTAGAGTACCCAATCACGCAAATATCAGCCGTATATCAGCCTTATATTGTAAAAATTGCCCTTATCAGACTATTAACGGGCTTGGTAGTTATTTACGAGGGACGACTCTATCTACGATGCAGGAAAAATATATTTTGCTGGTGTTAGCTACGCGCACTCTGAGTAGACAAAAAGCAGAATGATGACGATTCTGATGATTAGTGGATAGAAATCACTATCGGGGAGCATGCCATAGGCTCGAAACGTGTACTGAAATACCTGGGAGTGATGATCAACGACCGACTAAACTACAACAGCTACATCGAGTATGCCTGCGTGAAGGTGACGACCCCAATAACCTTAAGCATTAGTACAAAGCCTTAAATCTGCTTTACTTCAGCATTAATAGTGCTTATTACCTCATAGACAGCATTGTTAATGCTAAGAAGCCTTTAATCAACAATGCTTATGCTATAAGCACAGACAAACAAACATAACACTCGCAAGATGTTCATCGAACAAGCATTTAACGGTCAATTTAAAAGTATCATAGTTGGTAGTACCAACCGGTGGAAACTAACGATTTTAAATTGGCTCACTACTTGACTAGCCTATTTGTCCCAAGCAAATCGTTTAACGTAAACCATTCTAGTCGAAATTCTAGTGTTCGATGATTTGCGCATCCCTACTGCGCTCCCCAACCGCAAGACTTTGGCACACCCTGTGCGATAACAATTCAATTACAACACACAGTCCTTTTCTGTTCTTTTGTTTGACCGAATAAAGTTAGTTGTGCTCCATAGTCATGAGAATCGAGACGCTTTTTATTAGATTGACTATTGATTGTTCGTAGAAACCGAACCCCCAAAATTTACAGTCCACTCGATACCGTTAACAAAGTGGTCCTTCGAGCCGGATCCTCAGAAACCGGTGGATTTCGACGCGGTTTACGTGAATAAAGTACGTGAATTTCGATCCGAGCATCGGTTTTGTACTGCGGTCGAACCGGTGTTAGTGACGCGCTAGCAGCTTGGCTCAAAGCGGTCGCTACATGTGAAAAGTGAAAGAAGAATTCCTATCTGATCCGTTCCGAAACGTTTCCGACGCTAAGGCGTTTTCAAGTGCATTAGTGCCCTTTTCTAAAAATTCGTACAGCTAAAGCGGGATTTTTTTGCAAATGGCGGTTTAGTTGTGTGCGCGAGTGAAAAAGAAGATGCCACCAAAGACACCGAGAACGCCTGTACAGCCAGCTACACCTGTTGCTGAACAAAAAGTGGAGAAGAAAAAGAAAGAAGAAAATAAAAGGATGGAAGAGCAGCTCAAGGGGCTAGTCAATCAGAGAGTGGCAGTTCATGGCAAACTGGCCCGTGTTAAGCCTGGTACGCAGCTGAAAAGTAATGACGTTTTTACGTGCTACGGGATAGGACACGGAATGCAAAAGAAATTACTTTTCCTCAGCATTTCTTGACCCAGTACGCAGTTCAAAAGAAATCGGTAAAGGAAAGATCGATTACATTAGTATCGTGATCGACATGAAGGTGGCGCATTCTGAATGCAATTTCACTTTCCTTGCGGAATAATGGTCTGACAAATTATTCCGTTAGGTAATTTTAACGTTTGTTGTAAAAATAATGTTTTGGATGCATTTAAACAACATAAACACTAATAAGTGTTGATTTTACAATTTGACGACATCTCCCTATAATCTCAAAATTTAGCAGCCTATAGCTGTCAAATTTTCTTTTGGGAAAAATCCTCAAAAATTACTTTTCCGTTTTCTTTTCAGCTGCGTACCAGGCTTTAACACTGCTTTGCAGTACAGTGCGGATGAACCGAATCCGAACATTAGAAACATTCATTTTCTTCAGTTCCACAAAAAGGCTGTAGAGAACTGTTATAACGAGTGCAATAGTATTCAGAATCAGATTTATGTACTACCACTCTCTGAAGACCGCCAATAAGAAGAAACCGAGAGCTACATCGAATTCGAGTCGCTATACAACGACGTTTCCGTTCAATTGTGTATGTTGATCGAGGCGGTGACGAAAACAGAAACTGATCTGATTCTCCCGGTCGGACATCCGAATCCAGTTCCACCGTTTCTAATCCATCCGTATCTCCCACCGCTACAAGTGCCCTTGCCGACATTCGACGGCTCTTACGAAAAGTGGTATTCGTTCAAGTCTTTGTTTACCACCGTGATGAACCGCTACCAGCAGGAGGAACCAGCATTGAAACTGTTCCATCTGCGAAACAGTCTTGTCGGGCAAGCAGCTGGCATCATCGACGAAGATTTGATAAATAATAATGATTATGATGCCGCATGGATGTTGCTTACACAGCGGTACGAAGATAAACGTGTCGTTGTTGACAAACACGTTGAAAATCTATTCAACCTGCCGAAGGTTAGCCAGGAGAACGCAGCAAACATGAGGAAATTGATCGACAGCAGCACCAAGAACGTGGAGGGCTTGCGGCATCAGAACTTACCGGTGGATGGACTCGGAGAACAGATGCTGGTGAATCTTATCGCAGCGAAGATGGATAAAAGGCTCCGGGTGGCCTGGGAAGCCCGTCAGAAGAAGAATGTGCTATCGACGTACGCTGCAACGATAGACTTTCTGCAAGAGCAGTGTCGAATTTACGAAAAGCTCGACGCGAGTATGAAGCTGTTGACGGAGAGTGCTAAACCGAAAGCGATGGCTAGGAGCCATACGCTAGTGACAAGTGATATGAAGAATGACAAGTTTGAATACAAATGTCCAGTGTGTAAGGCAAGCCATGAACTTTGGAAGTGCGAGGCCTACAAAAACAAAAGTGTCAGTGAGAAATACGAAGTGCTAAAAAGGTGCGGCGCCTGCTTCAACTGCTTAGGGAGAGGCCACCGAACCAGTGCATGTGCATCGTCACGTTCTTGTCGGGAATGTGGCAAGAAACATCACACTACGCTCCACGTTGAAGACGCATGCAAAAACGTGAACAGCTCCACTTCCTCAAATACGACTGATTCTTCCACGCCAGTCGTAAAACCAGCTGGAAACCTGATGACCAGCACTACAGCAGGAACGTCAACAACCCTGTGTGCTGAGAATTCCGAGAAGCAGACCCTGCTTTCTACTGCCGTTGTTTTGGTCAACGGCTTGTGTAGCACTCCATATCCATGTCGTGTGCTTCTGGATTCCGCTTCGCAAATGAATTTTGTGACAGAACGATTTGCAAACCTACTCTCACTGAAAATGGTACCTGCTAACTTCACGGTTAGCGGTCTGAACGGCAAGAAAACTAGGATTTGCCGTATGCTGCGCACCACGATTAGGTCTTGTCACGCTGACTTCGCTACTGACCTAGATCTACTGGTTACCCCACGAATCACTGGTGATCTGCCGGTGAAATCATTCGATGTTTCGGAGTGGCCCATCTCGAGCGAGCAGGTGCTGGCCGATCCGACGTTCAACAATCGAGGACGTGTCGATATGTTAATCGGCGCTGAATACTTCTGGAACCTGATGGAGGATGGCCAAATCGAACTTGGTTCGAATCTTCCAATACTACGAAACACGAAGCTGGGATGGATTGCTGGAGGAATAATCGCGAGCGATGCACCTGTCGTTGCGCGCACTTTCTGTCAAACAACTGACGACGACCCGATCATCGATCTGCTGAAGAGCTTCTACAGGGTGGAGGCTTGTGATGAAATTCGCCCATCCGCTACAGCGGATGAAGAGAAGTGTGTCGAACATTTCCGTCGCACACACCTACGAAATGAGGAAGGGCGGTACATTGTGCGTCACCCCTTTAACGAACGCAAGCACGAACTAGGAGATTCACGTGAAATGGCGCTGAAACGCTTTCTGCACCTAGAGCGGAAGCTAGACAAGCAACCAGAATTAAAGGAGCAGTACTCGCTGTTCATCCGAGAGTACGAACAACTCGGGCACATGCGAGAGATTCAGGAGACAACGGAGGAACCAGGATCGGTGTACTATTTGCCACACCACTGTGTGCTGAGACCCACCAGTACGACGACCAAATTAAGAGTTGTATTTGATGGGTCGGCTAGAACGTCTTCGGGTGTATCGATCAACGATATACTGATGACTGGACCAAGTGTTCAGAGTGATCTCATCGCGATTTTGCTTCGTTTCCGAAGATTCCAGTTCGTCTTTACGCTGGACATTCCAAAAATGTTTCGTCAAGTTGGCGTACATTGGTTAGATACAAGGTACCTACGCATTTTTTGGAGGTACAACAAAGATGACATCCTGACCGTCCGAGAGCTGCAGACGGTTACGTATGGCCTGGCATCATCACCGTTCCAAGCAACTATGGCGCTCAAGCAAACTGCAGTTGATCACAAGGAGGAATTTCCGGAAGCCGCAAATATCGTCGAAAAAGGGACGTACATGGACGACATCCTAACAGGTGCCGATACGCTAGCTGAAGCATGCAAGCTCCAACGAGAAGTGACGGATCTGCTGGCGAAGGGATGCTTTGGCGCTCATAAGTGGTGTGCCAACCACCCCGATATTGTGAAAGGTGTTTCTGAAGAGCTACGAGGAAACTCGTTCGTAGTATCTGACGAAAATTCGAAGTCGATCGTGAAGACTCTTGGCATGACCTGGAATCCGGTCGACGATTGGTTTTCTGTATCGGTTCCGGAATACGACGTTTTGGTTGAAGTGACTCGTCGCAAGCTTCTAAGCCAGCTGGCCAAGATTTTCGATCCGCTGGGCTTCTTCGGCCCCGTGATTACAACTGCAAAGCTGATTCTGCGAGAGGTTGGCGAAATGCAGATTGATTGGGACGAGCCAGTCCCTTCTGAAGTGAGATCCAAGTGGCTAAATTTTCGCACAGAAATAGCCGTCCTTAACAAGGTGCGAATGCCAAGGTGGATTTCCTGGAATGGTGCGTTCAAGCTTGAGCTGCATGGATTTGCGGACGCCTCCGACGTGGCGTACGGAGCGTGCCTCTATACACGAGCAGTTTTTCCAGACGGACCCGCTCAGATGAAACTGGTTTGCAGTAAATCCCGCATTCTACCGATGAAGAGGGCGAAAACTAAGGCTGTCACGACTCCTCGTGCTGAACTGTTGGCGGCCTTGTTACTCGCCAAGCTGACTGTGAAGTTGCAGGACGCTACGGAATTAGACTTCACGTCGACGAATCTGTGGAGTGATTCAAAAATAGTGTTAGCGTGGATCAGCAAACCACCGAACGTCTTACATACCTACGTTTCGAATCGTGTAAGTGAAATACAAAAACTTACCCCGAATTGCAGCTGGAAATATATTCCTACGGACGAGAATCCGGCCGACCTTATATCCCGAGGAGAGCGGCCGAAAAAATTACTCGGGTCCAAGATGTGGTGGACTGGCCCACCCACATTCAACGGTTCTGTTGTAGAGATGACAGATGTAGTAGCTATTCCGGATGAAGAGTTACCGGAAATGCGTGCTGGCGTAGTACTGGCTGTGACTGCTCTCACCAAAAGAATGCCAATGTTTGACAAGATTAGCGATTTCACGAAGGTTGTGCGTAGCACAGCCTATCTGGTACGCTTTGCGATGTTCATCATATCCAGGAAGAAGGAGTTGTTAAAGGGCCCGCTCACTGCTGAAGAAATAAAGCGGGCAACAATAGT
This sequence comes from Ochlerotatus camptorhynchus, assembly GCF_037179485.1. Lineage (NCBI taxonomy): Eukaryota > Metazoa > Arthropoda > Insecta > Diptera > Culicidae > Ochlerotatus > Ochlerotatus camptorhynchus. Next base: position 1,277,002 of record NW_027040569.1, on the reverse strand, counting down.
GATTGTACGGTTGGTTCAACACGAAACGTTTCAACCAGAGATTCTCGCCCTGATGAGCGGCACGGACGCAAAGCATCGACTCAACGGATTGAAAGCGTTTTTGGACCCGGAAGACGGCGTGTTACGAGTTGGAGGTCGAATCAAGCGAGCGTTCATACCATACGATAGTCGACACCAGATGTTGCTGCCAGCAAAGCACCCGATCACGGAAGCACTCGTCCGACACCTACATCTAGAGAACCTTCACATCGGGCAGAAAGGTCTACTTGCCATCGTACGACAACGATTCTGGCCATTGAACGTGAAAAATACAATTCGCAAGGTGATTCGAAATTGTATGGTGTGCTTTCGAGCAAATCCGTTGAAGACAACTCAGATGATGGGTGACTTGCCATCATATCGTATCCGACCTGCTCCAGCCTTTTCGGACACTGGTGTGGACTACGCTGGGCCTTTTTGGCTTAAGTCATCGTCTACTGCTCGTAAGCCCTATATTACCAAGGCCTACGTGAGTCTCTTTGTGTGTATGCAAACCCGCGCCATACATCTGGAATTAGTCTCCGACTTGACGACGGCCGCGTTTCTTGCTGCTTTGAGACGATTCCACAGCCGACGTGGGTATCCGAAAACAATGCGCTCTGACAATGCAACAAACTTTGTCGGAGCCAAGACCGAGTTGCATGAGCTGTGGCTACTGTTCCAGAACCAATGTTCTACAGGAAAGATCGTGAGGTACTGTACCAACAAGGGAATCGAATGGTCCTTTATCCCACCGCGAAGTCCACACTTCGGTGGCATTTGGGAAGCTGGCGTTAAACAAGTGAAACATCATCTCAAGCGTATTGTCGGAGACCGGAAATTGACTTTCGAGGAGCTGTATACTACGCTGACTCAAATCGAAGCTGTATTAAACTCTCGACCCCTGGCGCCTAGCTCGGATGACCCAAACGACTACACAGCTATAACACCTGCTCACTTCTTGGTAGGCCGCGAGATGCAAGCCATTGCTGAACCGTCGTACTTGCATTTGAAGGAGAACACTTTATCAAGGTGGCAGCTCGTGCAGACCATGCTGCAGCACTTCTGGAAACGATGGACAGCGGAATACCTGCCGGAACTCCAGACTCGATCCAAGTGGCTGAAAACGAACGAAATCAAAGAGGGTTCGCTAGTATTGCTTGTGGACCAGAACGCACCGCCGCTGCAGTGGCCACTAGGAAGGATTTCAGCCGTGCACCCCGGACAGGATAGCGTGACACGTGTCGTTACGGTGAAAACAGCAAATGGAGGAGAGTTCAAGCGTGCTGTGACGGAGGTCTGTTTGCTGCCATTTGTCCATGAGACTTGAAATCGGCATTTCAACGCCGGGGAGCATGTTCGATGATTTGCGCATCCCTACTGCGCTCCCCAACCACAAGACTTTGGCACACCCTGTGCGATAACAATTCAATTACAACACACAGTCCTTTTCTGTTCTTTTGTTTGACCGAATAAAGTTAGTTGTGCTCCATAGTCATGAGAATCGAGACACTTTTTATTAGATTGACTATTGATTGTTCGTAGAAACCGAACCCCCAAAATTTACTGTCCACTCGATACCGTTAACATCTAGTACTACACAATGTTTACTTTGATTCGCTATGAAAGTTTGACAGATAAAATGAAGGGTTATTGGATTTTCCTAGAGTCGGTGTATAATGAGTCACGCCAAGAGTGAAGCCAAGTCTACCTATTGAACTGTCAAACCGGCTACCTATCGTGCAAAGTAAACAAGCATTACGATGCTATGAAAGGTCCACGAAAGGTATTGCAATTAAATATTAAATAAACCGAAGAAATGATCATATACACGCAGTGAGCATTACATTTTTCATGCGATACGTTTTGTAATGATCAGTAATGACAATTTCTACTATTTCTCGAAAGAGCTGGAATTAGGGCGTAACAGCTTTTGTAAACAGTGACTTCTCTTGATGATTTCTCGGAAGCCATGGCTCTCCCTCGGGCTCTCCCTGGCAAATCGACGTCACCATCGAGTAGAGGAAGTCTTCTCCAACCGATGGATATGATGGTTTGTGTAGGCGTGCCTTGAATTCCGAGAAATCAACAAGAGAAGTAATTGTTTACAAAGGCTGTTACGCCCTAATTCCAGCTCTATCTAGATTTTTCCTTAAGATAATTCGACAAAATCACTGATATAATGATTTACTACAGCCGTTAATTTTTTTCCTCGCTAGAAGTCATTTGAAGTTGATGCAGAAGTCCTCTATTGCCAAGTTAAGCCTGGTACGCAGCTGAAAAGTAATGACGTTTTTACGTGCTACGGGATAGGACACGGAATGCTAAAGAAATTTCTTTTCCTTAGCATTTCTTGACCCAGTACGCAGTTCAAAAGAAATCGGTAAAGGAAAGATCGATTACATTAGTATCGTGATCGACATGAAGGTGGCGCATTCTGCATGCAATTTCACTTTCCTTGCGGAATAATGGTCTGATCAATTATTCCGTTAGGTAATGTTGGCGTTTATTGCAAAACTGATGTTTTGGATGCATTTAAACAACATAAACACTAATAAGTGTTGATTTTACAATTTGACCACATCTCCCTATAATCTCAAAATTTAGCAGACTATAGCTGTCAAATTTTCTTTTGGGAAAAATCCACAAAAATTACTTTTCCGTTTTCTTTTCAGCTGCGTACCAGGCTTTAAAAGAAAGGGAATCTTTCGAAAACCGTGATGCGAGTTCAACTGTTTTTCTCTTGGCGTGACTCATTATACACCGACTCTAGATTTTCCTATGTTTCGAGGGGTGATTCGACTAGCTTGGGACCGAAGAGAGTACCAGAGGTGAGCCAAAAAGTTGAGCACGTTTCTTTGGGACCTACTGGTCTTAGAGTTACCTCTATGGTAGTACCGGCACCTGTGGCGCGCATAGTCAATTCGCTTCCGTTTGACGTTTACACACTACCGCCATCTGTTCAGCGTACTACCATAGAGGTAACTCTAAGACCACTGGGTCCCGAAGAAAATCATTATTATTTTTGGCTCACTCAGTACCAGAACAACGGTCCCAAGCAGTCCCAAGCTATTTCACTCACCCCTGCATGTTCTGCATGAATCCACACACCCCTGATGTTATCTGTCAAACTTTCATAGCGAATCAAAACAAACATTGCGTAGTACTAGAATTTCGACTAGAATAGGGTACGTTAATCGTTTGCTTGGGACCAATAGGCTACTAAAGTGGTGAGCCAATTTAAAATCGTTAGTTTCGTATTGATTGTTGGTACTACCCACGACCGTGTATTCAACAGGTGGCGGTTATGTCATAGAGTTAACTCTAAGACTAGTAGGTCCCGAAGAAACGTGCTCAACTTTTTGGCTCAGCTCTGGTACTATCTTCGGTCCCAAGCTAATCGATTCACCCCTCGAAACATAGGAAAATCCACTAACCCCTCATTTTATCTGTCAAACTTTCTTAGCGAATCAAAACAAACATTGCGTAGTACTAGAATTTTGACTAGAATGGAGTACGTTTATCGTTTGCTTGGGACCAATAGGCTAGTCAAGTAGTGAGCCGATTTAAAATCGTTAGTTTCCACCGGTTGGTAATGTTTTAGCGACAATGTTTTACAATGAGAAATATTCAATTATATATGTCTGTTTGTCTGTGCCATAAGCCTTTATTCAGCAATGCTTATGCTAAATGCCCTTAATCAGCATTATATGAACATTAGCAATGCTTGTTAATATCTTGACAGCAAAACCACGTGGTCAGTATTTGTGTGTTGTAGTGACTTGAATGTCTCAAACATTTTCACAAACATCAACATAAGAGTTTGACAAAGATGATTGTGTAAATGATTGGTGAATGTTTTTTCATACGCGATATTTCTTTTACCACTTCGTATTTTCTCAGGCTCGTAACTCTTGAGATATACGTAATGTACGACGTTTAAAATAATACACAGTGTTTGCTACAGGGAAGTGAGCATAGAAATAATTTTTGAGATTTGCGCAACTTCTGTATTATAAGAGCCCTGGAAAACATGCAGTGAATAACTTCCACCAATCGTGTGTTTAAATAAGCCAATTTTCAAAACAATTATCATCATCACCTATAGCCTAGGGGGTACAGGCACATGATTGTTGTTCCAGAAGGTCCCGGTTCGAGTCTCACTACCAGTAATTTTCATAACATCTTTCTCAGTATATGAAACACAGATATTGAAAATGGATACAAGAGGTGCTTGGGCATAATAAAGAAATAATCAATTATCATACTTTTTATTCCTTTTGTTTTTGGTCTAGGAATGACGGGTGGCATTTGATTACTCAAACAGCTCAATCTTTTGCAAAAAAAAGGAATATTTTTTCCCGGGTATGGATACAAAAATATTTGACGTTTTTCATCATTCTTTAGAATATTTAAATAGTAACTGTTTGTTGATACCGGAACAATCGGGATACCGGGAAGGTCATTCTTGTGAAACCGCGTTAAACTTAGAGGCTGTTCTTAAACTACGTAGACAGTTTTTTTAGGATTCTTGACCCCCCCCCACTCCCCCTGCGTAGAAAATAGTCCATATTTTTTTTAAATTTGTATGGGCCGTGGATAATAGCCAACCCCTCCCATACACTGTCTACGTGGTTTATGAACAGCCACTTAGTGTTAGCTAAATGGAAAGAAAATTTGGAGCATAAAGATACGATTGTTGCTGTGTTTTTGGATCTAAAACGTGCTTTTGAGACAATTTCTAGGCCCTTATTGTTGAGAACAACCAAGCGCTTTGGAATTTCGGGTTCTACATACAAATGGTTTGAAAGCTATTTATCTGACAGAACACAAAGGACTGTTTTTAATGATTTTGTGTCTTGTCCCGTTGACAATGACCTTGGAGTGCCTCAGGGAAGTGTATTAGGACCCCTTTTATTTATTATGTATATTAATGACATGCGACGAGTTTTACGGTTTTGTGATATTAATCTTTTTGTTATTCATTGCAGCTAAAGATTTAGAAGAAGCCGTTTCACGCTTGAGTGAAGATTTGCGTTTTCTAAGTACATGGTTGAAGTATAAACAATTAAAATTGAATATAAGCAGACCTCCTTCACTCTTTGGATTTTTTTGGAGACAGATAACAGCGCCAAACGGTTTGTGACGAGACAACTTTGAACTGCAGCGTTGGAAGAAAACACACACACCAACATCTATACATGTACGAACCCACACAACTGAGCGGACGGTACAGCGCAAATCAAAACACGAAGCGGTGTCATCATTCATCGTCTTCTTTCAGCTTTGGCTACTTCCGTTTGCGTTTACTTTCACCGGCGTTGACAAATACTTCCTACGTTATAAAATAGGAAAGTAATGAGTATTCCAATGTAATTTTTGAATAGAATGCGTGCTGCATTGGCCAAAGAAGACGGCATATTTTATTACGTTTAGCAATGATTTCGATACGTTGCATTTCCAGTGACTGGGGTGTTGGAATAATTCTTTAGAGAGAGTGAATGCTTTTCCCATTTTTACTTCTATGCTTATTACGATTCTTTTGAGCACCAACTCCGCAAATCATCAATTACTATTAGAGATTTGCATCTTACTGATACCTATGGTGTATTGGAAACTCTTTCGCTCGAAAGCAAAACATATTACAAGCACATCATGATGCGTGCTTGAATGTGTGATTGTTTTCTCAAGAGTTTCTGTTGCGTATAAAGTGGTAATGATTGAAAATCGGAACAATCACAAACAAGTAAGAATCTTGCTATCGCAATATAATGATGATGACTTCGAGGATGATATCGTCCTATTTCCTCGGCTGATCATCAACGTCCGCATTGACATCTATCATGCTGACACCTGTCAGTTATTGAGCCCAGGTGGTGAAGTTGGCGGGGAACTCCCAACAGTTTCAATGAGCACTCAACAGATGGCACTGCGATCACATACTGGTTGTAATTATATGCCTTGTATGAGGAATTGATTAGTGGGATATCTTGTTAATTAGATATCTTTGGATCTAGTCTAGCAGTGATAGTTACACCAACAATCAATACGAAACTAACGATTTTAAATTGGCTCACCACTTTAGTAGCCTATTGGTCCCAAGCAAACGATTAACGTACCCTATTCTAGTTGAAATTCTATTACTACACTATGTTTGTTTTGATTCGCTATGAAAGTTTGACAGATAACATCAGGGGTGTGTGGATTCATGCAGAACATGCAGTGGTGAGTGAAATAGCTTGGGACTGCTTGGGACCGTTGTTCTGAGTGAGCCAAAAATAATAATGATTTTCTTCGGGACCCAGTGGTCTTAGAGTTACCTCTATGGTTACACACTTGTTACTCCTTTGATTGAGAGCCACGTCGTAGTACGCTTAAGGCCCAAACGCAATGTGGGCCGAAGTGGAACGGAAACGGAAAGTTTGACAGTTGTCACAAATGACATCAAGATGCCTAACCGAAGTCGATTTGGTTGTAACTAGTTTTCAATCCGACAAGTAGGCTTACTCAGATTGGGCTTTTCCGCTGCCGCTGCCGTTCCGCTTCCGCTGCCATTGCGTTTGGGCCTTTACGTATAGGCACTGACGTTGGGTGCGATACTGGCGGGTTTTGCCGCAAATCACTCTTGTTTTTTTTTACGCAGGTAGATTTATTTAGGTTTGCAAGGGAATTAATCATTTTGTTCGACCATTTTTCACAGAGATGGCGCTGTTCCGCTGGTAGGAAGTGATAAAAATCCCCATATAGAAATTGAGAGAAGTGGGAATAATTCGCTTTCGGTGCATATTCAGGTCAAAAAAAGTTAACGACAACCTAAAGAAATTAGTCAGGGGCTTTGTCGTTCAGTTTTTTCCCGGAAATTAATGCTAAACAAGCTACAATTAAATAAAAATGATTTTTCCCCATACAATTTTACCTGCTTTACTACCAGTCCCTAGAGAGCCAAAATAATTCAAATTTGAGAGAGTAATTCTCTCTCACGAGCTCAATCTCTTCACATGCCATGTATTTTGTTGACACTCGATTTGAGATTTCCCTTTCACAGATTACAAAATAGAGTACCTGACACTACAAAACATTGATTGATTGATTTAACTTTATTAGGGAGGCTTTCAGCCTGGGGCTGGTTCGCCTCCAACTACAAAACATGTCTGGTACCTCTATATATGCATTTGCTTTAACATTTGAAGTCCCTCCTTTTTTACATACTCTGCGCAAAAGATCCTTTATGCCCCGCCCCATACATAAAATTCGGCGGGAAATTCTGTGAGGGGTCAGCTATTTTGTGTGCAGAATGTGTAAAAAGGAGGGACTTCGAATTATAATCTAAATGCATACATAGAGGTACCATACATGTTTTGCACTGCAGTGTCCTCTGTGAACAATTATAGGAAAACAGATTGTGTCTAGTTTCCGATAGATGTCACCGCAAACAACAGCTGTGACATCTGATGGAACATGAATGCAGAAGCTTGACAAAATGATCAATTAATTATACTATTGAAATATTTCAGAAAGTGCCCAACAGTGCTCCTTCTACTTGCGTAACAAGTTTTCATTGTTGTTTTCATTGAGGTATTACTCAGGGAACAATGCTAAACACCATTTTTGTACATGGTATTGTAACTAATCTTATAATATATGTGCTTCATTTTGATTTGGGATAAATGTTTGAACAATGACTCGGGATTCCCACTGTGGCGTGCTTCTATTGTGACATACCCATATGTATTTTGTGGTGCGACATAGTGGAAACGTGAGAGCGTTATCGGAACATTTACACTATACAATATACAATTTAAAATTAGCTAGGACACTAACTTCAAAGTGAAGTATTTTAGTCACTTGAAGTTGTCACCTGGGACGAACAAAGATATAATTAATATATGTCAAAGCCAGAAGTACTTGAAACACGTTAAATTTTAGTTTAAAAGTATGGGTTATGATTGTTTAGAGATTTCATTTATTTATTAAATAAGACTAAACAATCATCAAATGAACTTCAATTAGAGAATTCAGAAAGTTAATTAACATAAGAGATAGGACGCGGGGGGTTCGCTTAGGGAGGCAACTAGTCTTAAGAGTTGTATAATAAATCTTTCTATTTAGTATATTTGTTAATTACAGGCAATGTCAATAGCAATCATATCTTCAATCAGGCGCTTACGAATAAGTGAAGTTTTAGGAAAGGTGTTTTAAATATGTTGATAGGTTTCAAATAAGGATTGTTCTGCTTTAGTTTTCGGTAAGGTATGATGTGTCAACTAAACCCTTTTGAGCAAATTTTCAAAAATCAAATTGATTGAGTGATTTATTGAAAGACACCTTCATTGAAACATTGCGTTGCGTTAGAAAACAGTATTCTTCTCTAGCGAAAATTGACAAGTCATACATCTAACATAGTAGTAGTAGCAGTGTCGCATAATCTTATAACAATTGCTGCAAATAGTGCTGGAGGGGCCAGCAGGGCTGAATACGGATCAAAACTAACATAACTCTTAACACTAAAATGATCCCGGAACTAACACTAATCCATTGCACTTTTAGTTATATATTAGTTTTATTTTCTAACGGCGCCGGTGGTGTAGTGGTAAGCGTGATTACCTCTCATCCCAGCAGGCCTGGGTTAAATCCCAGTCGGTCGCGGTTCATGAGTTGATGGGTCGATAAGTAGGGTCCAGGTGTGGGAGCTGCCTTCCTGGCGTCGGTAGCATTGGTGCTCAGCACGGAAAACAAGATCGACGGAAAACAAATCAAGGAAAACAACAGTTTTATTTTCCTACTATAGATGCTGCTTTCAATTGTTTGGATCAAGTACAACTAATACTTATCTACCTTTATGTATGATTTGCTCCCTTTTAACCCATTATCTTTATGAATGGCGAATCATATGACGTGAGACACGTACAAGCTGGAATTCAAATAAATAACCTAACTCAATGTACTAAGGATAAGGAATAAAAACACTTCGAACAGGATATCAAACAAATTCATGACCAATCCAAATGAGACCAGAAACCAACAAGGCATCGGGGCGTTATATACTCGGAGAGGTATTTGATAAATAATCAAAAAGAGGTAAGTTAAAATCACAGTGGAGCCAAGGATCATGAGAGGCAATTGTCAATAATTCATTAATTAGTAGAAATCTCGATAACTTTTTCAGAGGGACGTGTCGGCTTTTGTGGGCGGTGCGTTTGATCGTCGATTTGGCGTGGCTGGTGGCTCGCCCACGCATGCTAGCACTACCATCAGATAGGGAAATTCTCCTTTACCTGCTAGTGGTGTTGGTAGGCGTGTGCGAGCTACCAGTTGCGCCGGATCGACGATCGGATGCGGGGGCGACCCCGGCGTAGTGGTTAACATCCATACCTCTCACGCCAAAGTCACGAGTTCAAATCTCACCCCGGACAAGTCACGAATGACCCAAGAGTGTTAAAGTGACTATAATAAAAAAAAAAAGACGATCGTATGCATTGTTTGCAGGAGCTGATGCGTCCCTTTGAAAAAGTAATCGAGAAATAACCATATTATCGTATAATTGATATTGCTATTTTTTGTATAGGTGAAATGTATGTAATGTCGGCCTAAGTGTCCCTAATTTGGGCCCATACATAAATTTAGCAATCGACTTAATTTTCAATAGCAACCAAAAATATCCATTAGTACCGTCCCAATGACGCGCTCATCTAGATACAATTGATAAATAGCAGATTTTTAGCGATGGGCCCAATATTAGATCCATAGGCCAACATTAGAGCCATTTCCCCTATCAATGAAATTAGTCATGACAGAGTAACAGAACGAGTTTAAAAACAGATGGAGAAGGACAATAGACACAAGTTGACACAATACACAAGACAAAATGACAAAATAAGTGACGACAGAAGACAAGACTGGGACAAAAACCAATCGTTTAAAAAAACAAGAATGTGCAATTATATTATTAAAACTATTTGGATCAATACAAAAACAACAGTGACCAAACGGGCACCATAGCCTAGGAACGTCTGTGTGTTGATTTAAAATAGAGGCTCATAGAAGCAAAATTTATCAATAAAAGGGGTCCAGTGTAGAGTTTAAGCAAGTGCTGCCACTGTGATAACAACAAAACAAAAATATCAACTAATAAGCAATTTTTCGTTTTTTCGAAACTTTGGAAATTTTCCCGGTTGCACATTGTACATGATTTAAACGATATTCTCAGCAGAACTGATTTTTTAATGATTATTCCAGGAGTTCACTGAAGTTTCATTTAATAATTTTAATTAAAATTCCCTTAAATTATGCTTAGAATTCTCATGCAGTTGACCTCCGAAATTTGTCTCAAAATTCTCTTGAAGTTCTCCTTTAAATCTTGCAGAAAATTCACTTGCAATTCTCCCACCGACAAACCAACATGAATTACCATACAAAGTACCATCAAATTTCTGATCAAAGCACAAAACTGAAATCTGCCGCCGTGGTCGCGAAAAATGTGTATCCTAGCCACGAACACGCATACAGAATGTATGAGTTGGTTCGTGTCTAATCTATTCCGGGCAAATTATTTTTATCTAGATAACAAATTTATATGGTTTTGACAGTTGAAAACGCTGCACATTTGAATCCACCGTTATGGATTCTCGATCAAGATTAAGTTTCAGTTTCATGTCGGTTTGTCGGTGATTCTCCTTATAACAGTCTAGAAATTATTTTTGATATGCTTTTGGAATGGATCACATCATTCGAGCAATTTAAAATGACGTTTCTCACTACTGGAACTTTTCCTTGCAACCAGTGATGCAAAATATCATGACACTCACGTAACACTCGTCTTCGCATCAACCGACTATCGCTGACAGATCGTTTTGTCACGCAGTGAGAGTTAGAGCCATGGCAATCAACAATCACCAGTAATGGTCGCTGCTCACAAGCAAAACGTTACACTCGCTGCTGATAATGAAAAGCACAACGAAAACAGTGAAGACTTCTGCAGTACGATCATGAGAAAAAGCGAAACGACAGAAGAAAATGAAAATAATGCCTACGCATTCCAAGTTCGTCTCGGCAGGCGCAAGTGTGTGAGTTACAAACAAAGCAGGCAACATTAAACGGAAGCTGTTTGGCTCAATCACCAACACACTCACATAAGCAAGCAAAGCAGCAACTGCTTCAAAACGAGCACAGATGAGTGTCGTGATTGTCAGGAATGACCAGATCGGTGATGGATCACAACAGAAGAAGACATTCATCAGTTGCTTTTTTTTTTTTTTTTTTTTTTTTTTTTTTTTTTTTTTTTTTTTTTTTTTTTTTTTTTTTTTTTTTTTTTAACTCTTTATTTGTTCCAAATTCAAAATAAATTACATTTCATTTTTAACCTAGGTGCTCCAGTTACTACAGTAACTTACCAGCCTTAATTGTTATGATATATATCTAAGTGTTTTTACATTGTTCCTGTCTTGGCAATTCAGTATTTTAAACAGGTTTTTTAAACCTGCATGTCAGTATAACAATTGATAGCTTAAAACTAAATAACTAAAACTAAATCTTATCTAAGTATAAAGGGAATTAATCGTTGCAATTGAGGATTGTAACGATTTTTGCCGGAAATTATTAATTATTTTGTTGGACATTTGTGCTAAAGTCTCAACATTCGAAATTCTATGTACTTCGGTAGTACTGTACCAGGGAGGCAACTTCAAAATCATCTTCAGAATTTTGTTCTGAATCCTTTGAAGTGCTTTTTTCCTGGTAGTGCAACAACTAGACCATATTGGCACAGCGTAAAGCATGGCCGGTCTAAAAACTTGTTTAAATATTAGAAGTTTATTCGTCAGGCAAAGTTTGGATTTCCTGTTTATTTTTTTTTATTAATTACTTTATTTGTACAGGCTCAATCGAATAAACTTTACAGAGCCGAATTATCATTTTCGTTATACATTATTGATGTCTTATATTATATATAAGTTAAAGGAGCTGGACCGGATACTCGCGGTTGTCTCGAGGTTAGTGGAGATTTACAATTTTTTTGGATGGGAAAAGGGAGAGGGAGGTTTGAAATGTGGTTTTCGATACAAATATTTAATTAATCCTAAAACATGAACTAATTTCTATTCATCTTGAAAACAAACATTAAAAAAAACTACACGCACAATACACAAACTAAACACAAGGTTAATAAAACTTACAATCTAAGGTTAGTATTCTTAAAGTAAACATATATGAGTTTCATAAACTCCAGATCACGTCTAGCCAAAATATCCCGAACTGGAACATTAGGTTGTCTACCTCGAGCCCGAAGGGAATCGCACAGCTCAGATCTGACTCCACGATGCTCAGCACAAGACCAAAGGATGTGATCGGCGTCTTGGTAACCTTGTCCACATTCACAGAGATTGCTGTCTCCCAGCCCAACACGGAACAAGTGAGCGTTTAACGAATAGTGATTGGACATGAGGCGAGACATCATACGAATGAAGTCTCGACCCACATCCAACCCCTTGAACCAAGGACTCTTCGACACCTTAGGGATGATCGAATATAGCCATCGTCCCAAACTCCCTTCACTCCACTTATTCTGCCAGCTGACGAGTGACTGTTGACGATAAATGAAGAAAAATTCGTTGTAGGCGATTTGTCGATCGTAAATATCGCCTTCCATAGCGCCCACCTTAGCAAGTGAGTCCGCCATCTCATTGCCCGGAATCGAGCAATGAGATGGGACCCATGCAAAGGTGATGACAAAAGATCTTAGAGATAAAGCACTTAAAACCTCTCGTATTTTCATGAGAAAATACGAGGAGTGCTTTACCGGCCTCATGGATCGAATAGCCTCGACAGAACTGAGACTATCCGTAAAAATAAAATAGTGATCTGGTGCAAGTGAGGCGATCGTTTCTAGCGTATAGTGTATTGCCGCCAGTTCAGCAACATATACGGAACAAGGAGCTTGAAGCATTCGAGAGGCGCTATGAATTTCGTTAAAAATACCAAAACCAGCGGACGACTCTATTAGTGATCCATCTGTGAAGAACGATCTTGCGGAATCAACTTGGCCAAACTTTGCAGCGTAAATTGACGGAACAATCATGGAACGATGATGTTCTGGGATCCCACGAATCTCCCGCGTCATAGATAAATCAAAACTAACTGAATTGCCGAAGTCAGAGAAGCATACACGATGAGGATTATGCTGTGAAGGGCTGACATCCTGTGTTATGTACACGTAGTACAATGTCATAAAACGAGTTTGGGGGTTTAGCTCAAGAAGCTTCTCAAAGTTTGCAATCACCAGTGGGTTCATAATTTCACAACGGGTGAGGAGCCTGAGGGATAATTCCGAAAACCGATCAGATAGTGGCAACATGCCCGCTAACACTTCGAGACTCATCGTATGAGTCGAGTGCATGCATCCTAACGCGATACGAAGACAGCGATACTGGATCCGTTCCAGTTTGATGATGTGCGTTTTAGCCGCCGACTGGAAGCAAAAACTACCGTACTCTAAAACCGATAAAATCGTTGTCCGGTACAACGTCAGAAGATCTTGTGGATGGGCTCCCCACCACGTTCCTGTAATTGATCGAAGGAAATTGATCCTTAGTTGGCATTTTCGTCTCAGATACTCAATGTGGGATCTCCAGGTGCATTTGGAATCGAACCAGACCCCGAGATATTTAAAACACATGGAATGAGTGATCGGTTTACCCAAAAGTTGAAGCTTCGGTTGTGCTGGGCTATGCTTCCTAGAAAAAACGACTAACTCAGTTTTATCCGTGGAGAATTCGATACCTAGCTGAATAGCCCAAGTAGACAAATTGTCTAAGGTATCCTGTAAGGGTCCTTGCAGGTCGGCCTCTCTGGGCCCTGTCATAGACACAACTCCGTCATCTGCAAGTTGTCTCAGCGTGCAGTTGTCACTTAGACAATTGTCAATTTCTCTGACGTAGAAATTATACAAAAGGGGGCTTAAACATGAGCCCTGGGGGAGGCCCATGTAACTAAATCGAGAAGCTGTAGAGTTTCCATGAGAAAAGCTCATATGTTTCTCTGACAGCAAATTGTACAAAAAGTTATTAATTAATGGAGAAAGGCCACATGCGTGGAGTTTGTCTGAAAGGACCTCAACCGATACTGAATCAAAAGCCCCCTTAATATCCAAGAACACAGAAGCCATTTGCTCTTTTTTAGCAAAAGCCAACTGAATTTCGGTGGAAAGCAACGCGAGACAGTCGTTCGTTCCCTTGCCCCTACGGAAACCAAATTGAGTATCTGAGAGTAGGTGGTTCGTCTCAACCCATTTGTCCAAGCGAAAAAGGATCATTTTCTCCAACAATTTTCGAATGCACGATAACATCGCGATGGGACGATACGAGTTATGATCTGAAGCCGGTTTTCCAGGCTTTTTAATGGCTATAACTCTCACTTGCCTCCAATCATCCGGAACAATATTGAGCTCTAGGAACTGACAAAACAAGTTCAACATGCGCCTCTTAGCGACGTCTGGGAGGTTCTTCAACAAGTTGAACTTGATTCTATCAGCCCCCGGAGCCGAATTGCCACACGAAAGGAGCGCGAGTGAGAGCTCCAGCATTGAAAAAGGCTGGCTGATCTCGTCTACCGAATTCGTCGTTTCGCGAGGAATCATCCGTGCTGGCACGGAATCAGGACATACTTTTCGTGCGAACTTAAGAATCCAACGATCTGAGTACTCCTCGCTCTCGTTGTTTGAAGACCGGTTACGCATCCTTCGCGCCGCATTCCACAGCGTATTCATCGACGTTTCGCGCGATAATCCGTCCACGAATTGCCGCCAGTATCCGCGTTTCTTGGCTTTGATGAGGCTTTTGAGTTCGCGTTCAAGAGTCGAGTACGCTTCGAAATACACGGGTGTTCCACGTTTCCGGAAAAGCTTAAACGCGTTGGACTTTTTACGATAAACCTCTGTGCATTGGTGGTCCCACCAAGGGGAAGGAGGTTTCCTACGCAAAGACGTTCCAGGAACCGACCGAGTTTGAGCTCGAAGCGCGCTGTCCAAGATCAGATTGGAGAGGAAGTTATATTCCTCCAACGGTGGAAGCCCTTCTACCGACGACACGGCTTCCTCTATCGCGGTCTTGAACGTTGTCCAATCGATATTACGGGTGAGGTCGTACGCGACGTTAACGGATTCCGACGGATTGAACCCACTGGCAATCGAAATTTTGATCGGCAAGTGATCACTACCGTGGGGATCTTGGATCACATTCCACGTGCAATCCAACGATAATGAGTTAGAGCAAAGTGTGAGGTCTAATTTACTTCCATTCGAGGATGGTCCAGCCAAACGTGTTACTTCTCCATTGTTAAGTATTGTCATATTGAAGTTATCACAGAGGTCATATATAAAAGTAGAACGGTTGTCATCATACAGTTCCCCCCAGCCTGTACCGTGGGAATTGAAATATCCCATGATCAACCGTGGAGCAGGAAGTACCGAACATATATCTGAAAGTTGTTTTCGATTAACAACGGCTCTAGGAGGAATATAAACAGAAGCAATACAAAGGCTCTTACCTTTAAAAATAGCCTGACATGCGATAACTTCAATACCTGGAAATTGTGGAAGATTCACTCTATAGAAGGAATGGCACTTTTTGATCCCCAAAAGTACCCCTCCTCCACGCGAATCCTCACGATCCAGTCGAATAATGTTAAAATCATAAAAAGGAAGATCAATATCTGAAGAGAGCCAAGTTTCACAAAGAGCAAATGCATCACAATCATTATTGTGAACTAAAAACTTAAAAGAGTCTAATTTAGGAATAAGACTTCGACAATTCCACTGTAGAATAGTGATCAAATCCCCGACCTCGTTTGGAAAATTATCCATCGAAGGAAATGATTGCTGCAAGGAGGGGCCATTTCAATGTCAATTGCTTTAAGAGGTCTTCACAGTAGGAAGCATTGCCAGAACAATGCTTTTCAGAGGATCAGAAATATTCAGGTACTTGAGGATATCGTCCACAATTTTATCAAATGAGAACAACCCAGATGAAGAAGGGGCTTCTGTTCTTAAAAATGGGACATCAGGGGTTTTGGATGTCCCCGGGAGAGGTGGAAAATCCTGGGTATAGTCAGTTCTTCTGAATCCAGGAGGAGTAGAAACTTCCTTTTTTCCACCACTCCTTGATTTGGGCAAGCTGATTTGAGGTTCTTCATTCTCAACTTTCCGCGAACGGATGCGTTTTCGTTTCCGTGCTGAAAAAAGGAAAGAAGTTCCCTCCTCAGCCAAGTCAGAGTCAGTCTCGTCATCTGACAAAAGAGAAAAGGGATATTTGTCGTTGGTCGATGGCGTGGCCGTCTTAAGCATTTCTGCAAAAGACTGCCGGGAACGTTCCTTAAGTGAGCGTTGTAATTTCTCCCCGCGTTGTTTGTACACCGGGCATGACGAGATACCATGAGGAGTTCCCTTACAGTACACGCATTTTGGTGCAGTGACTGTGCAGGCGCCATCCTCGTGCTTCTCCCCGCATTTGGAACAGCGTGCCTTGCTGCCACAGTGGGACGCCGTATGTCCCAACTGCTTACAGTTTTGGCAGTTCATGACCCGGGGAACGAACAAGCGCACAGGTAGTCGAAGTTTTCCCAGCTCGATGTAGTGAGGAAGGGCTGAACCAGAAAAGGTCACACGGAACGAGTCTGTGGGGGTAAAACTCTTTTTACCCTCGCTGACAGATACTGAGCCCAGTTTTTGGACATCCAGTATCTTCACCGGGGGAAGCAAACGGTTCTTGAAACGGCCAACCGCCTGCTTCTCCAAGATCTCGGGGGTCAGACTCGCTTCGGTGACCACACCTTCGATCTCCACATCACGAGCTGGGATGTAAACTCTATACTCGAGCGTGAAGAGCTGGGAGGCAGCAATCTCGTTAGCCTGCTTCAGGTTAGTGACGGAGACACGAAGTTTATTGTGCCTAACCTTCGTGATTTCAGTCACGGCCGAGTATCGCTTCGTCAGATCATTCGTAATTTGCATTACATTCAAAAGTTTGTTTCTGGGCTGAAAGTAGACAACCCATGGGCCAGTCGAGTCATCTGGATAGGCTCGCGATCGGGGGTTTATCTGAGCCTGTCCTTTGCCAGACTGAGACGATGAACCAGAGATGACAACATCTTTCTTCTGAGATGACGTACGTTTTCGACCCTTCTTGCCATCGCGTGGTGTCATCTTCCGACAAAACGTCCATTTCGTCTTGCGACAAAATGTCCATTTTGCCGTACTAGTGGGAGCGAAAAACGCTCTACCACTGAAACGATAATCACTCGGACACAATAGCATAGCATAGCATAGCATATGCGATTGTACAAATCGTGGGTGGCTATATAATGGTCAACCAATACGTTTTGCAGAAAATATCGAGTGTTGACGCAGAAAATATCACTTGGGATTAGTGATTTTCCCCACACGAAAATAAAATCTACAATAGAAGCATCGCATTATACACCTGGCCACATCCTTACAATCGCAGGGGAAGGGAGGGAAAGTTAATCCAACATCTACTTAAGAAACGATAATCACTCGGACACAATACACAAAAAAAAAACTACAAACACAGAACACAAACTTAAAATTTAACAGATGGGCGAGAGAGAGAAACAAGAACAAAAACTTATCTGATACTCCTATACTACTACCACCGAGCGTTTAAACAGCAGCAGCGGAGCGACGCGCAGCGTGGGTGATCTTCGATCAGCGTGTGCGGGCGGTCTTCGTTGGTGTGTGCTTGTATGAGGGTCGGCACTCAGCTGAACACACGATGATAGATGAGCGGTGTAAATGCGGAGGCAGATGCTGACACTCGATGACGATGATCCGTGTGCAGGTATGCGTTACCACGCACCGATGGTGCGCAAAATGGTTGGCGAATTGGCAATCGCCAAAACAATTTTCCTTCCGATGATGCCGAAAACACACTTTCTTCTCAGAAAAAAACTCACTTTTAGTTAATTGTTTAACTGGGAACTATGTCAGGAAACACTAAGCGAGAAAAACTGATAATTTAAATCAAGTGAATATCGAGAAAACTTCCAAAATAGCGGAGCGCGAACTAAGTCGACCGTACTTCTTGCTAGGACGCAGTGGAGTCGGATTTCCTGTTTATAAGAGGATACAAACATTTTATATATTTGTTACATTTGGCTTGAATGCCCTCAATGTGATCTTTAAAAGTTAATTTATGGTCAAGTATTAAACCAAGATATTTCACTTGGTTTGACCAGGAAATTGGAACTCCGACCATAGTGACTATGTGACTACTACTAGGTTTCAAAAAGGAAGCCCTGGGCTTATGTGGAAATATTATAAGTTGAGTTTTGGAAGCGTTGGGAGAAATCTTCCATTTTTGTAAATAAGAAGAGAAAATATCTAAACTTTTCTGAAGTCTGCTGCAAATAACACGAAGACTTCTTCCTTTAGCGGAAATGCTTGTGTCATCAGCGAACAAAGATTTGTGGCAACCCTGAGGCAAATCAGGGAGGTCCGAAGTGAAAATGTTATACAATATAGGCCCAAGAATGCTACCCTGAGGAACTCCTGCTCTAACAGGTAGTCGATTAGATTTGGAATTTTGATAATTTACCTGCAGAGTTCTGTCAGTTAAATAATTTTGAACTAATTTCATAATGTAAAGTGGAAAATTAAACTTTTTCAATTTAGTAATCAAACCTTCATGCCAAACACTGTCGAATGCTTTTTCTATGTCTAGAAGAGCAACTCCAGTTGAGTGGCCTTCAGATTTGTTTGAACGAATTAAATTGGTAACTCTCAAGAGTTGATGAGTAGTTGAATGCCCATGGCGAAATCCAAACTGCTCATCTGCAAAAATTGAGTTCGTATTGATATGAAGCATCATTCTATTCAAAATTATTTTTTCAAAAAGTTTACTTATTGAAGAAAGCAAACTTATTGGACGGTAGCTAGAAGCTTCAGCTGGATTTTTATCCGGCTTCAAAATTGGAACAACTTTTGCATTTTTCCATTTATCAGGAAAGTATGCCAAATGGAAACATCTGTTAAATAATTTTACCAGGAAAGACAAGGTACTCTCTGGGAGTTTTTTGATGAGGATATAGAAAATTCCATCATCACCTGGAGCTTTCATATTTTGAAATTTTTTAGTTATAGACCTTACTTCGTCCAAATCAGTCCCCCAGGAATCATCAAAAATATTTTCCCGAGAGAAAATATTCCGAAAATCCCGAGCAACCTGATTCTCAATAGGACTAGTAAGACCCAAACTGAAATTATGGGAACTCTCGAATTGCTTAGCAAGTTTCTGAGCTTTTTCCAAATTTGTGATCAAAATTTTACCACCTTCTTTAAGCGCTGGAATTGGCTTTTGAGGTTTTTTCAAATTTTTTGTGAGTTTCCAAAAGGGTTTGGAACTCGGGTCTAATTTAGAAACATTATTTTCAAAACTTTTGTTCCTCAGGGCAGAGAATCGCTTTTTAATTTGTTTTTGCAAATCCCGCCAGATAACTTTCATGGCAGGATCGCGTGTTCTTTGAAATTGTCTCCTACGGACATTTTTAAGACGGATCAAGAGCTGAAGATCATCGTCTATTATAATTGAATCGAATTTAAGCTCGCATTTTGGTACTGAGGCAGCTCTTGCTTCAACTATAGAAGTAGTCAGAGATTCAAGAGCATAATTAATTTCATCTTTGGTTTGCAAAGGAATGTTTGGATCGAAGTTATATTCCATAAATGTTCGATATTGCTCCCAATCAGCCCTATGGTAATTGAAAGTAAAGCTGTTGGGATTAGAAATTATTTCTTGGGATATTTCAAAAGTTACTGGAAGGTGATCAGAACCGAAGTCAGCATGGGTAACCAATTGGCTACAAAGATGACATGAATCAGTTAAGACCAAATCAATAGTTGAGGGATTTCTTGCAGAAGAAAAGCATGTTGAGCTGTTTTGATATTGAATAGTGTTATCAGTTGCTTTTTACTTCTTTCGTCAACTTGATGGATGGTCATGGAGAGAGCTTCGACGAGCACATTGATAGGAATGTACAAAGCGTTACTACCATCAGCTGTTTGTTGATGGTGATTGTGATAGGTCGCAACTCTGCTTGCAACATTATTTTGAGATTTTGTCTTCTACAACCTCGAGAAAATATGGTCATATTTATGCTCTCCCTAAAATATCAGCTATGTCTTGCCTAATTTTATTATAATCTCTGGTAGAAGATCGCACCAAAACTGCTAGATTATGTGATAAATTCTCTTAAAACTTTTCAGGAACCGCTTTGCAAATATCCGCTCTAAATTTGATTCCCTTGATCATTTTCGCGTATCCTCAAATCCTCTTTACAATCGTCATTCAATTTTTTCACAGAACTTCTTAAATATTTTACTCTGAATTTTCACAACGGCCTTTCAGTTCTAGTTAAAACTCCTTTATAGTTCTGTCCAAAAGTACTCTGGAAATTTTCTCAGAACTACCTCATGAAGTCATTCTGAAATCTTTTTAAATTCCTATGGAATTTTCATCAAAGTTCCCTTAAAAGTTCTTCAAAGTGATTTATCCTTTGATTTACACGGCAATCCCTTCACTGTGAGTGACAACTGGTCATTTCACTTCGTTTTCACAGTGAAGTGACACCCGTAATAAGGTCCCTAAAAATCTAGTCCAGTTTAAGAGCTTCAACATTTTTTCATGGGCCAGAATCTTATTTTTTTCTCGATTTATCATTGAAATTTACGGGCTTTTCCCGATGATTTCGAATTTCCATCTTTTTCCTGGACCATTGGTCACCCTGTAATATTTGTCTTTCTAAAATTAATATCAGCTCTTAAATGGACAAACTTAGGTCCACTCTCCAAGCATAGTTGTCTGAAGCCGTAGCATAAATCTGGCTCAGAAAAGAAGAGGAATGACGTTTCCCGTGAACATACATAGTTTTATGAATTTAAACCAAAAAAATATTCTGAAAAAAATACCAAAGAGATCTAATCTGGTGGGTTGCATTGCGCGTTGCGCACATTTATTAGCAATTGCGCACTTTGGACGGATCCAGTTTCGAATACAAAACACAACAACAGACGTAATTTTATAGGGGGTGGTCGATTGTGATAATATGTTACAGAAGGGCTTAATTTTGGGCCATTTTCCGTGACATAATTCAGGAACGCTCACTCAAAAAATAAACTGATTTAACCTAGAGACCCTATCGGCCTAATCTAGGTCGTAATGATTTTCGAACCAATTTGAACTGTTAAAATCGGACCAGTTTTTACTGTTATTTTAAGAAGAAAACAGAAAGGAAGTATTACAATCTGAGTGAAAAGCCAACCGTTTTTTTTGGAAATAACTTCATGATTGAGAGACATATGCGTATTGTATGGGTAGATAACCGATCAATTATTTAATCAAAACAAACAAAATGTTCAACTGGGAAAATCTTATATCATTCAAGATTTGCTATTAAATCGTACGTTTTTAATTTCCAACTCCTACATGTTTTTCAAACGATATTAAATGAATGAATTGGTCAGCTTATATTGCATATCATAGTATTCAGATAAACCGAATGGAACTTCCGGTGTACACAATTCTGTTTCATTTCCATATCAACCGATTTAGAATGTGCCCAACATAGGCTGGCACTACCGGGAATTACCGTTTAGCTTCGTTTTACTGGTGCACTTACAGTGTACACTCATAAAATTCGACACATTTTTACTGGCGAATTTCCATGTAAAATTCCACATGATTCTCATGTGTCCACACATAAACAGAATCAACTCAGAAGTACACATGAAATTTATGAGTCTAATGAATAGTATGTGTGGTTACTCATGAACTTTATGTGTACATATAAGAACTATGTGTTCGACAGTGTTGCAGAAATTCATGTGTAGGACACATCAAATTAAGCATTGAATTTTTATTAGTGTAGTTGCTAAGCATCGTGTAATATCGCATTTCAACTACTTACGAGAAATGAAAAAAACGAACAACTAATACTATCGTTACAAGAGAGTCATGCACAGCTCATCCATTGGTTTGTTTTGTTTACTAACTTGGGTGCTGGTCACCAGTAGGTGTATGAATCAGCACTTAACAAAGTTTTCACATAGTTTCTACTGGGAACGCACATAATATTTTTCCAATAACAAAATTTATGATTTTTATTTGAACATCGCATTCGCATAACATAATAAATTTTATTCATATAGATTGGAAACATAGGGTTCATGTGATTTTGTGGAGCAATTTACAATTATGAGATCACATGAAAGTTATGTGAAATTGATTTATTTTATGATCGAGGGTTCAGTTTATTATTTCTTATCGGCCCAATACATAGGCCGGAACCAACGTCGTGGCCAGAAAAATCTCAACGCCCTTGACTTGGAACGAATCCAGACCAGCTTTATTGAGTTTGTCACGCTTGCCATATACAACCACCGGCGCCGACCACCCAGGACTTGATTCGCATTTGAATTTGGTGGAGCAGCTTGGTTATTCAGCTCGGAAAGTAGAAGTGAAAATATCTGCTTTGCACACATTTTCTGCCATGCTTTTGAGTAAGAAAATTACTATATAATAACAGGGTTGTGCATTCTATATCTTAAGACATAAGATTTAACTGAAAACATTTATTCCAAACATCAATAACCCTTTCCTTTGAAGATATATCATTTTATGATAGTGTCAGCTCTTAGTTTGAATACCACAGCTACTAAATAAACTATTCTAACAATCACTCGTTCGGCTTCATTCGGCGATCGTGATAGTTGCTTGTGGTAGTGTGGCCACAACTTGATTTCCTCAGTTGGTGTAAATTTATATGTAGGTACATACACAGCACTGAGCGGTGCTAAACATCACGGCTTACTTTTTGAGCTAGCGGATCGCTCGATCCAGTCTGCAAACGCGTTCCGCCACTCACGGTTAGTGATTGATTTTCACGATCGTGATCTCCTTACGTGTGCGGTTTCGCAGGGTTTCGTAGGGTCGTTGGATTTTCTTTGCGGTGGAAGAATCTTCGCTCGGTATATGTGTTGGTATATCGAGAGTAATAATAACATCGATTTAATGCCAATAAAAAAAAGATCGAACGCATTTGTGCGGCATGACGGGTGGTTTCGTCGATCGGACAAGTGAAGTTGCTCTGAGGTCAATCGGAAGCATGCCGTGTGCGGATATCTCTTTCTATTATTATGTTTGATATTATTTCGTGAATTTGAAAATGTTCGACGTATCTGTTAACCCTAGGCTGGTCATAATCGTAGCGTTTTATAATGTATTTATAGAGTGTTGAGATTTTCAATTTGGAAGAAGGAAAAACGTTTTTAATTTTAGCGGAACGAAAAAAAAAACTACGGATAAAGATATTAAATCAGCGTATGAGTGGGACTGGCTCTAAAAGTACCTCTAATGTGCGGTGTGTGACTCGTTTGCGTGGGTACACAGTGGCAGATGCTGCATCAGAGTGAAGTGAAAAAGAAACATACATGTTTGTGGAAACATCACACAACCCGGCGCGTGCGTTTGCGATCAAGGTGAAATATGTTTTTTTTTTCGAATCATGGATTGGGAAAACAATTGTGAGGTGCAAGTGTTTATAATGTACGGTGAAAATTTTTCGTTTAACTGACTCTAGTTTGCACAAGTTTCATGGAGAATTATTTTGTTGATAAATATACAATTTTAAATGGAAAAATATCGCACCGAGAACAAAACAAACATTGCCCAGAAATTGGTAATGATGCCCTTGGTCATAGCGCAGAATTTGGGCACATAAACTACATCGTTAGAAAAATTATAAATTTCCTGCGAATAACACTCACTAAAAAAGCAAGATTCCCTTTGTTTGATGCGAGATTTTCAATTAATCTGTTTGTTAAAAAGCAACAGTCAGTTTTGGCACTAGTGCGTCAGTTTTTGGCCAAATAAGTTTTGTTGTTTTTTTGCGTAGATAGGGGAAATTTCTCAAGGGTTGGCCCATGGATCTCAATCTCAATAAAAATTTCCTGTTCTTGAGTTATTCTTTGAACATTGCGTCATCTGGACAATACAAACGGCTATTCTTGGCTGGCAACGAAAAACTGATAAAAATGCTTTATTTTGGAATTTATGACGACATTAGGGACATTAACCCTATATAGCAAAATATATGATCTAATATTAATAAATTTTGTAAATAAATGATAGTGTCAATTAGAGGACCATTAGGGCAATAAACTGGCACACTTACCCAAATTAATTAAAAGTAGTAGACAGGCATGGAAAATCATTTGCATTCATTTCGTGCATTCATTTACATTCATTTGCCTCTATCTATTTTTTTCAACAGTATTCTGCAAAATGATGCATATAGCTTTTGTAGGTTTTGTTATTAGCTACAACTTTTGTTAACAAACCAAATCCGTATCTCTTATGCAT
The DNA here is from genome assembly GCF_037179485.1 of Ochlerotatus camptorhynchus. Classification (NCBI taxonomy): domain Eukaryota; kingdom Metazoa; phylum Arthropoda; class Insecta; order Diptera; family Culicidae; genus Ochlerotatus; species Ochlerotatus camptorhynchus. The sequence continues at coordinate 1,252,562 of NW_027040569.1, read as the reverse complement.
GACGAACCAGAGCGAACAGAAGCCACTACTGTTTTTCAGTGAATGTGTTTTACATTCACTGAAAAACAGTGATAAGTTCTGCCCGCTCTAGTTCTTGATGCATAAGAGATACAGATTTGAGTTATGAGCAAAAGTTGTAGCTAATAACAAAACCTACAAAAGCTCTATGCATCGTTTTGCGGAATACTGTTGATGCAAAAAGTTAGAAGCAAATGAATGTAAATGAATGTATGAAATGAATGTAAATGATTTTCCATGCCTGGTAGTAGTTAGTAGTAAAAAAGCAGTAAAAAAAGAGCTACCAATGTATTATAAACATCATCAGTTGCAACGCGAGACAGATTTTTGACGTAGGACTACGTCTGTGATTTCTATATGGGAGTACACTTTGTGAAAACCAAAAATGGAACTTGTAACGAAATTATGAAAGTTTTTAAACGTTCATAACTCAGCTGCCCCTGGACTAATTTCAATAATTTTATCACCAATCGATCAGAAATGTGTTTACGCATCTATTCAGTTTAAGACTTTATCATTTTTTAAAATTATCACCGATTGCCTGCTAAAAGCGATTTCCCTAACACAGATTTCAAAGTTGAATTCTATACGGTCTAACCAAACGGTGTTCAATCACCGCGTGGTGAGTGGTGGTGTTATCCAGTACACAACAAAAGGCTGCCTGCAAGCAGCAAGATGCAGCCCACGTGAGCATTAGACTGATGCAAAATTTGAAATTTTCGCGCCACAGTGCTCAAACGTTTTCAAATCAGGTCCTGATTAGCCTCCCAAAATGTAAACTCATTTGGTAAGAAACTGACTTGGCACAAACTATTCGAAGTTTATATGGAAATTACTATGGGAAAACCAAACTTTTTGGTCATTGTCTTCTACTCATTTTCCCTATTGCTTTTTCGAAAGTTTCTATAACTGTTCTTACGGGAAGCTACAACTTTGCAGAATATCGTTTTTCAGCCAAATGTCAAATTAAATTGTTATTAATTGTTTAAGAGATTGATAATCTTATGGCATGATCAAGCAGCTGTTCTGTAAGCAACAATATATTCTGCAGTGTGACATAGTAGCCATGATATTTGTGCTCTATTCTTCGCAACAGAAACACCAATGTTGCCTGCTAAACAGTTGAATGAGCATAATTATAATACATCAGCATAGTGATGTGGTAAATTTTTAGATAAATATGAACAAAAACATAAGTTTTCCCATAGTAATTCCCATATAAACTTGAAATGGTTTGTGCCAAGTCAGTTTCTTACTAAAATAGTTCAAATTTTGGAATGCTAAGCAGAACCCAATTTGGAACCGTTTAAGCACTGTGGAGCGAAAATTTCAAATTTTGCATCAGTCTAGTGAGCATCCATAGAAGGAGGAAGAAGCCACACCGCTATTGATCGGAATCAGTAGCTCTTCGTGAGTCGCTGTGGGCCATCTAGTTCAAACGCGTCATACTAAAGAGTATAAACAGAGGGAAAACCTTGCTCAAATACCTATTCCTACACAAAACACATTTAACAAATAAAATTTATTATATAAGACCACGTAGTCCTACGTCACCATTGCGAACAACCTCATAAGGCTGTCCCTTGTTGTTTTTTTTAATAAAACATATTAAATGCGATTATATGTTCCATGAATTACTGAATCCGTTTATTGTTGTTCTTTTCCATAGTTTTAACGGTGAAAAAAATTGTACAATGGAAGCTTTTACATGTTAAATTGCAATTTTCCAATAATTTATTGTAATTTTTAGTTCAATCGATGCACCTCAGTAAGTAGGTTTATTGGGAATTTTGATCAATTAGAGTGCAAGATGCTAATTCTCTAAGTGCCGTTTATGTTTTTACCATAGCAGTTTCACGCCACTAGAACTTCTGATTTGCATAATTATTTATTGTGGTGTGGAATCATTTACATTTTTGCTAACATCCATTTTGGATCTTGTCAAATTTTTAAAATGGCGTCTTCGAAAAAAATCAAAAAATGTTTGCACGGAATCGACACTTCTGGTCGAAATGACGCCTGACACAAAATTGTAGGGAAAAATAATATATTTCTGAGTAAAGTATATAAACAAATATTTTTATTAACTTCAAGTAAAACTTTAAAACAAAATGTAAAAAACCTAAATGCCCTTCCGATTTTTGAAAAAAAAAAAAATGTGGAAAAAGCTCATGAAAAATGCAAATTTCTGAAAAGTTTTACATTATGGACACATAAAAATTGACATAAGTTGTGGGACAAAAACTTTTAGTAAAATGATTGAACTTTTTGTTGTAATATTTTTTGTGTAATTTATACACAGAAAACAATTTTTAAGACATTTTAAATAAGCATTTTTTGTTTAAATATTTTTTCAACATTAGGAGATATGGGTCTTTAAATTTTTTTCAAGATTTTTTTCTTAATATAAATGAACATGTTTGTTTATTTTTCCCAGAAAGACATTTTTTTACTACAACTTTGTCTCATGCGCCATTTCTATCAAAACACCGTTTACGCGCTATAATTTTTTCAAAAGTTTTGCCATATCCAAAATAGCTGAATTGAAGCACAAATGTTAAACATTGCCCATAACAAACAATTAACATAGTTTCATACGAATTGGAGAAGGTAGATTTAAAAACGCAAATTATTTTAATTATTTTGCCTAGAACTGCACGCTTAGGGGATTTTTAACTATCGAACAGGTTTGGGCCGAAAAGTCTGAGAATTTTATGATTTTTTTTTCTTTGATTTGTTTTTCGTCGATCTTGTTTTCCGTGCTGAACACCAACGCTACCGATGCCAGAGAGGCAGCTCCCACACCTGGACCCTATTTATCGACCCATCAACTCATGAACCGGGGACCAACGGCTTTATTTCCCTTCCGAAGGAAGACGTGACCAGAGATGTTATGCCTCAGAATATCCCGGCGGCGCCGACTGGGATTGAACCCTGGCCTGCTGAGGTGAGAGGTAAGCATGCTTGCCACTACACCACCGGCGCCGCTTTTATGAAATTTTGCCCACAGGTAGAGTTTACGATCAAATGAACAAAAAAAAAATCGGTATGATTAATTTGTCCGGAATATTTTAGTTGAAGGTTTCGGATTTTGACGTACGGATATCACGTAATTTGAAACTTCATAACTAATGAACCAAGCATCATTGAAAGAACTTTATTTAGTGACATTATTAGTAAATTAAACACTGAGTTACGATTTTTTTTTGAATTTTTTTATCTTTGACTAATCATGTTTTATTACTTGATGCGTGAAGTTATCGATTTACATAGTTGGAGATGCTTAACGTCAATATCAGAGTTAAAGTGAACATTTTATACGATAAATAGATGAGGAGATGGGCCGTTATAGTACGGCAGTGTGAAAATTGTATATTGAGAGTAGTAAGCGAGCAAAGGATGATTTTGAGTAAGGTAAGAATCGGGTCGACCATATTTTGTATCGTTAACATTTTCTTAAACTCTACCTGTGGGCAAAATTTCATAAAATTCTGAGACCCCTCGGCCCATTTTGCCCAGTAATAAAAAAAAAACCACATAGTCAATGCTAGATGTGTGTTAGTTTACATAATTATTAATGTAAATATATTGACTAGAAATATTTCACACAATTTGCAAGAAAGTTTGTTAAAATTTGCGAATTTGTTTGTCTCAAGATAAAATAAAAATGCAGTTTGACGAAACTTTTCCATTTTATTTTGCTATGTCATTGAGAGTTTGTTTACTGCTAAAGGTAACTAAACAACATTAATTATTAAACAAAAGTTTCAATATAATACAAATATCAATTTGCTCTTGTTCTAGACTGGAAGTTAATGCTTTTAAAAACCCGCTAAGATACAATTATTTACAAAATGATGCATTTGAATGTTGAAATATTAGTTATTTTGGATTTCAAGACAGAGTGTTCAACATTTGAGTCAACTGAAATTTTAATGATAATGAGGAAAATTTCCGATAGAAAACCAACCTTCCATCGCGAGAAACTGTGCTAAGAATACCTGTGTACGATAAGTGCGTAAGTTTGTAGCCCTAGTGGTCCTTTAATTGATGAATCTACGTTACGGTCGGCCAGTAGATGGAAATGACTTGAAAATGATAATGACGTTTTGCTAGCTGTCAAATCGTATGGAATATTTTTTAGTACATCATCACTTTTGTGGTTTTGGATTTAAAACCTTGGTGTCGCATGCACTGGTGCAGTTTTGCGTAGATTCATCAATTAGCCTTACCTTAGATTTATTTTTGTTTCAATCTCTTCCAAATAGATTTCGTTAAAAAGTTAGAACATATATTTAGCGATAAAATCATGTGAAAAAAATAAAATAATATTTAAGGCTAGTGTCACCATACATATTTTTTTGTGTTGTCTGCGTATATGCTTGAGATATTTTTTAACTTTTTTTTTATTAATTTTATACGGACATAGAATTTTTAATTTAATACTAGTGGAATCGAGAAGCGCGCACTTTCAGATATGAGTGCATGATATTTGAAATACATCTTAGTAATTTATATACTTACTTCAACTCATTTGCAATAAAAATGGTTTTTCGAAATTATGAAATCATTAGAAGTTATAATGATAATTAGTATTTGTAAGTTAGAATAAGAGGTTGTAAAGTATGTGTTTGACTCATAAAACCTGTCGATTTTGCTTTCAGAGCATCGCAATCAGCGATTTTATAATTCGTGAGTGTTCACTCAGAGTTAGCCACCCACTCACAGTCTCATTCTCTGACTTTTCTTTTGCTATTGATGAATCTACGCAAAACTGCACCAGTGCATGCTACACCTAGGTTTGAAATCCAAAACCACAAAAGTGATGATGTTCTAAAAAATATTCCATACGATTTGACAGCTAGCAAAACGTCATTATCATTTTCACATCATTTCCATCTACTGGCCGACCGTAACGTAGATTCATCAATTCTGTTCTCAGTAAATCCAAAAGAAAGCGGTTAGGTATTTATAGTAAGATGGACAGAGGGAGTAAGACGGACAGTTTACTGTAAGATGGCTTTACTATTGAATAATAGATTTGCGATATTCAATGCATTCCAGAAGGAAGCTCAAGGGAGCTGTCAACTGTCAAATATAAACAAAAACAAACGTAATTCTTCTAGCGACGAGGTGATGTTAATTTCGGTGTGCTGACAACATTGTTTACTATCCTGCTCCAGGTGTTCTCGATTATTTGTTGATATAAGTAATTACATTTTGATTTTACGTTTGAAAATAGGGGCATTTTCGCAAAAAAGTTTACTATTAGTGCAAGACGGACAATACAAATAATTCATAGGAAACAAATTTTAATGTTCGATTTTACTTAATGTTGTGTATGCTTAGAATATTTTGCTTTGGTTGCTTGACTTGCAAGAAAATATTCGATGGAGGAAAACATATGTTGGGCTCTAGTTTTCTTGGCATGCACAGAAAAAATCTTAAATCTACTGATGATGTAAAAATCCATACCTGCAAACAGGGTGCCTTCCATTCATTTTGGCTAAAAAAATTGTTATGAAATTATGGAATAATAAGATATTATGATAATATTTTGATTATGTAAGCAACAAGAAAAGATTGCGAAGTTTGTGTTTGACACATAATACCTGCCAATTTTGCTACATGAGAGTCACAATAAGCGATTTTGCCATTTATCTCACCCACTCTTCGCTCTTCACTCTTCGCGAAGAGGCAATCCGAAAATCGCTCATTGTTACTCTGTAAAAGCTAAATTTGCAGGGTTTATGAGTCAAACACAAACTTTACAATATTTTCTTGTTACTTACACATACAAATTTCATAATAATATCTTATTATTACATAATTCAACAAAACATTTTTTTGCCAAAATGAATGGAAGGCTCAGCCAAAAATTCATGCGTCTAAAATTGCATTTGGAAACAGTTGGTTGGCCTACACTCAGAAAATGTTTCAATTAGATGTTACATGAAAACATATATAGATTTTTTCCATCTAGTTTTTCACGTAAATTTTACGTTTTTCATATGTGGATTGGTTTGAAAGTTCTAATTTCAATCCACATACAACTCTAATAGGTAGTATAGGATTTGGAAATAAATTTCACTTTATTTTCATGTAGCATCTAAGTGAACATAACTCCAAGTGAAAAGATCTTTGCCCAATCCACTAGAAAACAACATAGATTTTATGGTACTTTCTAAGTAAATTTTATTATGTTTTCACTTAAATTTTAGTAAGTTTCTTCGTAGCATCATCCATTGTAGGGAATTTAAAAATTGTTTTTCGAGATAATAAAAATGTTTTTGTTCAGAAAGCTGATAATATATTCCTATTAAAAACCCAAATAATGTAACTATTCCACAAATGGTTTGAATGATACCCAAACACGTCGTTAAGCAAAATAACCATAACAATTTTATTAGGTATATCTTATGTGTTCCAGCAACTTCCGGCCAGCTGCACATCCTCTGCCAATCTTTCGGGTGAGATCATTCCTCGTCCGTCCATTCCTCGTTCTAAAAATATACCATAAATAAATGGTGTATCATGACAAAAATAAAACATCATACTTATCATAAAATTCAACAAACCCAATGGTATATGTGAATGCAGCAAAAACTCGTCAGCAATGCAGCGTTTGGACGCCATGTTAGGTTTTGTTTGTATCTGAAGGTTACGTGTTTTTCCAGTGAAATTTATGTGACAAATTTTTTGAGTGTAAAGTCTCAAAACCCCATGATGAGGTGTAGCTTCCATGGATAATACTTCAGCCGCGAGATGTCGGTCAGATGCTGTCTGGGACGCACATCCATGGTGGACAAATGCTCGGTGAGGTGAAGTGGGCTTGGGTGCTATTATAGCGGTAACAATTCGCTTGAGGGCGACTGTTTGTGGATAGTGGTTTTTCGAAGAAGATTAATAACGAGTGATCACTAAAAAATGAGAATGAAAAGAATTACACCATGAAGTTTAGTTCAAACTGATTTATTTCATACAATGGGTTAACTTAAGTCTTCAAACTGAGCTTAGTGAATATTGGCATACTGTCCGTGGTCCACCGTGCGCTTAGTCATGATATTGGAACATGACCGTTGGACGGCTGTCACATTGATTTTCCGGATGTAGCTTTTGATCATGTTGATGAGTTGCTTGGTGTTCTTGGACTTCCAATTATCCTTATACCATGGAACTCAACAGACCTAAAAAATCCACGATAGGACGGCACTGCTGCAGATTTGTTGGATTTCGGTCTTTTGGCACATATGGCATATTTTGGCTTTCCGCTGTACTTTTGGGTCATCCAGCGGCATTGGGATCTCACGGTTTTGATTTGCTCGTCAGTGTACTCTGGAGATATGGATTTTGTAGCGTATTTTGGGATCTCGGAAATAGAGAAGACAACCACGAATACTTCTTAAAACTTACATTGTCCGGTTACCACAGTCGAACCGTCTAAAGCGAATAAAACGATTTCCGACGAAAAAGCGATTTTTGACGTAAGACTACATCTTTCGGGAAGATGGGGGTACACTTTATGAAAACCGACAGATGAAATAATGAAAGATTTTGAACGTTAATAACTTAGCTTCCCCTGGACCAATTTCAAATTTTTTATCACCATTCGACCAGAAACATTTCTACGCATCGATAACAATGCTTTTGACTGTTGATTTTCAAATTGAAACTATTGAAAAAGTGGTAAATTTCAAGCATTGTCCAAAAGCTTCAAAATAACTTACAAATCCACCAATTACGTACATGCATATGCTGCTTCCCCAACACAGTCATCAGAGAATGGTTCCTAGATGAAACAAGTCGAAGTGACATTCGTCTCCGATCTTCGGGCGTGTACGAATAGGGAGGATGCAATTGCGGAACATTTTGCTGCCCATTCAGAACCACACGCCCCCAACGACCACACAAAATGCTCTCCGTTTTTTTTCCTTGGATTTGTTTTCCGTGCTGAGCACCAATGCTACCCACACCTTTTTTTTTTTTTTTTTTTATACAGGGGGGAATCTGCTCACAGACACCTGAGAAGGAACTCAGGGTGTGGGGATGGGAGAATTTCACTCCCGACCCACTAAACCTTACCCTGTGCGCTTGGCCCTTGGCCTCCCCGGAACCGCCCGAAGGCATTACTTCGTGGGAGGGGCCGCTGTAGCGCTATGGCGCCTCTCTAGCAATACTCTAACGATCTGGTCGGGCAGTAGGTAACTGCTGCTCGGCTCGCCACTGTCGTTGTAATACCGAAACTATGTGGGTGACCGCAGTCACCACCGTGCTCCAGTTCTCGGTGGTACCACACATCCTATGAACGATGTTGTCCGGACTGGTATCCGCTCCGCATATCGCTAGCATAGCGCTCGATACTGGCTCGAAACGTGGACAGGCAAACACGACGTGTTCGGCGGTCTCCTCGACACCAGCACATGTGGGGCAGGTGGGAGTACTTGCATGTCCGAACCTATGCAGGTAGCTCCTAAAGCAGCCATGGCCTGACAGGAACTGTGTCAGGTGGAAGTTTACTTCCCCATGGCGCCTGTTGACCCAGCTTGATACGGAAGGTATCAAGCGGTAAGTCCACCTCCCCTTTGTGGAGTTTTCCCACTCCAATTGCCATCTCGCGGTCGACACAACTCGCGCGTTGTTGCGCACCCCTCGAACGGTCCTCGCGTCATAACACGCCACATCCTCCTTAATGATAAGGCTGATTGGCATCATCCCTGCTATGACACAGACGGCCTCTCTCGAGATAGTGCGGTATGCACTGGCCACCCTTAAGCACATTAGCCTGTGTGTACTCTCTAATTTCTGCCTGTGGCAGTCAATATCCAGTACCGCAGCCCACGCAGGGCCGCCGTATCTGAGGATAGATACTACGACCCCAGCGAGGAGCCTGCGCTTACTGGCATTCACTGCCGAGCTGTTTGACATCATACGGGATAATGCCCCCACAGCCATAGACGCTCTCTTGCAGGCGTACTTGACGTGGCAGCCGAAGCTGAGCTTATCGTCGAGCATGACCCCCAAGAGTTTTAGAGAGCGCACAGACCTAATTGTGCTTCCGCCGACTGTCAACGTTGCATGCTGTACTGACATGCGATTGTTGACTACGACCACTTCCGTCTTGTGATGGGCGAGCTCCAGTTTCCTGGTTCTCATCCATTCCTCCACAAGCCTGACGCAGTGGGCCGCTGTCAGCTCTACCTCCTCGAGGGATTCCCCGCAGACTACCAGCGTGACATCGTCGGCAAAACCTACAATTTTCACGCCTACCGGGAATTTTATCCTCAACAGTCCATCGTACATGACGTTCCATAACACCGGGCCCAGGATGGAGCCTTGTGGCACACCTGCGGTGACTCTAACGCATTTTTCGCCATCTTCTGTGTCGTACGTCAACACACGATTCTGGAAGTAGCTTTCCAGAATCTTATACAGCCCTCCGGGAATTTGGAGCTGGTGTAGCGAGCGGGCTATCGCCCCCCAGCACGCGCTGTTGAACGCGTTCTTCACGTCTAAGGTTAGCACCGCGCAGTAGCGAATGCCCCTTCGTTTCCGATGGACCACCTCTGCCGTCTGGATGACGTCGCGGATGGCGTCCACCGTGGATCTGCCCTTTCGGAACCCGTACTGGCTGCTTGACAGGCCGTCTACACCTTCGGTGTAGGCCGACAGCCTGTTGAGGATGACCCTCTCAAGCAGTTTCCCAGTGGTGTCCAGCAAACAGATGGGTCTGTATGCTGACGGGTCCCCAGGGGGTTTTCCTGGCTTCGGAAGCAGCACCAGCTTCTGCCGCTTCCACGCGTCTGGGAAGACGCCTACGTCCAGACAAGTCTGAAAAACAGAACGGAACATGTCTGGATTTTCCGCAACGGCCACCCTCAGAGCCACAACCGGGATCCCATCTGGGCCCGGGGCCTTGCCCACCACCAGTGACCTGGCAATACCGCCAAGTTCACTGTTCGTCACTCTAGACACTTCTCCCTGATCCGCGCCTGGGATCCGCGGCCAGGAGTCTACGTCCCTACGCGGGAACAGGAACCCAACGATCGGAGCCAGTACCGCTGGTGATCTCTCCGGGGGTGCCGTCACGCCGCGGGTCTTTGCCATGACCACTTTGTAAGCATCCCCCCATGGGTTCGTGTTGGCGCTTTGGCATAGGCTGTCAAAGCACGCGCGCTTGCGTCTGGCGATCTCTTTATTGAGGGCTGCCTTAGCCGCTCGGAGAGCGACGCGGCGTTCCTCGCGAGATTCAGTCGTACGAGCTCGTTGCATCCTCCTTCTCGCCTGGAGGCAAGACGCCCTGAGGATAGCAATCGACTCGCTCCACCAGTACACCGGTCTGTGGCCATGCCTGGGATAGGCTCTCCTAGGCATGGTTGTATCGCACGCCCTTGTCAGTGCTGCTACCAGTTCTTCCCCCGTCAGATCCGGGGTTATTCGCTCCCGCCTCAGTGCTTCGCCGAAGACCTCCTCCTCGAAGAACGACGTCCGCCAGCCTCGAGCGCAGGAAGAATTTCCTCCTGCCACTCGCCTCTCACCTGGCCCCACACTGTACCGAATCGCCTGATGGTCACTATGGGTGTAACCCTCATCGACCCTCCAGTGTAGGTTGCCCTCCAAACTCGGGCTGCAGTATGTCACGTCGATGACGGATTCTGCACCATTCCTTCTGTAGGTACTGACCGAGCCGGTGTTGGATAGTACAACGTCCAGCTTGGCCATTGCCTCCAGTAGAATGCATCCTCTCTGGTTGGTGTGGTGGCTACCCCACTCTACCGCCCATGCGTTAAAGTCGCCCGCAATGACCACCGGTCTTAGGCCGACAAGTACCGCAGTCAGTCTGTCCACCATCTGCGAGAATTGCTCGATAGACCACCTGGGCGGAGCATAGCAGCTACTTAAGTATACTCCGTTAACCCTGGCGATTACGAATCCCTCGCTCGAGTTGGACACGACTACCTCCTGAATGGGGAAGCTCCCCATCGTGCATATCGCCGCCATCCCCGACGCGTCCGTGACCCAATTCCCGTTGCCGGTTGGGACGCGGTACGGGTCAGAGATGATTGCGACATCCGCTCCCCATTCCACTGCCGATTGCCACAGCAGTTGCTGGGCAGCCGAACAGTGGTTCAGGTTCAACTGCGCTACCTCGAACATGGCTGAGCATTGCTCTTTGCCTTAGCAGCATTGCTCTTGGACCCCGGGCAGCGGGGGCCACCTGCCATGTGGTTGGTAGGGGTATTCCCCTTCTCCGCGCATATAGTGCACCTCGGCGGCTTTTGGCAACCTCGCGCCTTATGGCCCTCCAAGCCGCACCATCTGCAAAGCTTGCTCCTGTCGGTGTTCTTACAGTCACGGGCCACATGGCCCTGACCGAAGCACCTAAAGCAAGCCGTCACCGGTCGGGGAATACTGACGGGGCAGACCGACCAGCCCACTCGCACCCTCCCTGCGGCTACCGCCTTTCTGGCCTCAGCTGCAGAGAGCCTGATGGTAGCCACTTGGGTGGAGAACAGTCCCTTCCTCAAGGTAATCGCTGATTGCGGTACCTCGACTTGGCACTGTTCCCGGAGCGCCGTGACTATCTCGGTCGCCTCCGTCACTTCGTCCAGGTCCTTGACCTGGATGGTGATAGTCGAGCCTAGCGACTTCACCTGCACCCCAGAACCAACAACCTCCTTTGCCAGTTTCTGGTAGGTTGGTCTCTGGTCCTTAGCACCACGTTTGAGCACCAGGAGCATCTCGCCTGTACGAGTGCGCCTGATGCTCCTCACGTTACTGCCCATCTCCACAAGGCGCTCGTCCGTTCTCATTTTCTTCAAGACTTCCGCGTATTTCGACGCGTCCGTCTTGAAGATGAGAGCTTCGCCCTTGTTCCTGGTCCGGGCAGCACTGCTCTTGGGGGCAGTTTTGTCCGGGGGTTTCGGGGGTTTCGGGGGTTTCGGGGGGGTACCCTTCTTACCGCCCTGCTTCCCGCCCTTGGAGCCGCTAGGTTTCTCAGTATTTCTATTGGCTATTCCAGCCCTCTTCTTCGGTACGTCCACTGAAGCATTGGACTGATGGGCAACCGCCGCACTCTCCACTTGCACAGAGACTTTCCGTCTCTTAGGGCGTGCTGCGCCCTTTACTGGCGAAGGTGAGGGCCGATTTCGCTTCTGTTCCTGCGTAACGGCAAAGTGGAGGGCCTCGCTGGACATCGTATTGTTGCCCGCGAAGTTGAAGGCGTCCGTCTGGGTAGACTTCGGTTCCTTCTGTTCCGCCCTCTCTGCGACCTCTAGTCGCTTCCTGAGCCGCTCGTGGTCGTCCTGGGCCTCGTTCACGGTTGCACGGAGCTGTCGCAAGGCCTGCTTTAGGTCCTTCGCGATGTTGCTCTTCGTACTCGTGAACTCTATTATGACGTCGAGTTGTCCCGCGATTGCCAGCAGCCTAGGGAGGGGCCCAAAGCTATTCATAGTTCTGATTAGCCCGGGCCAGTCCTTCGGCTGCTCTTCCGGCTGTCCACCGATCCCGGCCGTTGTCTCTGCATCGCGCGGAGATTTCAACCGTGTGTTCGGCTCTCTGTGTTCAGGAGATCTGGGTAGACCTCCCTTCGCGAACGGGTTCGCGGTCGCCTCCTCGGCGACTTGTTCAACTGGGGTTTGGGGTTTTTGGTTTTGTTGATGATTGTTTGAAATCATCCCGACTGTTGGGTCCCCCTTAGACCGCTATCCTACCGTGCAAATGGAATAGTCGCTGATTGATCCCCATGGGTGCCTATGCGAGCAGTGAGGTCCATGACGAGGGTTGACATAGGCCTTCATGGGGCGTTATGTTCAGAGCCGGATCGCGTAAGACGGGAATAACTCAACCGAACCTATTCCCACCGCAGCCCCAACTGGGTGGCACGGGAGGAACGTATTCTAAGGCCTGCCAGGGTTTTATGGGACGGAGACAAACAAGGCATTAGCTCAAACGTCGTTTCGGCCGGTTCCACCCGACTCTACTAAGAGAATGAAATACCTTGAGTGCCAGCCCGTAGCGTGGTTTATGGTAAGTTTCCACTCAGTGTCCTACATAATGCCAGTGTGTCAGTATACATACTTGCGATCTTACTGACATCGATCGCAAGGCACCTTCCGGCGCTTCCCCTCGTTTGTTGTTCGATTAGCCGACTGGATCAGTACCGCAGCACTGGTGGTCCATCGTTTCCAGGGTGCACCACGGGGAGGCGAACAACTTCACACCCCTATGCTACCCACACCTGAACCCTACCTATCGACCCATCAACTCATGAACCGGAGACCAACGGCTTTACTTCCCTTCCGAAGGAAGGCGTGATCAGAGATGTTATGCCTCAGAACATCCCGGCGGCGCCGACTGGGATTGAACCCAGGTAATTACGCTTACCTGAGTGAGAGCCCGAGCAAAGTCTGAGATCAAATTGAAATCTAAATTTGATGTTGTGATTTCGCTGATAATGATTACTCAGGTTGCTCTCGTTTTGGTCGTTTTAACGGTTAAAATATCAAAATTGAGAGCAAACAAATCTTCCTGTGACATCACATTGAAAACTATTCCTGCTATCAATGAGAGCAAACTGAAAACTTAATTTGATATCATTTTTTCCTGTTGATAACAAGACAAGTATTCAATTTGATGTTATGCTAAGGCAGTGAAAACAAACCCGCAACAACATATTTTTGAAGAGCAAATGTACAGCAAAATGAAAACAAAATTTGGTATCAAATTTGTCAATTGCGTAAACTGAAATCAAATTATGATTTCAGTTTGATGTTGATATCAAAACTTGATTTCAATTTGCTGTCATTTTGATGTTGGACTTTGCTCGGGAGGTAATTACGCTTACCACTACACCACCGGTGCCGCTGCTCTCCAGAGTTGTAATCCTGTAACCAAACTTGGAAGCAGGGGATACTCTATATAAATTCTATTCTAAACCTTTTCTGAAATGACTTCTAACTTTTCACGGCCACCAATGTTACGTTGGTGATAAGTTTTAACCTCCGAAACCATACAGAGTGCGTCCCTGTCGCTGCAGAGCGTAGACGACATCCATTGCCGTGACGGGTTTGCGCTTGGCGTGTTCAGTACAGGTGATGGCATCACGGATCATAATTTATAGGAACACCTTCAGCATACCTCGGGTTTTCTCGTCGATCAGACCGGAGATACGCTTGACACCACCACGTCAAGCCAGACGACGGATGGCAGACCCTGGATGTTATCACGCAGAATTTCCCAATATCGACAAAGCTGCATTATCATGACTGTATGTAGCCAATGGGAAGCGAGAAAATATGGTACCGGCAGAGCTGGTTGTCTATATAACAGGTTGCTAACTACGCTTTTGGCTTAGTTTCGATTCACCCGTTCAACGACAAACATCAAGCAACAATGACTGGTCGTTGCAAGGGAGACAAAGCTCTTGGAAAAGAAAGCGCCAAGCGTCATCGGAAGGTTCTGCGTGTTAACATCCAGGGTATTACCACGTATTACCAAGCCTGCCATCCGTCGTCTGGCTCGACGTGCAGCGTATTTCCTTATTTCCGGTTATATCTACGAAGATACCTGAGGTGTACTGAAGGTTTTCCTAGAAAAATCCGTGATGCCGTCACCTACACTGAACACGCCAAGCGCATAACCGTCACGGCCATCGATGTCGTCTGCAGTCTGAAGCGACAGGGACGCACTCTGTACGGTTTCGGGGGTTAAAACTTATCACCAACGTAACAAAACGGCCCTTTTTAGGGCCACCAAGTTCTTTTCAGAAAAGAGTTAGAATAGAATCTATATAGAGTAACCCATGATTCACCCATCCAATTTGTCACTAAATACATCAAAATGATACAAAAATCAAATAATTTGTTACGGAAATAAATTATGTTCTATTTGTAGTCTTATCGGTGGGTTAAATTTATTCCATTTCACTTTCATAAACTGAGAAACCCTCATCGTTGCATTCTCCTGCTGCGCGACATCTTCGAAATTGTCCGAACCGTTAAATAATACAGAGTACATAGAGTATAGACTTAAAGTACAGAGAGTACAAAAGGAGAGGAGCCAGTTACGCTACTTGATAGCAAACTACTCATGATGGGAGGAGTCTGCGTACTTTACCGGCGTGCTCAAAAAGAAAGGCAATCAAAATATCATTTGTTACATGCATGAGGCATGTAACAAAAAGTGTGTTGGTGAGTTCCTTGGCGTGAATGTTCCCGAAAAGTTCAGTATTTTGTTATAAGCAAATGCAAAAAAAAACAAATTTATTGACAGATTTGGGCAAATTTTGACCTGTTTCATGCTACTGGAAGGTATGCTGGTCACAAATGCCGTGCCAAACTGATTTCCTGCGCAAGTGATATGTATTAACGCGAATAACCACGAGGTCCAGTGATTATAGCAAAGCTTGCCATAAAAACCCATCACAGTTCAGGGCCACCACAACTTTCTACAAAATAGTTGAGTTATGAAATTCACTTAATTCCAAAATAATATCCGAAACAACAAACTAGAAAATCGAACAAAAATTTCGTAGTCCTACGTCAACAATGCGGTCGTGTCTTGTACACCACCCTCCAACTTTTTTTTTACATTTGATAACTGAACGGCAGTGATGCCAGAAAGTACTTTTATCGAGCGTAAATAATTTTACATACACAACAGGTTTCTCTATACACACTATCCCCTCCTTTCTTAGAGTCTTGAAGATGTGTGACCTCGAACAATGGAACTGAAGACCAAAGGTAAAACCGGAATGCTGTATGAGGAAAATACGCTCCTCTTTGAATGAGGATAAATCAATAGAAGAACATTACAGAACAAGATAAAACCTATGGTATTTTGTAGTTTGAAAGCGTATCTTTCGAATGGAAACTGTTTGGTTTGCCGGTTTTTGCCGGTTTTTATGGTGTGTCGACGTGAAAAATGCGTATTTTGACTATAATATTGTTTATAACTTTGACAGTTATGGTCAAAGAGGTAAAGTGTCTTCGGGTAAAATGTGTGTTTTGTGATTGTAAATAACTTTCTACAACAAACCTTGTTGATAAAATCGCATCCAAAAAAGTTATTTAAAAATAACTGTTTTTGGGGGATCATTTAAAGAAAACGTTCGTTAACTCGTTACGCAATCGTTTTACGAAGTTGGTGTCTTGAGCAAAGTTGTTTAATTTGACATAATCTACAACTTTGCTCAAGACAACAACATGATTTGAGCAAGTTTGTAAAATTTTAATTTTGCCCTGCCTTTCTAGGTGGATAGATCAGCAATATCTCAGCTTCAAACGATAGCCCTTTAAAAACTCTGCAACTCTTTTGAAATCCTTCTAAAATGTCGTTTTGGGGGGTTTTGAACCACTGTGCAATGTATTATCGCAAAAGCAACAACTGGAAAGTATTTAAATACATCGAACAGAGTCCCTTAGCAATAGATTTTAGCAGCAGAACAGCTTATACTGTAGGGTGAGTCTCCGTTATATGGAAAAACGCAAACCTGATTCCATTTGGGGTCCCAAACAACTGTGCAAAATTTGGGGACGATTGGCTGTATCCCGGATTTTCGTATTGCGTTTGAAATTGGTATGGAAATTAGTATGGGAAACCCTACTTCTTTGCATTTTCTTACTTAGAGACCACAATGTTACTTAAACCATGTAGATAACTAAATGAAAATGTAGCCCAGGAAGTGCCCAACAGCTTTGCGCTATGACGTATGGTGCTAGAATATCTCTAAACAAAGTTATAACTGTTAAAATATTTATGGTTTGTCGAATGCCAAAAATCACTTCCAATAATTTTGGAGTTTCTTATCTTATCGATTGGTATGTTCAGATGAATTAATTAAAAAAAATTTCTCAATATCATATGCGTAGTTGGGTCGTTACTTCATTTCTCGTCCCCTCACTCATATCAAGGGAAGTAATATTTCAAACTGATTATACTTTTACATGATGAGATGCATTGTTCATGCAAAATTGTGAACGCAACGAATGAAAATACAAAAATGTAGGTTTTCCCATACAAATTTCAAACGCAATGCGGAAAGCCGGATTACAACCAATCGGCTCCAAACTTTGCGCAGTTGTTTGAGACCCCACATGGAACCAAAAAACATTGTTCTGAAAAAATATCATGATGACCGACCCTATTATACTGTCGAATATTACTTACGTATACAGTTAAAAGCAAGTTTAAGGGGAAGCTCACTGGCCCTAAAATAAAAAAATATTTTCTGTACGTTTTTATTTTTCTAAAAATATTGAGAAAAATTACCAAAAATCCAAGAAAATCAGTTTCTTCCTTAGATTTTTGTCAAAAATTACATGCAAAAAAATTTTTTCTATTCCATCATGAAAAAAAATTGAACTCTCAGAAAAACCGAAAAGTTGATGTTTTGTGGTTTTTTGAGTCCAACTTTATGCCATAATGACTTATAAAATTTGCCCGTGAATTTTCTTTGAAAAATTAAAAAATATGTGATTTTCTTAGAATTTTGATATCTTTTTCCAATATTTTTAGAAAAATCAAAACGTAATTATTTTTTTCGGAGCGGTGAGCTTCCCCTTAATGTGTTTTTACAGCTAAATTAACCGGTGTATTTAGTTTGACGGTGAAAAATGGATTTTCAATACTGAAGATAACTCGACCTCCCATTTCTATGGTTACCATTTATCAGTTGTCATTTTTAAATACTACCCTTTTTTTTTAAAGGCATGCATCGCTGTTTCTTGGCTATCCTTCTACATATTGGAGCGATTTGTTGTACTGAGAATGGAATATCCACCATTTCAACTTGCCCTTTTGTACTAATTTCGATTTGCCCCATAGGGTGTAAAAATGTGGGGCAAGTGGAAATGCTTGAAATGTTGAGGATATTTTTTGTAACTTCATTTGTAACCGGGTTTTTCTATATCATCACTCCAAGTAGCCTTCATATGCTTCCCTAGTGCATAAAAATAGTTAAAATACAGAAAATAACAAATTTTTTGAGAAGATTGAAGCAATGCGTACAAAATGTGTGTTTTAAATTTAGTTGGAGGTGAACCAGCCCAAGGCTGAAAGCCTCCTTAATAAAGTTAAATAATAATAATAATGTTTTAAATTTCATATAAAATTAAAATAAACAAAGCAGGAGCACGCTAAGCTGTTTGTAACTACCTGATTTGATGGTCATAGGGTGCGTTTAATTTTATATTATACTATTAGAAATATTCACAGTGATAACTCACTTCCTTATATATTTACGGATTCCGTTTCAACTTGCCCTGCATTTCATCTTTCCCCTGTGTACCTTGATAAGTAAAAAAAAGATTTTATCCTGGCAAATCTGTATTCAAATTGAAGTACCCATAGGATTGTTAACATCCTATGACAAATGTCATGATTGCACTCAAAATGCAATCCTCTAAAAAATCAAATGAAACTCGCGTAACGTTTGAAAGGGCCTATCAACTTTAAATAACAAAATTGATTAGACCCTTTTTGCGTGAACTGAAGTACGCCCACGCAAACCAACAATTCTGTATTAGGCAATATTACTAAAAAAAATCGATTGTCGAAAAAGTGGAATTCTCTTAAATTTAGCGAAGCTAACTGATTCGTTCATACTATTTATTTCTCCATGTGCTAATTATTCTCTTGCTGGATTCGAAATCAATTAAAATACTACTGATCTTCTATTAGTTGAGTTTCATCAATTTAGGCTGTATGCAATATCTTTTGTTGTAACCTACGGGTGGGACACCTTGGCTGAATATATCAAAATATTTTTTGATATGTACATTTTCTTCATGCAGACTGAAAAACAAAAGTATATGTAGAACAAACATTGTTTAGCACAAACATATTTATGTTATACATGTTTTAAAAAATATTTCATATTATCGATGATATTTCTGAAATATTTTATGAACAACCGGAGGCGAACTAGCCTCAGGCTGAAAGCCTCCCTAATAAAGAAAGCTTAACTTAACTTTATGAACAACGTAAAACTTCTGAGCGAGAAATGGTTAAGTATTAAAATGGAGGAGAGGCATTTATAAAATAATTGCGTAAAAAAGATATGTGTAAACAAATAAATAAGCTGCAGTGAAAATGACACTCTCAACGACTCGATATTGAAAAGACCATCGAGTTATAGAATTATAGAACAATGCCTAGTTTTATAGGAAATCACCATCGCAGTAGCCATGAAATTCATTTTTACTAAGAATCATATCAAGAAGACAGGCAACTTTGGCAGAATTCAAGTGACAGATACACTGCCGTTCTACGCATATCTGTCCCATGTTACTTTTGGACGTTTTTTACTTTTGTTCATAAAACAGTACCTTTTTTAAAAAATAGAAAAAAAAAAAACATATAATTTCTTCTGGGTTTGTATAAAAACAACATCAAGCCTAATTGTCCCATGTTAAAATTCTACGCATAACTGTCCCACAAAAATTTTCATTACTGAATCTATCGTTAACGAATCAATTTGTGTACACAAATTATTGAAAAAGGATTTATATAATCAAAAGAAACGGTATGAACCATTTTAGGAAGTGGAGGTTTTATTTTATGTTGATAAATATTAAGAAAAAGGGGATTTCATATTAAAACACCAGTTTCTAATTTCAAATAATGCGTTATTAGACACTTACATAGACACTCGCCACCCCCACACTCCCTCTATAGTGTCTACGTGTTTCATGAAAAGCCTCTTATATAATATAACAATACGTAGTATAATACTCCGTACAGACTATTGTTGCGGATACACTTGTATGACCTACTATGAGCATGAGCATTATTTGTATATTAATTATGAGCACTATACAACAACTATACACAAACTATACAAGTGTGACTATGGATGTGCTTATAATTTATTGGCCATATGGCGGCATATGGCTTATATCGTGTAATATAGGCTTCTTGCAATGAGCACTCATACATAGGATTTCCAGTGAAAACTAGATGTATGAGTGCTCATTGCAAGGCAGCCTATATAACATGATATAAGCCATAGTCTGTACGGGGTATAACGGCTAACTCCGTACGGAATAAATTTGCATGTGCATGTCAACTCTTCCAAAGTATTTCTTGAAATCATCGAAGCCCACGGTCAACGATCGTGTGGCGTATTGATCTTTTATCCACAGCATGTCAGCCGGCATAAATCTATGGTCGGACTCAAAATGATTAAGCACAATCTCCTTTATGCCTTGCTAAGTAGAATAAGATTAGGCAAAACTGTCGCATTAATGGTCCTTCGCTCATTTTCAAACTTTTATTCAATTTTCATACTTCCGTACTCTAACGGAACTATCCACCTACCCTCTTCTAAAGATCATTCACTAGCTAATAAATTATCACACTAAAGCTTCGTGTTAGCATTTCCAACCAACTCTAGAATAAGATGCTAAGAATTTTATATTCTATGTAAATAGTGCATTCATCATTAGTTTCTTGAGATGCTCATATTTTTAGTGGTTTTATAGAAATAGCAATGTCAACAAATTTATTGTTGGTATAATTTAATGATGGAAAGCTATACAAACCTTCCAGGATCTTCCAAAATGTCGGGGAGAACGCAAGCACTCTCATGCAAGCACAAGTGTAAAGACTTCAAACGCAACGTGGCCATCAAGCAACTCTGAAAGTAACAGTTCCTAGTCCTAGTCCTAGTCCTAACCTGCGTAGAATTTCCTACTTCATTGCAAATTTCTAGGCATAACAGTCCAATTAAATATTGTTCGTATAAAAATAGGCTTAACTAATTTAATTGAAGGTAATTTCTGTAGTTTTCACTAAAACATATTGATTCTGTTGAAATGTAAACAATGCGCTAACTTATTTTAACGTATATTTCTTCAAACGAGCAGAAATGATTCGAAACATTATTCGCGATTTTCTCAGAAGCAACTTTGAAACATGGGACTGATATGCGTAGAACGACAGTACAGTAGCGTTTGACTGGGACGTAGGTGGAAGCGACGCATAGAAAATAGAGCAAATTCTCAAATCTTTCTTCTGAGGTTACAATCTTTGCTATAAAATTCATTCGAAGCATTGGCATTGGCTTACCCACATCATAGCGGTCGTATGAGAAAATAGAAATGGTTCTATAAATCGATATCGAGTGGACATCAAGTTTTGGAGAGATGGCTGCAGTGCTGAGATTTGTCATTCATTTTTTCGTCAATGACAAAAATTCACCTGGTAACAAAAAGTGTAACGTTAAGTACGTAGAAGTCATTTAATTTCATTACAAATTTAGCTAATAAATAAAATCTACAAATGTTCGTCACTGACATCATTGTCACTGACAATAGACATGGTTTGCCTCGACGATTAGTGTTAACTAAAATGAGTGACCAAAGCAGAATTTTGAATATCGCCGTGTATTGTAGATCTTTTACAGCACTGGTGGCTGTATTGATCAACAAACTGAGATCGTTAAGTATTTATCACTTTCATCCCAGCAGGCCTGGGTTCAATCCCAGTCGGCGTGCCGCCGGGATGTTCTGAGGCATAACATCTCTGATCACGCCTTCCTTCGGAAGGGAAGTAAAGCCGTTGTTCCCCGGTTCATGAGTTGATGGGTCGATAGGTAGGGTCCAGGTGTGGGAGCTGCCTCCCTGGCGTCGGTAGCATTGGTGCTCAGCACGGAAAACAAGATCGATAAATTGATTAATTAACGTAAGCGGTGAAAAGGAACCGGATTTGATAAATTGATGAAGTTTGATTGAATAATTTTATGAACTAACGAAATTTTGATTATTTTCTTTATTATCACGAAAATGGGTGCAGCTGTCCAAGATGCTTTGAGTGTAAAATGGAACAAAAAGACGGACAAATGGAACCAAATATTTTTCTTAATAATAATAAGGAGACATTTACATTTTAATGCACTTTAGAACGCCAAATCAATCCTAGGACTGTAGAAATATGTGTGATTCAGACCCAGATCTTTAAAAATAACGGATCTTTGAGATGGGTAACTGAGATATAAATTCTAGATGGTGCGGTAAGAAATAAATTGTGATTCTCGTAAAATAGTTTACATACGGACTTGGGAAATTTCGGGCTAAGAAATGTTATGGGATTGGTATGACCCTTCGTGAATTTACATAAATTGGGACTCTTGATTTCTATTTAAAAATTGTTAAAACAGTTCTTGGATAAAGCATAAATTATATTGAGATACTGAAAAAAAAACTCATCTAGAAAGAATTCGGGAGAAACTGCCATGATTTGGTACATCCAATATGGGGATTGCACTTTAGAAGATTAAAAAACTTCATATTTCCTCATTGCTACACCGTTCGAAAAGTTCATGTAAATATATGCGAGATATAGTATAGCGCACATAAAATTAACGCTAGATTTGGCATAAATTTACGCGCAATATCGCATAAATTAGCAATATTGTATGCAAGCTTGTAAACTATTTCGCTTTTTATGCCAAGTGTAGCTCAAAATTAAACGAAGGGAGATTTTACGCGATAGCTAAAATTCAGAATTTGTTTCTGTGTATAATTATACCTAATTATGATTATATTGAGGTGCAGGAGATGATTGACCATTCTGGGAACAATGGGACCCTAGAGACCCCCAATGCTTCTTTCAATACTTGATGTTTATTTAACAAAATAATATTTATTCTACAAATTACATCAGATCTTCATAGCAGTTCATGACTAAAACTAATATTTTAGTACACGAAATTTCACTTAACACATTGATAATTGATGGCACGCTTATGTCTACAGGTATTTGATTCACGATAGGAAAAAATCGGAATCAAATTACCACACTGTAAGATTCGTTTCATCCCCTTCCTCTCCGCTTTAACTTATGCTAAAAGCCTAACAAACTACCAAAATAAACCTATAACGAAGAAATTTTCCCATAGAACCAAATGGCGCAGTACCTCAGATGCGAATCTTCAACCGCCGATGACAACGTGATTTATTTTTCAAAATTTTCAATTCAAAGGTCATTATAGCATTTTTCATGGACGTTTGCACAGTCTTACTTTAGGCGTTTCATTCCGTTTTTATTTTTGGATTAGATCCAACAATAAAATTAAATTTATGACTTTGTTCGCCGACAGATTTACTAGAACCTGCGAACAGTGAATAGAAACAGAAAGCAAAAAAATCACGAAAAAGGTGGACGTCTTCCGTTTGAGAGAAGAATATAGTAAATAAAAGTGCGTGAGTGTGAGCAAGTGTTGATCTGAACCTAATGCAGCTGGCAGCACGAGCGCCTAGGTCCAATTTGGCCAGCTGTAGCCAAGAACCAGCGGTAGCCGTTATTAGCCAGCAAGTGCGTCGGAGTTCCAATGGATTTACGGCCATTGATGTAGAACCGGATGACTCGTCGCCACTGCCGCGACAGGCTGTATCGGTCTTGGTGAGCAACGTGCTGAATTCCAACGGAAGCAATGATGGCGGCAGGGAGCACAATAACGAATGCCGACGAAGGAGACCCGCGGTTTCTCATCTTCAGCAGCGAAATCCGCCGCAAAAACAGAACGCTAAGAGCTCTTGCCTTAGGGATTGCCTGCTGTGCAAATGCTGTAACAAAGGTGGTCAGTAGCAAATCGTGAAGTGATTGAAACGATTCGAATTAAATTTTCTGTCTGATTCGCGTGTCTCTTCTTTGCGGTAGGGATGGAGGAGTCGACCGACGCGGCAGATACCGATGAAGATGGTTTCGAAAGTGAGTATGTCTTCTTGAATGTGTGTTTGTTTGTTATCTGTTAAGTTTTTATTTTGTTATTTGTTATTTGTTTCTTAGATATTGAAAAGATTGACATGTTGAATCTCTAATTCTAAGTGAATGAAAATGTCTAAGAATGGAATAGTTTTATCGTGAATTGTGGCACCTACAGGCAAATTGTTTATGTTGCTGTATTTTTGAAATAAAAACAAGTGCCAGAAATTAAAATATACCTCAACATGTAGGGTTTTGAAGCTTCAAGTGAAGAAGTATAAATTTAATTTAAAATGTCAACTTCTTTTCACACTGAAATAGCCATGAATATCAGCAAATTGGTGTGTCTAAATTTAATTGTGAAATGCAAATCCACACACTTCTTCTTGGCTATTGCGTTCCAACTGGAACAGTACACCTGTCCTCAACTTAGAGATCTTTAAGCAGTTAATTAATTGCTTTGCCGTTTGACGAGGACACCTGGAACAAATCCGGATATGCCCTAGTCGTTTAATGGGCTCCAGCTACAATCGCCTGTAAAACTGTAACTGTAACTGTAACAAAAACTGTAAAAATGTAAATTTAAAAAAAAAACTATTAGCAATTCACTAATTTATCGTAAAACATATTAACATTAGCATTAGGCAAGTTGCACAAATTGGTAGGTGGTACAAGCTCTAGACCATTTTATGTGAGTATTGCCACCTCCGTCCGTTACCGTATTGACCGGGATATGGGATTGATTTTGGCCTCTTAGATGTAAGTAGCAGTATTTCCAATAATCTAGAACTGTCCTGGCCACGTCCTTGCAACTGCTTGGGATGGGAAGGATTTTTAGTTGGACACTTACTTGAGAAAGATGCAGAGAACTCTACGATCTCTCATACACAGCAAAAAAATAATTTTGATATCACATCAAAGTGGATGCACTTCAATCGTGTCAAAATTATGGTGTAATTTTACTTGCTAAAATGAATAAAATTATCATAAATACAGTGCATGAACTAACATTACGCTGCTTTTACTGCATTTGTTTATTTTTGTGGCCATAAAAATACAATGAGATTTTCGACATGATTGAAGTGCATCCTCTTGGATGTAATATTAAAATTTATTTTTTGCTGTGTAAGTGTCACTGGAGTTTTGAGGTTTCTTAGTGGGAAGGGTAAGGCCATACGGCCGGTAAACGTTGCTGTCTGATTTACGTGAATGTGTATGTGTGTGTGTGTATGTATATGTGAGTGTCTGTGTGAGTGTATTAATAAATCTATAGCTTTCACCAATTTTGGGATGTTGAAAGCTGCTTCTTGTTCTATTTGAATTCCTTTATGGTAAATTCATGGGATTCCATTGGGTTAGGCTTCTAGCCAGTTTAAGTTTTTCCAGAATTAGCAGGCATCGTACTAAACTCCAACCGAAACTACCCGAAACACGAAGAAACGGAAGGAACAAAAACCAATCACTAGTTTATCGTGAAACATATACACAGATAAAAATTCTGAATTGTACTGGTGATGTAAACATCCATGTACAGTCACCCCAGTAGTTGCCAAATCAATTCGTCTAGTAATTCGGCAAGAATTTTAGATCATCAAATAAAAAAATCAATTGTATCAACCATTTTGCATGATTATTTAAATCATAAATAAGGAAAATAATATCCTTTCCAACAAAGTAAAAACAAAATAAATCCGTTGAAAATAACCGAAGATATGACAAAAATAGTGAAAAGTGTGGTTTTGGTTTGGTGGTCGAAGTGTTAAATATAGAATTTCAAGATGTACTAGATATCTGGTAAAATTCCGACACATTTCTACTTTATGGTCGATAATAGATTGTCCTGGCTACAATACCTACTAACAAAAAATTAAACCAACGGTTGAATATGTAAACGATGATTGTGATATTAAACGTTGACTGTGATGTTAGACAGTAAAACATGACAATGGAATTTATTAAAACATAATTTCATTCACTTTCAAATTTCCATTTTTTTATCGCAATATTATTATTTTGGCAACACTGTACTAAAAAAGAATAGTTTTGGCTACATTGTGCAGTGGGAGTGGGAATTTATTTTATTGCTTTAGAAAATGCGTAAAAAAATTTAAAAAAAAACTTTCTTACATTTTCACTTTATTATACAAAATGCTATCTCACATGTACTATGCACTTAGAAATAACTAATTTTACACGTGACGGAATCCATCTTTGATATAAACGATGAGACGTAAACAAACATGTCATGTAAAACTAGGTGCTTCAAGACTTAAAAGTTCGTTACTCGATTGATTGATCTGTATTTTGCGTCTGTTTTTACTAAATTTTATATCATACTTGACGCTCGTATATGTCAGTCTCAGAGCATCTAAATTTACATGATTTTTTCTAAGTGTGTATGCTTTGAAATTTATGTAAGTTTTATCCATAATACACACTTAGAAAAATTGATGCAAATTTAGGTGCTCTAAGAATGACATATACGAGCGTCAATTTTGACATAAAATTGAGTCATAATAGACGTGAAATTCAGTCCAATCAAACGTACTTTCGAACTTTTCAGTCTCGGAGCACTAAATTTGATATGACATGTTTGTTAACGTCTCATCATTTATGTCCAAGATGGATTCCGTCACGTGTAAGATTAGGTATTTCTAAGTGTGTATGTACAAATGGCTGTGGTGCTAACACAACAGATATTTGGGTGCATCTACTTAAAAAAAATCACTTTTAAAGTGTTCAGTCACTTTATATGTAAAATATAAATTTGGCAACACTGTAAAAAACACTGTTATTGGTTAATACCATTTGCTTTTCTTTTATCCCCAAATCTGCTCGACTAAATGCTTAATTGGCATTCCATAAAAATGAACTAGAATGGAATGATACCAAAGCGAAGGCTAATATGTCTACATTTTAAATAGCTGATTCTCATTTGTATATTTTATTCATTGAAAAATACTACAGTTAAAACCATCTGCTTCACTCGCCCTTGAACTCACCGAAAACTCAATGTTTTTGTCAATATGCCCTCCGGGCTCAACTGAAACACAAACAACAACCGAAAATAAGCTATGCTGCATAAAAGCACCTGTTGCTTCTGAAAATAATCTGCCACTACTGTGAATGTGCTGGACAGTTTTTTGGAGTCGTTCTCCAACTGCGACACATTAATCTTGTTTTGATTTTGCATTCGTTTTCTGTGAATTTGTAAGTAGGGGAGTCAGGAGCCAAACGAAAAAAAAATTTCATGATATTTTTATGACATACCTATTTGGAAAAAAAAAGTGCTGGATCGTATGCTTTCTACTTGCATTGTTTTTATTGATATAAATAGTAGTAGGAAAATTACAAAAAAGATTACATATTTTAGATTTATTATTATTAAGTTTTTTTATGTAATTTTAGGTTACATTATATTACCGTAGCTCTTTATGTTTAAAAGTTCCACGCCAAAAGAAGAATTGATTAGACTCGACCTTCCCGATTTGCATGAAACTTTGCATAATTGTTTGATATGGGTAATTGTTTGATATGGGTAATTATTTAAATATGTGCAACAAATCGACCATTTTGAATCATGCAATTGTTTTAAAAATGGCTTATTCGGCAAACTTCAATAAATATTACTTAGCGGCGCCAGTGGTGTAGTGGTAAGCGTGATTAATTCTCACCACAAAGGGCCTGGGCCAATCCCAGTCGGCACCGTCGGGATTTTCTGAGGCATCATAGCATAGATAAAGGGAGGCAGAAACAGAAAATCATTTCAGCTAATTACAAATTTGTACCAGTTTTGCTCCAAAATTCTCTACACTAAAAGTGTGCATTGCTACAAACAGCGCCCACAGAGTACTGTACAGAGCGTATAGAGTGATCATAGCATCAAGTCTCAGCTGTTTTCAGTGTAAATTTATTGAATCTAACCCCGCCTTTCTCGTTCGTCCAACCAGTTGCCAGGCAAAGATGAAAAATATTCTCACGGTCTGTAGCGGGTGGACATAAGCCATCACGTTGAGCACTCGTTTGACTCCGCATCGTGCCAAATTGATTTGCAGCCACTTTGAAAGAAATGCTAATATTCCTGAACTTACTTTTTAAAAATAGCATTCGAAACCTGAAGTGTGCCATGAGGTGTCAATAAACTAACCATCAGGTTTTATTTATTTACATCGACCGAGAAATCCATGAATGAATTGGTAAGACAGTAATGAAAAATCGCTATCTGGTTGGAATACTTCTCGACTCTACCCCCAGAGATTATCATTATACTTGCCACACTATACCTAATAGAGTGGGTCAACTTTACAACTCCGTTCATCCCACTGCTCTTTCGATCTGTATTGAGGTCTCCAACAACTGTGCCAAATTTGAACAAATTTGGTTATGATCTGGATTTGCGGGAGAACTTTCATGTTTGTATGGAAAACGAGAAGAAACGATTCATTTGCTAGTCTAAAATTCACACATTGCTCAAACTATGACTTAGATAGGAAAAGCTATGCAGAACATGTTTATTGAAGACCGAAATTTGATTCGACTCCTGTTTAAAAAGTTATCAACCTTTTACGGTATCAACCTCTGATAGTGCATAGTATGAATTTACACCCATTAGGTATCCATTGTTCTCAAAAACGAAAGAAGCACTCCTAGCGAAATCATTATACCTGCCTTCTTCCGAATTTGGAATCAAGAAGCAGTATTATACTTCTAACAAATTATAAACAAAATGTGGTTTTATTAAATCCAACGGTTACATATGGAAAGAGAAGTAAATTTAGAAGTCATCTTTGTTAAAACTGGATATAATCACCGTTTATTTAGTATTATTTTTCCTTGGTTTGTTTTTCGCACTGAGGTACCAATGCCACTGACGCCAGGGAGGCAGCTCCCACACCTGGACCCTACATACCGACCCATCACATCAACTCATGGACTTTTGCTTCCCATCCGAACGAAGGCGTGATAAGAGATTTTATGCCTCAGAAAATCCAGGCGGCGCCGACTGGGATTGAACCCAGGCCTTTTGGAATGAGAAGCAATCACGCTTACCACTAAACCACCAGCGCCTGTTAATTTGATATTGTCGGATGCATGATTTTTCTTGGTGATACTGGCTACAATATTCATTACGTATCGACTTACTTTTTTATATCGGTCATCTTCAGAATATTCCGCCTAGCGTTCGTCTGCGATAGCGTGCAATTTCAAACTTCACATCGGGAAACGAGGGTAAGTGGAAACGTAACGTTATCGCCGAGAAAAATCAATTTGAGTTCGACAAGAAGAGTCATCTTTGGTAAAAACATTCCATGATTTGGTTCAAATCCGTTAAAAAAAGAAAAGTAAAGCCAGGGCTGTGGTTAGTAGAATAGAAACTACATCAAAAACCCAATAAAAAACCCGAATTTATCCACCTATGGTGTGATCAGACCCTTCTTACTTATTCAAGTTTATTTATTTTATTGTCATTATCAGTGACCAAGCCC
The DNA here is from genome assembly GCF_037179485.1 of Ochlerotatus camptorhynchus. Classification (NCBI taxonomy): domain Eukaryota; kingdom Metazoa; phylum Arthropoda; class Insecta; order Diptera; family Culicidae; genus Ochlerotatus; species Ochlerotatus camptorhynchus. The sequence goes on along the minus strand of NW_027040569.1, from coordinate 1,223,355 downwards.
CCCCCCCCCCCGTGTCATCCAGTGACGCTACACCACTGCCTGGGGGTACCCGGAATATATCCGGGTGTAGTCTATTTGGTGAGGCTACCAATCACCTTATCATCGTATTTTAATGTGATTTAATGGGTTTTAATTCAATTCATATTCAAGCAACTTCCCCGGGGTACCCGGAACATGTCCAAGTGTGTCCAATGTGGTCTGGAACACTTAACACGACTTGCAGTGATCTTATTTTTGAATTCTGTAGTAATTTGATGTGTCGCATGATGGTTTTAATACGTTTTCCGTTAAATCCAGCGTGAAGGCCCATATTCATCGGATCTTATTCCGGCCATATCTCCGGAACCGGTTCACTGATTCCAAAAGCATTCAATGGCACCCCAAGACCTATCATTTGGCGCCGAGTTTGTCCAAATCGGTTGAGCGGTTGCTGAGAAACGTGAGCGCATTCATTTCGTTACATACACACACACACAGACATGTTCCGATCTCGTCGAGCTGAGTCGAATGGTATATGACACTCGGCCCTCCGGGCCTCGGATCGATGGTCGGTTTTTCAAGTGATATCTATACCACAGACAAACAGACGTAACTCTTCATTGTGTATCTTCGTTCATGCATTTAACGGTTGATTTGAATATTATCAGTTCCGCGAACTACTCGCCGCAGCGCTGGCATCGAATCACTTTGACGTTTCTTTATATTCTATAGAACTTTTATGCAATATTGTTTACGAGTTAGCGAGCAAGCTTGTTTTCCGCGAGAAGCCAGAGAGATGTCGCTACTGAGGTTATATGTTTTGAGATACTATGTTTTCAAGAACAAGTTTTTCAAAGAGTTACGTCTGTTTGTCTGTGTCTATACCCTTCTTTGTAAGAAGGGTAAAAAATGAAAAATTCGTTGCTACACTGAAAAACTTGGATTTCTCCACCAATTGTGAGATCGGACCCTTCTTACTTAATAAAAAATCGAGCAACTGCCCAGGGGAGTTCCAAAACTTCTCCAGGTGTTGGCCAATGTGGTCTTGGGTTCTTAATGTGACAAGCAATGAGGTTGTTTTAGAGTTCTCATGTTGATTTATATGTCGTACGATGCACAGTAGGGTACAGGTCGGTCGTAATTCGATTTTTTATGGGACTAATTGTCATGTTTTGCTTTAAAATATAAAACTATATTCCATATAGAATCGTTTCCCAAATTTGCAGGTAATGTCACTGGTAATTTGAAGGTAATGTCACAAACGAAGTGACAGACGGAGCGGCTCGAAAACTTTGGTGACTAACCTGCTATAGCAATTTTTCAGAGTACCTCATGGCAACACTACTACTTGATTGTACCACATGGCAACACTAAATGTACTAGAATGTTTTGGTTCTATCTCTTTCACTCACTCAAAACTGAAATGCATTTAAACAAATGACAAAATCTTAATCAATTGTTTGTTTGAAAAATTAATCTTTAAGCAAATGACTCTGCACACTGTCAAACATCATTGCATACAAAATCAACTTTGTTAAAATTAAAACAAAAATACTAGCCTAAAGCTTCTAAGAAAATTCTATTACAGTAAACCACATTATTTTAATTGATTTCTTCGCCAGTTAGTCGTCTGTCACTTCGTTTGTGGTAATGTTGAAAGATTAGTGTTTTAAAACAATATTTTTAGTTGAATATTGAAAACTTCTTTGTACTATATCTCTGTACCATTTGTATATCATCTTACACATTCATATTTATATCAAAGATATGAACCAACAGTGACTATTAGTATGTTTGGCTGGCCTCTCACGAATTACTATATAAAGTTGATAAATAGCGCAAATCATGTTGTAGCAAAACTGTGCTGTAACATTGATGCGTATGATTGCGTATCAATAAAAACATATCCACTTGATATTAATTTTCCTCTTCTTTCAGAACTCGGCAATATGTGCAAATGTGTGCTAGTAATTTTGGTTATTGTTGATATCTCATTATTCTCGATAAATTCATAGATGGTCCTTACAATCACTCATATAATCAATTTTATTATTAGGATAGGTAAACACAATTGTCTCTTTAGTTTTTATAATATCAAATCTCACAAAATAAAAAATAAATACGATAGATTTTAGTTATTTAATCAGAAAATTATTTAATTTTTTCATTTTCATTTCATTCATTTATTTTTTTATTTATCTTAAGTTTTTGAGCCAATCTAATGCAATATTTTATTTTACGACTATTATCATCACATCTTGACTGAGTACATCGCAAAATAATTATGATCGACTTTTGTATGCAGCCATCCCACTGTGTGATGGATTTTGGCTCTAGTTAGAAAATAGCCACTCTCTCGGGAGCTGATATAACCAATGTAGGTACATTCGATATGTTCCATTTTGAGCAGGATCTTGCTTGCGAATTCTGATGTAATTTCATGTGTTGCATGATGGGTCAGCAACGAGTCACTTCCTCGGGATATCAGGAACAAAGCTGCATGCGACCAATGTAGTCTAAGGCATTGATCTTGTTTTTGAATTCTGATGTAATTTTATGTGTCGCATGATTAGCTTTAGTTCTATACGGTCAGGTGTTCCGGTGGTTCCCGGAATGTGTTCTAATGTGACCAATGTGGCCCTGGACACTAGGTATGGCTATCGATGAACTTGTTTTTGAATTTTCATGTGATTGAGTCAAGTCAGAAACTGACCAATTCCCCGGGGGTACCCGGAACGTGTTCGGATGTTACCAATGTCGTTCTGGTCGTTCGGTATGATCACCAATAGATGAACTTGTTGTTGAATTCTCATGTAATTTGAGGTGTCGCATGAAGGGTTTGGCACATTCCACTCTCGTAACCAGTGCTGGTAAATGATGACATTTTTTCAGAACCATCATCCGATGTGAAATTGTTCGGCTTTTCGCATGGCTGTTTGTGTACAGGTACTATTTTAAGCGACCGCCTGTAAGAGCAGCGAAGAAGAAACGGTCTCGCTTGCCGACAGTCGCAGAACTTCTGCAAGCTTGTTTTTTTTTTTTTTTTGTTAATTACTTTATTTGTACAGGCTCATTCGAATAAACTTTACAGAGCCAAGTTATCATTTTCTTTATACATTATAAATGTCTTAAATCTAAAATTAAAGGATTGGAACCGATTACTCGCGGTCTTCTCGAGGTTAGTGGATGACAATTGTTTGGATCGGGAGAGGGAAAAGGAGATTTGGAGTATGATTTATGATTAAAAAATTTCACTATTTCTAAAACAAATACTTAATCCTATCGACGTTATATCAACTCTGTAATTATACAATTATTACAGAAACAAATCTACAAAAAAAAAATACACACACACATACAAAACACAAACTAAACACAAGGTTAATCAAACTTACAATCTATGGTTAATATTCTTCAAGAAAACATATATGAGTTGCATAAACTCCAGATCGCGTCTAGCCAAAATATCCCGAACTGGAACATTAGGTTGCCTACCTCGAGCCCGAAGGGAATCGTACAACTCGGATCTGACTCCACGGTGCTCAGCACATGACCAAATAATGTGATCTGCGTCCTGGTAACCTTGTCCACATTCACAGAGATTACTGTCCCCCAGCCCAACACGGAACAAGTGAGCGCTTAGTGAATAGTGATTGGACATGAGGCGAGACATCACACGAATGAAGTCTCGACCCACCTCCAAACCTTTGAACCAAGGACACTTCGACACCTTAGGGATGATTGAATACAACCATCGTCCCAAACTCCCTTCACTCCATTTATGTTGCCAGCTGGCGAGTGACTGTTGACGATAAATGAAGAAAAATTCGTCGTAGGCGATTTGTCGATCGTAAATATCGCCTTCCATAGCGCCCACCTTTGCAAGCGAGTCCGCCTTCTCATTGCCCGCAATCGAGCAATGAGATGGGACCCATGCAAAGGTGATGACAAAAGATCTTAAAGATAAAGCACTTAAAAGCTCTCGTATTTTCATGAGAAAATACGAGGAGTGCTTTACCGGCTACAAAATGGTGAGTTGACAACCTGGAAGGAGCGGAATACCTAGCCCTGGTCGTCACAAGTTTCTACTTCACGCCTCCTTGAGTCATATGATAACAAAAGACTACCAGCTGAAACATGGACACAGCTGGTTGGCGTAGCCTGGGCAATGTTGCCAGTCCGGCAATAGCAAAGTGAAGAGGTGCGACGCGAACACTGGCGCGGTAACCATAGTACGGTGATAGAGGAAATGCTTCACCAAACCTGAGCGTCTGCTCACCATGGAGGTGCGGCTCAAAACGGCGTCTGTTCTCCATGTTAGGAGCGGCTGATCACCGTCCTAGTGCCAGCGTGGGACTCTAAACAGAGCTGTGCACGATGGTCCCCCGGCGAGACAGGGGGTTGGGGCAGGCCCAACAAGCCGCCCTGGAAAAAAACAAAGTTGCAAATACCGAAGAAAGAAATACGGATCGGAACAATCGGCACAGACCTACGCGACGAAATAAGGACTACGATTGGAAACTCGGAACATGGAACTGCAAATCGCTCGGCTTCCCGGGTTGCGATAGGTTAATCTATGACGAACTTCAACCACGCAACTTCGAAGTCGTAGCACTGCAGGAACTTTGCTGGACGGGACAAAAGGTATGGAAAAGCGGGCATCGAGCGGCTACTTTCTACCAGAGCTGTGGCACCACCAACGAGCTGGGAACCGGCTTTGTAGTGCTGGGTAAGATGCGCCAACGCGTGATTGGTTGGCAGCCGATCAACGCGAGGATGTGCAAGTTGAGGATTAAGGGCCGTTTCTTCAACTACAGCATCATCAACGTGCACTGCCCACACGAAGGGAGACCCGACGACGAGAAAGAAGCGTTCTATGCGCAGCTGGAGCAGGTGTACGACGGCTGTTCGCAACGGGACGTCAAAATCGTCATCGGCGACATGAACGCTCAGGTAGGACGGGAGGCAATGTATAGACCGGCAATCGGGCCAAACAGCCTGCATGCCGTATCGAACGACAACGGCCAACGATGCGTGAACTTTGCAGCCTCCCGGGGTATGGTAGTTCGAAGTACCTTTTTCCCCCGCAAGGATATCCACAAAGCCACCTGGAGATCACCTGACCAACACACAGAAAACCAAATCGATCACGTTCTAATCGACGGGAAATTCTTCTCCGACATTATCAACGTCCGCACGTACCGCAGTGCGAACATAGATTCGGACCACTACCTAGTTGCAGTATGCATGCGCTCAAAACTCTCGACGGTGCATAACACACGTCGAAGTCGAACGCCACGACCCAACATTGAGCAACTACGGGACACCGGAGTTGCCCAGGACTACGCGCAGCAGCTGGAAGTTGCACTACCCACGGAAGAGCAGCTTGGCGCAGCTTCTCTTGAAGATGGCTGGAGGGACATCCGTTCAGCCATAGGTAGTACTGCTGTAGCGGCACTAGGTACTGCAATCCCGGACCGAAGAAATGACTGGTTTGACGGCGAATGCAAACTGTTAGTAGAGGAGAAGAATGCAGCACGGGCGAGAATGCTGCAACACCGCACGAGATTGAATGTGGAGCGATACAGACAAGCGCGGAACAGACAAAACTCGGTTTTCCGAAGGAAGAAGCGTCAGCAGGAAGATCGAGATCGCGAGGCGATGGAAAATCTGTACCGCGTAAACGACACACGGAAGTTCTACGAGAAGCTAAATAGTTCGCGCAAAGGCTACGTGCCGCAAGCCGATATGTGCAAGGACTTGGACGGTAACCTTCTCACGAACGAGTGTGAGGTGATTGAGAGGTGGAAGCAGTACTATGACGAGCACCTCAACGGTGAAGCAGCAGAAAACGAAGGTGGCACGGCAACAGACCTTGGAGCACGCGCAGAAGACGACAGGCTACCGGCCCCTGATCTTCAAGAAGTTGAGGAGGAGATCGGTCGGCTGAAGAACAACAAAGCAACTGGTGTAGATCAACTACCAAGTGAGCTATTGAAATACGGTGGTGAAGCACTGGCTAGAGCGCTGCACTGGGTAATTGCCAAGATTTGGGAGGAGGAGATATTACCGGAGGAGTGGATGGAAGGTGTCGTATGCCCAATCTACAAAAAGGGCGACAAGTTGGATTGCTGCAACTACCGCGCGATCACACTGCTGAGCGCCGCCTACAAGGTACTCTCCCAAATTCTATGCCGCCGTCTGTCACCATATGCAAGAGAGTTCGTGGGGCAATACCAGGCGGGATTCATGGGTGCCCGCGCTACCACGGACCAAATTTTCGCGATTCGGCAGGTTCTGCAGAAATGCCGCGAATACAACGTGCCCACACATCATTTGTTCATCGATTTCAAATCCGCATACGACACAATCGATCGAGATCAGCTATGGCAGATTATGCACGAGTACGGATTTCCGGATAAACTGACGCGATTGGTCAAGGCGACGATGGATCGAGTGACGTGCGTTGTTCGAGTATCAGGGACACTCTCGAGTCCCTTTGAATCTCGAAGGGGGTTACGGCAGGGTGATGGACTTTCGTGTCTGCTGTTCAACATCGCGTTAGAAGGTGTGATCAGAAGAGCTGGGATAGACACGAGTGGCACGATATTCAGGAAGTCCATCCAGCTCCTTGGTTTCGCCGATGACATTGACATTATGGCACGGAACTTTGAGATGATGGCGGAAACGTACATCAGACTGAAGGCTGAAGCTAGACGGATTGGACTTGCCATCAACGCATCAAAGACAAAATATATGAAAGCAAGAGGTTCTAGGGAAGACAATGTTAGCCTCCCACCCCGAGTTCAGATTGACGGTGACGAAATCGAGGTGGTCGATGAGTTCGTGTATTTGGGCTCACTGGTGACCGCCGAAAATGATACCAGCAGAGAAATTCAAAGACGCATTATGGCAGGGAATCGTGCCTACTTTGGACTCCGGAGGACGCTCCGGTCGAATAAAATTCGCCGCCGCACGAAGTTGACTGTCTACAAGACGCTGATTAGACCGGTGGTCCTTTACGGCCACGAGACCTGGACTATGCTCGTGGAGGACCAACGCGCCCTTGGTGTTTTCGAACGGAAGGTGTTGCGTACCATCTACGGTGGAGTGCAGATGGATGACGGAACGTGGAGGAGGCGAATGAACCACGAATTGCACCAGCTGCTGGGAGAACCATCCATCGTCCACATTGCAAAAATTGGGCGACTACGGTGGGCTGGGCACGTCGTAAGAATGCCGCACGACGACCCAGTGAAAATGGTTCTAGAAAGCGACCCAACAGGAACAAGAAGAAGAGGCGCGCAGCGGGCAAGGTGGATCGACCAAGTAGAAGGTGACCTGCGGACCCTTCGCAGACTACGAGGCTGGCGAACTGTGGCCATGGATCGAGTAGAGTGGAGACGACTTCTTCGGACAGCAGAGGACAACAAGGCCTTAGCCTGATTGGTAAGGTAAGGTAAGGCTTTACCGGCCTCATGGAGCGAATAGCCTCGACAGAACTGAGACTATCCGTAAAAATAAAATAATGATCTGGTGCAAGTGAGGCGATCGTTTCTAGCGTATAATGTATTGCCGCCAGTTCAGCAACATATACGGAACAAGGAGCTTGAAGCATTCGAGAGGCGCTATGAAATTCGTTATAAATACCAAAACCAGCGGACGCCTCTATTAGTGATCCATCTGTGAAGAACGATCTTGCGGAATCAACTTGGCCAAACTTTGCAGCGAAAATTGACGGAGCAATCATGGAACGATGATGCTCTGGGATTCCGCGAATCTCTTGCGTCATTGATAAATCAAAATGAACAGAACTGTCGAAGTCGGAGAAGCAAACACGATAGGGATTATGCTGCGAAGGGCTGACATCCTGTGTTATGTACACGTAGTACAATGACATAAAACGAGTTTGAGGGTTTAGCTCAAGAAGCTTCTCAAAGTTTGCAATCACCAGTGGGTTCATAATTTCACAACGGGTGAGGAGCCTGAGGGATAATTCCGAAAACCGATCAGAGAGTGGCAACATGCCCGCTAACACTTCGAGACTCATCGTATGAGTCGAGTGCATGCATCCTAACGCGATACGAAGACAGCGATACTGGATCCGTTCCAGTTTGATGATGTGAGTTTTAGCCGCCGACTGGAAACAAAAACTACCGTATTCTAAAACCGATAAAATCGTTGTCCGGTACAACGTTAGAAGATCTTGCGGATGGGCTCCCCACCACGTTCCGGTAATTGTTCGGAGAAAATTGATCCTTTGTTGGCATTTCCGCTTCAGATACTCAATGTGGGATCTCCAGGTGCATTTTGAATCGAACCAGACCCCAAGATATTTGAAGGACATAGAATGAGTGATCGGTTTACCCAAAAGTTGAAGCTTTGGTTGTGCTGGGCTATGCTTCCTAGAAAAAACGACCAACTCAGTTTTCTCCGTGGAGAATTCGATACCTAGCTGGATAGCCCAAGTAGACAAATTGTCTAAGGTATCCTGTAAGGGTCCTTGCAGGTCGGCCTCTCTGGGTCCTGTCATAGACACTACTCCGTCATCTGCAAGTTGTCTCAACGTGCAGTTGTCCCTTAGACAATTGTCAATTTCTCTGACGTAGAAATTATACAGAAGGGGGCTTAAACATGAGCCCTGGGGGAGACCCATGTAGCTAAATCGTGAAGCTGTAGAGTTTCCATGAGAAAAGCTCATATGTTTCTCTGACAGCAAATTGTACAAAAAGTTATTAATTAATGGAGAAAGGCCACAAGCGTGGAGTTTGTCTGAAAGGACTTCAACCGATACTGAATCAAAAGCCCCCTTAATATCCAAGAAGACAGAAGCCATTTGCTCTTTATTAGCAAAAGCCAACTGAATTTCAGTGGAAAGCAACGCGAGACAGTCGTTCGTTCCCTTGCCCCTACGGAAACCAAATTGAGTATCTGAGAGTAGGTGGTTCAACTCAACCCATTTGTCCAGGCGAAAAAGGATCATTTTCTCCAACAATTTACGAATGCACGATAACATCGCAATGGGACGATACGAATTGTGATCTGACGCGGGTTTTCCAGGCTTTTTAATGGCTACAACTCTCACCCGCCTCCAATCATCCGGAACAATATTAAGCTCCAGGAACTGACCAAACAAGTTCAACATGCGCCTCTTAGCGACGTCTGGGAGGTTCTTCAACAAGTTGAACTTGATTCTATCAGCCCCCGGAGCCGAATTGCCACACGAAAGGAGCGCGAGTGAGAGCTCCAGCATTGAAAAAGGCTGGCTGATCTCGTCTACCGAATTCGTCGTTTCGCGAGGAATCATCTGTGCCGGCACAGAATCAGGACATACTTTTCGCGCGAACTTGAGGATCCAACTATCGGAGTACTCCTCGCTCTCGTTGTTTGAAGATCGGTTACGCATCCTTCGCGCCGCATTCCAAAGCGTATTCATCGACGTTTCGCGCGATAATCCGTCCACGAATTGCCGCCAGTATCCGCGTTTCTTGGCTTTGATGAGGCTCTTGAGTTCGCGTTCAAGAGCCGAGTACGCTTCGAAATGTACGGGTGTTCCACGTTTCCGGAAAAGCTTAAACGCGTCGGACTTTTTACGATAAACCTCAGTGCATTGCTGGTCCCACCAAGGGGAAGGAGGTTTCCTACGGAAAGACGTTCCTGGAACCGGCCGAGTTTGAGCTTGGAGCGCGCTGTCCAAGATCAGATTGGAGAGGAAGTTATATTCCTCCAACGGTGGAAGCCCTTCTACCGACGTTAGGGCATCTTCTATCACATTCTTGAACTTTGTCCAATCGATATTACGGGTAAGATCGTACGCGACGTTAACGGGTTCCGACGGATTGAACCCACTGGCAACTGAAACTTTGATCGGCAAGTGATCACTACCGTGGGGATCTTGGATCACATTCCACGTGCAATCCAACGATAATGAGTTAGAGCAAAGTGTGAGGTCTAATCTACTTCCATTCGAGGATGGTCCAGCCAAACGTGTTACTTCTCCATTGTTAAGAATTGTCATATTAAAGCTGTCGCAGAGGTCATATATCAAAGTAGAACGGTTGTCATCATACAGTTCCCCCCAGCCTGTACCGTGGGAATTAAAATCTCCCATAATCAACCGTGGAGCAGGAAGTACTGAACATATATCTGAAAGTTGTTTGCGATTAACAACGGCTCTAGGAGGAATATAAACAGAAGCTATACAAAGGCTCTTACCTTTAATAATAGCCTGACATGCAACAACTTCAATACCTGGAAATTGTGGAAGATTCACTCTATAGAAAGAATGGCACTTTTTGATCCCCAAAAGTACCCCTCCTCCACGCGAATCCTCACGATCCAGTCGAATAATGTTAAAATCATAAAAAGGAAGATCTATATCTGAAGAGAGCCAAGTTTCACAAAGAGCAAATGCATCACAATCATTATTCTGAACTAAAAACTTAAAAGAGTCTAATTTAGGAATGAGACTTCGACAATTCCACTGTAGAACAGTGATCAAATCCCCGACCTCGTTTGGAAAATTATCCATCGAAGGAAATGATTGCTGCAATGAGGGGCCACTTCAATGTCAATTGCTTCAAGAGGGTCTTCACAGAAGGAAGCATTGCCAGAACAATGCTTTTGAGAGGATCAGAAATATTGAGGTACTTGAGAATATCGTCCACAATTTTATCAAATGAGAACAACCCGGATGAAGAAGGGGTTTCTGTTCTTAAAAATGGGCCATCAGGGGTTTTTGATGTCCCCGGGAGAGATGGAAAGTTCTGGTTATAGTCAGTTCTGCGGAAACCAGGAGGAGCTGAAACTTCCTTTTTTCCATCACTCCTTGATTTGGGCAAGCTGATTTGGGGTTCCTTATCTGCAACTTTCCGCGAACGGATGCGTTTTCGTTTCCATGCAGAACCTTCCGGAAAACTGAAAGAAACTCCCTCCTCAGCCAAGTCAGAGTCAGACTCGTCATCAGACAAAACAGCAAAGGGATTTTTGTCGTTGGTTGATGGTGTGGCTGTTTTTAGCATTGCTGCAAAAGACTGCCTGGAACGCTCCTTAATAGAGCGTTCTAGTTTCTCCCCGCGTTGTTTGTACGCCGGGCACGATGAGAGACCATGAGGAGTTCCCTTACAGTACACGCATTTTGGTGCAGTGACTGTGCAGGCGCCATCCTCGTGCTTCTCCCCGCATTTGGAACAGCGTGCCTTGCTGCCACAGTGAGAGGCCGTATGTCCCAACTGTTTGCAGTTTTGGCAGTTCATGACCCGAGGAACAAACAAACGCACAGGTAGCCGAAGTTTTCCCAACTCGATGTAGTGAGGAAGGGCTGAACCAGAAAAGGTCACTCGAAACGAGTCTGTGGGGGTAAAGCTCTTTTTACCCTCGCTGAAAGATACTGAGTTCAGCTTCTGGACTTCCAGTATCTCAACCGTGGGAAGCAAGGGGTTCTTGAAACGGCCAACCGCTTGCTTCGCCAAGATCTCGGGGGTCAGACTCGCTTCGGTGACCACACCTTCGATCTCCACATTACGAGCTGGGATGTACACTCTATACTCGAGTGTAAAGAGCTGGGAGGCAGCAATCTCGTTAGCTTGTTTCAGGTTAGAGACGACAACGCGAAGTTTATTGTACCTCACCTTCGAGATTTCGGTCACGGCCGAGAACCGCTTCGTCAGATCATTAGTAATTTGCATTACATTCAAAGGTTTCTTTTTGGGCTGAAAGTAAACAACCCATGGGCCAGTCGAGTCTTCTGGGTAGGCTCGCGATCGGGGACTTATCTGTCCCTGTCCATTACCAGACTGAGATGACGAAGCAGGGATGGCATCATCTGATTTCTGGGATGACAGACGTTTTCGACCCTTCTTGCTATCGCGTGGCAAAGTGGTGTCATCTTCCGACAAAACGTCCATTTCGTCTTCCGACAAAATGTCCATTTTGCCGTACTAGTGGGAGCGAAAAACGCTCTACCACTGCAACGATAATCAAAATTACTCGGACACAATACACGAGAAAAAATACAAACACAGAAACACAAACTTAAAATTTAACTGATGGGAGAAAGAAAGAAACAAGAACAAAAACTTATCTGATAATCCTATACTACTACCACCGAGCGTTTACACAGCAGCAGCGGAGCGACGCGCAGCTTTGATGATCTTCGATCCGCGTGTGCGGGCGGTCTTCGTTGGTGTGTGCTTGTATGAAGCTCGGCACTCAGCTGAACACACGAGATGGATGAGCGGTTTGAATGTGGAGGCAGATGCTGACACTCGATGACGATGATCCGTGTGCACAGGTATGCGTGACCACGCACCGATGGTGCGCAAAATGGTTGGCGAATTGGCAATCGCAAAAACAATTTTCCTTCCGATGATGCCGAAAACACACTTTCTTCTCAGAAAAAAAACTCACTTTTGATAAATTTATCGGGAATTATGCCAGGAATCACTAAGCGAGAAAAAACTGATTATTTACGTCAGATAATAGCGAGAAAACTTCCAAATTAACGGAGCGCGAAACAAGTCGACCGTTCTTCTTGCTAGGACGCAGTGAGGTGAACTGCAAGCTTGTGTTTGACGGAAAAAATGTTACTAAATGGATTAATTAATATTAATTTATATTTGTCAAATTTTAATATCTATGCATTGAAGGTAATAGTATTAATTCTAGTCTTATGATTCCATTCTATAAAATTCAAATATATGCGTTAATTAGCCAGAAAACAGCATATTCCAAATATTTTTGTGTGCGAAAATGTAGCATAGCTGGCAAAAAACAGCTTAGAAATGTCGTGACGTTTTTGTCTCGCTACAGTTCGTTTTGGTTTGTTTTAGGCCCCGATAAAAAAATGTAAATTTTCAAATGTACTGTAGTAAACCAGTACTGTTATCAGCACTGCTCACAACCCATACTTGCCGGAACATGTTCGGGTTATATCTCCGGAACCAGTTGACCGTTTACAAACATATTAAATAGCGTACGATGGGATCAGAGTAGCTTTTATTTGGCGGATGTTGCGTCAAATTCGCTTCAGTGGTTGCCAAGGAACACGACTTCATTTATTTAGTTACACACACACATACACATATACATTTTATTTCTCTAGAAGAGCAACTCCAGTTGAGCAGCCTTCAGATTTTTTTTGAACGAATTAAATTAGTAACTCCTAAGAGTTGGTCAGTTGTTGAATGCCCATGGTGAAATCCAAACTACTCATCTGAAAAAAAAACACCACCTAGGGACTATTGATTTTTTTTTATTGTTAAGGAAAATTCTAGATGCTGAAACCAACGAAACATGGCGCAATTCAACTCCAATGTGAACAGCAGTCTTGCAAACCAACTCCGTAACATTTTTCTTTGAAGTATAGGGAAGTCCTAAAGTACGGCATTGTTAAAAAAAATCATTCATATCACATTTATTTACCTTACATTCGAAATGATTAACTACAGTAGCAAGAGCTGAGTTCCTATTTTCCCATATCACACATATTGTGTTTCAAAAACTCATTTTCTTTCTTGAATTTTTTTAAGTCAGATACAAAACCAAGCAAACAAAATCAATGGGGATTATTTCAGAGTGAGTTGAAAAAACAACCAGCAATCTTATTTCAAGTACCTTAAAGCGGGGGGAAGTTGATCACTTTTTACCGATAAACTTAATATTTTCTACAACCTTATGTTTGGCACAATAGCTCTGAAACCTGTATTAGCAAATGCTTTTCTATTTTACGAATTTAGTTTTTAAATTGCATGTTTGGTTTATTTTTTAAAATTAAAATTAGATAAAAATATAAATTTTCAATTCTGGAGTGAAGTTAGTCATGCGCAATATTCAGAAGTTTGCATTTATACTTGATTTGTGTTCGCTGAAGAGGAACATTAAAGAAAAGTTGTGGTTTACGAAAAAAGTTGTTTAAAAAAAGTTAAAAAATACACCTAAATGTCGGTGTAACATCGGTTTTTCACAAGGATTTCACACTAAATTGTCAATTTTAATGAAATTGATTTCAGATTCGAATTCAGCGATAGAACTTTTAGGAACAGCTACAAGTTACGTATTTGATCACTTTAAAAAATATGTACATTTAGACATGTAGAATGCACCGTGTGTTAGGGAAAACGTTTCAAAGGTACTATTTAAACTACTTAATGAAATTCTTAACAAATTATCTATTGCCATATAATGAAAAAGGATTATTGAGAAACGAAAAACGAAAACCCATTAAATTCACCCCGTTTTACAGCACTATTTTCGAGGGGCCGAAGTTACATTCATTGGTGGGCCTAAGTTGGGAATAGTAGGCCGATATTTAATCCATGCTCCTGAAAAGTTTTCATGTGAAAAAGGTATGTTTGGCAGTGACATCGCGTAACCTCATATTTTACCTGTGCACCAACTTTCAAAACCAGAATTTATTGAGTAACAAATATTAAAGTTACTAGGCCAAATGCTATCTGGATGAATAGGTTATAATACAGAATTGTGAAGAATAAAATAGTTAATTAACAAAATGTTTCAGAAAAAATGAACTTGATACAAATGAGAATAGCCGGCGCCGGTGGTTTAGTGGTAAGCGTGACTGTTTTCTCACCCCAATGGGTCTGGGTTTAATCTCAGCCGAGGTCGGTGGGATTTTTCTGAGGCATAAAAATCTCTGGTCACGTCTTCCTTCGGAAGAAAAGTAAAGCCGCTGGTCCCGGCCCATGTGTTGAATGGGTGAGATATCCTACGCAGGTGTGAAGGCTGCCTTCCTGCACATTCGGTTGCCGTCAATGGATGGCAATCGATGTCCGTCGGTGATTGGCATCAAGGTGGCTACATATAGGTGTTATGTGTCAAATTCGTGATTCAGCCATGTTGGATTTTTGTATGGGACAGCGACCGAGTTTGTTTACAATTTGCTCTAAAACCGCATCCCCCCCCCCGCGACCTCCTTGCCTATATAGTGACAAAGCTGTATCACCATTTATATACCCACCATGATTGGCACTAGATTGCGGAACAGGGACCGACGTTAAATAAAGGAATGACAATGACAATGACAAATAAGAATTAGAAGAAATTGTAAGGGATATCGGATAAAGAGAACGTGTCTTCACTCTGTTGTCTATACTAACATAAATATTAACCTTTCAGTACTCGGGTTGATGTACAAAGTTAAACACTATAAAAAAATATGTAGAACCTACTGACATTTTAAATCGCTCAACGTGAAACTAAACATGGTTTAATTGAAATTTAATACCCACATCCAATAGACCAATACTTGAAGATTACGTGATGAACTAGCCTACGGCTAAAAATCACGGTGAAAAAAAAATTAAAGAATATTACTGAAGAATAAAAAAAGTGATTTACGAAGATTCCTGAGATTCTAAGGTTTTGACATATTTTGAAAATCTATAGAATCTTGCGGACAAACCCTGGAATTTTTAGTAAAATTTAAAAGCAGTCAAAGTGTTGATTTCAAACAAATATTGAGGAGGAATCCCACATAATTTTCGAAAGGAAGTTCTGGGCAGAATTCCAGAATTATTCTGACATGAAGTCATTAGAAATTGTTAGATGAATTTGGAGAGATTTCTGTGGAGAAGAATGCTCTTAAAAGTTCTAAATTGAATTCTTAGATAATTTTGTAAGATTTCAAAAGGAGTTGTGAAAAGAAAACTCTGAGGAAAATCCCTACGTAATTCTGGGGATATTTTTATGGGGGTCGCGAAGAAAATGACAGATGAATTATAAGAAAAAATTTAATGGAATTATGATGAGAATTCAACAAGAAACAGAGTTCTAAGAGTGCGCTGGTGATAATTTCAAACCTAGTGCGAAATATTCATCACAGAGCTCCAACAAAATTGATTTTAAAAATACTGATAATTAGAAAGAAATTCTTTAAAATACTCCAAGGGGTTTCTAAATAAAATTTCGAAATAATTCTGCTGTTTTTAATAGAGCTAAAAGAATTTTTTAATTCTAATTGGTTAATTTAGGAAAATTTTAAGATATATCAGAACAGAATTCCAAGTTAATTCTTTAATTCAGATCATGAGAATTTTGAATAAAATTGCATGGTTATTTTGATTTCGAATTGAAAACGAAAAATTAAAACCTTGGAAAAGAATAGTTCAGATTCAGTTTTTCCAAATATTTGTTTCCAAAGTCGAGCATCTTCAATATTTTATTTTCATGCCCATGCACTTTACATCTGAAATTGAAACGACAAAAATCAATTTGAAATTTTGCTGAGTGATTAAATTCTAAAAAAAAATAAGACGGAAAACTGTAGAAAATTATGCAGCAAATAGAGCTAGACATTCATTTGGTAAAGAATCACTCTGTTTTAATGGTTTATTCTGAAATACTGGTTTACAAATTTGTTCCTATGGTATGGTAAATTTATTTTTCCCGGTTCTTCCATCGAAATCCCGGGTTTTTTTTCCCGGTATTCCCGGTTACTTTTCCAATTCCCGGATATTTTCCGGTATTCCCGGTATTCCCGGTTAGCTGGCCACCCTGCTATCACCCCAGCAGGCCTGGGTTCAATCCCAGTCGGTGCCGCCGGGATGTTCTGAGGCATAACATCTCTGATCACGCCTTCCTTCGGAAGGGAAGTAAAGCCGTTGGTCCCCATTTCATGAGTTGATGGGTTGGTAGGCAGGGTTCAGATGTGGGAGTTGCCTCCCTGGCGTCGGTAGCATAGGTGCTCAGCACGGAAAACAAGATCAAAGGAAAAAAAAATCAAGGAATTTTTTTTTTAGTTATTTATTCATGTTTTGGCAGTTGTTGCACATGTAGATTGACGTTTAGGCGACGCGTAAATTAACGGGTTTGTTTATTGTGGAATTTCGTCTGCAGGTCAATTATTTGTTGAGATATAATCAAACTCATAATTGTTGGCTGCTTATTAGACCCAGGATAGGGGGCGACCCCGGCGTAGTGGTAAGCATCCATACCTCTCACGTCAAAGTCACGAGTTCAAACCTCACCTCCGGACAAGTCACGAATGACCCAAGAGCGTTAAAGTGACTATAATAAAAAAAAATAATAAAGACCCAGGATAGGGACATGTACCCTATAATAATAAGTAAACGGTTTGCTCCCGCATCTGAAGCAATATACATTTGGGCCTCCGACTTAGTGTATGCGAGCGGACAATACATTTTTTTTTACTTATTATTATTTTTTTTGCTGGTCCGCTTTGCTTCTCGCATTCACTGTACCTGTGGCCTTACTGTGAATTTGTTATTGTTTCCTTTATGCATCAGAAAAGAGCTTGACCTGCATGTCCTTCGTGGGTATACCCTATAGGGAAAGTGATGAAGCATTATGTGGGGATGCATGGTTCTACAATAAAGAGTTTGTGGTTTATCGCATTCATTAGGTTCCATTAAAGTAACTATAGCTCTAGTAACTTGAATAACGTTCATTTCCTAAGATATAGTAAATTGTTTAGGCTACATGATAAATGTGACCTATACCTTATACGTTACACATAAAGAAATTAAATGTCATGCCAAATTATAAATACGTGACTAGAAAACAAACACGTTAAAATCAGCTGGGTGATATGCCGCCATGTTATTGAAACCAACATCTGAAACGTCACAATTCAAGTGTGAACTGCAAAAATGGCGGACTGCATTGTCTTATTTTTATCAAATGAAATTATTTTCCCTTTCATGCCATATAAATGGTTGACTTCGTGGTAGAAAATCAGAAAATAATATTTTATGAGTTCTAAGTTTATTTTTCACAAAATGTAAGCAAAAATATTAAGAATAACAGTCACGCCTTTTTTGAAATTCTTACATGAATCTTCTATTTGTTTACAAATTATGAGCTGTCAGTGGGACCCACGACTCGCGGGCCCGCAGCGATGTTAGCTCTTTTCAAGGCAAGGCAAACAAGATAGGGATGCCACCCAGCTGGTTAAAATGAACTGAATGATAGAGCAGTGTCGACATGTTAACGATATAGGGAGCAACCATTTAGTACGTCACGCCAAAGTATGAAAATATCAATCCATCGTCCCCCTCTCATTTCGTTTTTCCTATAATACATAATACATTGTAATACATCGCTTGTCACATATTTGTGAAACCCACGCCCTCCTTACAGCGTGACGTAATTAATGGATCACCCCATACTATCGTATTAGTATCAAACTATGTTTATCATTTATCTTCATACACTATCATGTGCCATCGAAAACTCAATCAGTCATGTAATCGCTCCAGCAATAAGGTAACACGCTTTCTAACATATGTTTCAAAATTTATGACCAGTTATGCCAGACAATAACTGGCAATGAACTGATCACAAACTAACTACAATGTACGTTGGTTACACTGTTGTAATGTGTCGCTACTGCAAGTGCCCATTAAAAAGCCGTTCCGTCGGAGAGAAAATCTTTAACACATTGGCACTGAATTGAGAGGGTTTGGAATGTTGGCACTGCACAATTTATCAGTCTTGAAAAATATTTTCATAGTTTATTATTGTTATTGCAGTTCTGTTAATATTATTGTTTGTACCACTTGCTACACCAGAGTTACTGAACATCGGCAGGTATATTTATCCTGCCCGACTTGTTTATGATTGTACGCTAGCGCGGTTCATCGGTGTTGTTTGTTGGAGGGCAATATTAAAATGTACGTGAGTGTTTTAATTTTAGAAAAGTTGCAACATTAACAGACGAGACGGTGACAAGCTGCTATATTAGTTACAGTTTCGTCTCATTGATCGAATACGTTTTTAACGGGACATTTACGAGAGTGCGTGGCGTGGTGCGAGAACTTTCATGGCATTGTCATCACCAGAAGCGGTAAGCACGTGCTTTGTGACACAGAGATAAATTTCAATTTTCACATCGTTCAGGTGATTTAACGATTTTGTTGTTGTAGTGATGTAAGCAAGAAAATATTTCTCGTGCGATAAAATTTGTTAAACAATTTATGTTCACCGAAGAACCTGCGACATCATTTTCATCTTTACTGTTAATGTGCTAATTACTGGTGATTTATACTATGTATAATTATGAGGATTTATTTCCTAAATAGCTTTCACTCAATAAGAAGCTTGAGATTTAATTCATTTTCACGCCTACATCCATTTTCACAAAGTAAATGCAATGACGTTTCAACGTGTTTGTACGAAATTGAAACTCGTAGAAATCAAGAAGCAGCAGTGATTAAAAATTTGAAACTCTTTATCAAATCGAACGGTTTACATGGGATGTTAAATGAATCCCCTCCCTCTGCGTTTACAATCATCCATATTCCATATACATTTTTACAATTTTTATAGACCGTTGACATTGAAACATTGAAACATTATCCACCCCAAAACTGTCCAAGTAAACAGCCCCTTTGTTAAACTCCTATGGGCCTGTTCATAAACTACGTAGACAGTTTTTTTTTGGGATTATTGACCCCCCTCCCCCTGCGTAGACAATTGTCCATACAAAAAATTTAAATTTGTATGGGCCGTTGATAATTGTCAATCTCCCCCCCCCCCCTAAACTGTCTACGTAGTTTATGGACAGCCCCTATGTTTGTGAAGTAATGAAATTGGGTTGTTAGCGGAATTCTTTAAATAAAATAGCAAAAATGGTTATCTTCCATTTAATTCAACTTAATTAATTTTGGTATCCATGACAGATACGTATTTTGACTACAATATGCAGTCTTCATCAGTTTCATTCCCACTAAAGAACTTATCACCTAATACTCATCCCCTAGGTAAAAATGTCAAGATCACAGGTATAAAAATGAAACTACAATGTGGGGGCGACCCCGGCGTAGTGGTTAACATCCTTACCTCTCACGCCAAAGTCACGAGTTCAAATCTCACCCCCGGACAAGTCACGAATGACCCAAGTATGTTAAAGTGACTATAATAAAAAAAAAGAAAAAAAAAAAGAAAAAAAAAAGACACTACAATGTGCAGAATCCGAACCTACCGAACTTAAAAACGAAAGATTTACTAAAGGTAAGTTCTTTAGTGGGAATGACACTGATAAATACTGTACATTGTAGTCGAAATACGTATCTGTCATGGATACCAAAATTAATTAGGTGGAATTAAATGGAATATTTATAACCTTGTTGCTATTTTATCCTATGTTTGCGTTCGCGAAAATATTCGCATGGGCTATAGTGCCATAAGTCGTGACCACGTGGTTTTGTTGTTAAAATTCCCGATATAGGGTTTTGTTATTTTCAGTAATGCATGCAGATAATGCAAATTAAAGAATTGTAAGCATTAGCAGTGTTGAATTGAAGTTGCTCTGCTCTGTATTAATACTTATCACTTGGATAGTTAATCTTTAATGCTGTTGATTATATCTGGTCTAGGATTTTTTTTTGGTTGGAAAATTTCCCGGGGCATAGCATTTGATTGTACTTCCCAAGTAACATTGTTTTATCTTTATTTTAAAGCATGCTACAAGTCTAAATAATAGTTTCATAAAACCAGAATTGTTACTTGGGTTGCCACACAATAATAGTAATACAAAAATTGAACAGGCTTAAAAAGTTTTTAATTAACAACTGCGGAAGTGCTCACAGAACACTATGTAGAGAGCTGGCGGAAAGTCCTAGTGGGGTCGTGAAAACGTTCGGAAAACTTCAGCAACATTAATTTTATTCTGAATATTTAAAAATTCTTATGTGAACAAGTGGGTTGGAAGTCTGCGATCGAGCCCTATTTTTAACATGGATGAACTATGTTGTAACCCAACAAATCAGAGCACGGAGCTCATGATGTTAAATGTAAGCGTGCACAGGAATCTCGTTAAGGAGGCGCAATTTTTTTCTTCTATGGTGCATTTAATCTGGGGATGGGGAGTACTCCAAAGTGCGTGGTGTATAGTGCTGTCCACCTCCCACTATTTCCCTACTGTTCAATCTAGCTAATTTTATTTATTTTTTGCTCCGGTGGGGGTTCATCTTCTTCAATGCAAACTACTTTCAGACAGCCAATGGAAATTGGCAATTTAATCCCATCGACGATATCGACGAAGATAGGTTCGTCATTACATTGTGCAACGACGTAATCATGTCATTTTGAATACGGTACTTGTATACTGGCTATTTTTGGCACCTTCCGCCAAGTGTTTTTCCAGCACAGGATCGTAGTTAGCCACCAACTGGGTGACACACTTTCCGCTCCTTCCGAATGTCCACGAAGTGGTCGGCCACCTTTGCAAAGTATGCGCACAATATCGATGAGTTCTTCGTCGATACCCTTCCTGGTTTTGAAATTCTTCCACGCTTCCATACTACCAACATGGTTATCACTGCCATTGTGTTTGTCGAGCACCTCGGTCGCTTTATTTCAATTTCTGTACCCTGTAGGAATTGGAAAACTTGGATCACCAGAAAAGATCGGCAGCATAATGTTTTTTTTTTTCTGTATAATTGGCTTTGAAAATCCAAAATAACATTGAAAATAGTTTTTAAAGTTCTAAGATTTCTTGGAAGTTAAAGTTACAGTTCAATTAATATTTTGATAGAAAAAGTTGTAATACTGTTTTGCGTCATGCTCTTCTTTACAGATTTCGTTTTTATGGCTTTCTCAGTCTAGGGTAATTCAAACAGTTAGTTGTGCATTGCCCGACGTTTCGGCCGTTTATTGTGGCCTTTTTCAAGGGTAAACTAGAAAGATATTACAACTTATAGAGACTACTATTAACAGGTTAAAAATATAAACCAAAGACAATATATTCTTCAAGGTACTGGTATCATCTTTTATTCAGTTACCTTTCTGAAATTTTGTGCAGTACGTTTTTGTATATTTTGAAGGCATCGTTACAGTTTATTTTTGACTATGTCAAGGTTTTTAAGGCCTTATATGCTGTTGTAGTTACATTTTACCATTACCGTTGCGAGTACGTTAAACGTGGCCATTTTCAGCGAAAATTGGAGTTATATTTTTTTTTAATTTTGTCATAAATGCCACGGCTAATAGGATCATTAAAAAGGTTTAAAAAATATGTAACGATTGGAACAAAAGCGCACAAAACTATTTTGAAAGCGAGTACAGGATTGTTAACGGAATGACGACATGTGCGAAGGATTGAGCATGTCAACCCTGTCCCTAAGTACCGCCAGTTGGGGTGAGCCGAACATTCAACATGTTTTAGAGATGATATAAAGGACAAAACCGAATTTATTGCAACGCACATAAACAGCTGTAAATTTTTAACCTCGGTAACAAATGACTTGAAATTTTCAGAGAAGATTCTTACACGAATTTTTAGTGAGACAACAATCGACCAGGGTTCAATGGCAAACTAATACCCTCTCTTCAAATAGGGAATATAAAAACTTTGTACAGTTGCGAAAAAGTCCATCCTCAGAATTCCTTGAGGTTCTTTTCGAAGTTTTTAGAACTCTATGAACTCTTTTAAAATTCTTCTCAGAAGTCCTCTGGAATTATTTTTAGAACTCTTCTTGACTTTTACTCAGCACACCTTGGAACTGAAATTCCCTTAGAGTTTCAGAAGAATTTCCTCAGTATTATCCAGAAATTATTTCCGGAATGGGCTTGAAATTATCGGTACTCTCTTGCCATTTTATTCAAAATCCCTTTGGAATTTCCCTCAAAATTTAATTTTCACGGTATTCTTTTCGGAATCATATTGGAACTATCTACAGGATTCACTAGAAATTACCCGTTAAATTTTCTTGCAATACTTCCCAGAAATCCTTTGGAATTGTCTTCAGAATTCAATATCCTTGAGGTTCTTCTCGGATTTTGTAGAACTCTCCCAATAGCTCTTTTGAAATTCTTCTCAGAAGTCCACTGGGATTATATTTAGAACCCCTCATGATTTTTTCTCAGAACACCTTATAGCTGAAATACCTTCAGAAATTCTTTCCCGTTTCTATAAATTATCTTCGGAATTCGCTTGAAATTTTGCTTAAAATCCCTTTGGAATTTCACTCAAAAATTGCTTTTCTCAGAATTCTTCTCGAAATTATCTTGAAACTATCTGGAGGATGCACAAGAAATTATCTGCAGAGTTTTCTTTGAATTCTCCCCAGAAATATTTTGGAACTGTCCTAGAAATTCAATATCCTTGAGGTTCTTTCCGGAATATTTTAGAACTTTTTTTTCTCAGAACACCTTGGAACTGAAATTCCCCTAAAGTTTCAGACGAATTTCCTCTGTATTGTCAAGAAATGTTTCCCAAAATGAGCTTGAAATTATCCTCGGAATTTCCTTGAAATTTTCCCGAACATCCTTTTGGAATTTCATTCAAAATTAGATTCTCTCGGTATTCTTTTCGAAATTATCTTAGAACTATCTGCAGGATTCACTAGAAATTATTCGCAGAATTTTCATGGAATCATCCCCAGAAATCTTTTCATTTAGAACTGTCCTCAAATTTCAATACCCTTGAGGTTCTTCTCGGAAGCCAAGTTTAAGTTGTCGGTCCATTCAGCAAAACGTAGTAGTTTTTCTATCAGAAATGTTCAATAAAGCTTGCCCTTCATTCATCATAACTGTGCAATTTTTACATCAGGAATTTTCAATTCAGTTTGCCCCTCCATGCAGCACCCGAGTAGCACACTTTCATCACAATAAGTTACAGCAACTTGTTTATGACTGAAATAAGTCGTATATAAGTTTCTACAATTGATTTGTGACAAGCGTGCTACTAGGGCAGATTGTTGCAAATCTTACACCAGAAATTTTCAATACAAACCTGCCCCCATAAAACTGACCAGAACGATGCAAATTTTCCACCGTTAATGTTCAATAAAAATTGCTTCTCCAAGCTTCTGATTAGTGCAGGTTTCCTTTTTCCATTTTCCACCAGGCATTTTCAATATACCTTGCTTCTCCTATCATCAGAATGTTGCAGGTTTTCCACCAAATAAAGCTTGAACCTATTTTCATATTTTGAGAATGTTCAGTAAATCAGCTTCCCTCCAATCATCAGAACGGTGCAGATTTTCCACCAGAAATTTTCAATATAGCTAAATTTTTAATAAAGCTTGTGCTTTCATTTACCAGTGCAAGTTTTCCACCACAAATCTTCTGTTCATTTCATTTATCACGGCAATGCAAATTTTGCACCATAAATTTTCAATAAACCATGCTCCTCCATTCACCAAAACGGTGCATCAAAAATTGTCAGTGAAGTTTGTTTCACCATGCACCTTTGTGGTGCAATTTTCAGGCTTGCCTCTTCATGACCAGAATGGTGCAAATTTTCCACCATAAATTTTCAATGAAGCTTGCATTCATCAGAACAATGCAAAATATGCACCAGTAAAATGAATAAACCTTGCTTCTACATTCACCACAGTGTTGCGAACTTTCCACCAGAAATTTTCAGTAAAATTTGCACCTACAAATTTTTAGCGTGATTCAATTTTTCCACCAGAGTTATTCATTTTGATTGGTCCCTCCATGCACCACCTTGATGATATATTTACACCAGAAATATTCAATAAAAAGCTTTTTCTTCGATTTACTACCACGAAGGTGAATTTTATCAATCTTAAATTTACCCTCTTCTTTTAGCCCTCCATGAAAAACCTTGAAAAAAAAAATTACACCACAACTGTGGTGCAATTATGTGACCAAAAAAATTTCATTGAAGTTTGTCCCTTCATGCACCTTTGTGAAGCAATTTTCAGGCACCATCTCAAAGGAATTGACGCAGTAAAAGGTTTTCAGTGTCCTTATATTATGAAATGAAGTTATTTTGCCTTAAAATCAAGTTATCGAGGAATCAAGTTATTTTATATCATAGTTTTGTAAATGTGGAAATAAAAATCTTATTTATAAAAGGAGAGGCAATTGCCCCACCTTGCCCCACGCTGTGCACGCCAGTGTAGCATGGGAATATTTTTGGTACAATCCAGTATTGGTGACATATTTTCTGTTAACGTTAACCCTCCGTTGCTCGCGCCAACTTTTGTAACACGAGTACTCGCGCGTTGTACTTTGTACAACAGTGTGAGTTTTCCATTGCCATTTTGCAGCCGAGCTACTAATCGATATGAAACCAAGAAGTATTCCTTAAAAAACTTGTTTTTAACTAAAAAAGCTAAACTTTTATCACAGTTAACCACCAAAAAATGTGGATAATAGAGAAAATGTGAATGGAAACCACGTAAACGGTGTCCGTTCTACGTGGGATTTGGCTTAATTGGTTACAACATAGAAAATCTCGAGATCCTAACCAGATAGAAAGTTACTGTCTTTGGCAAAGTTGTTCTAGAGATCATAACCTTTTCGCTGGAGGAGAGTAGCTCAGAATTTTCTCACTACGTAGCGCTAGAATACATGTGAAATTATCGCATGTGATATTTCTCTAGATCATGACCAGATAGAAAGTTACTGTCTGCGGCAAAGTTGTTCAAAAGGACAAGACCTTTTCGTTGGTGGACAGTAGTTCAGAGCTTTCCCACTTTGCGGCGCTAGTATACATGTAAAATTCTCGCATATATAAAATATCTCTAGATCCTTATCATATAAAAAGTTACTGCCTTCGGCAAAGTTTTTAGGAAGTCAAGATCTTTTCGTTGGTGGAGAAGTTCATAAAATTTTCACTACATGGCGCTAGTATATACGTGCAATTTCGCATATACAATAGCTCGAGATCCTGAGGAGATAGAAAGTTACTGTCTTGGGCAAACTTGTTCAGGGGGTCAAGTATTTTTGGCTGGTGGACAGTAGTACAGAATTTTCTCACTACGCGGCGCTAGTATACACATGAAATTCTCATATAAAATATCTCGAGATCCTGACCAGATAGAAAGTTATTGTCTTAGGCAAAGCTGTTCAGGAGATCATAGCCTTTTTGCTGATTAACAGTAGTTCAGAATCTTCTCACTAGGTAGTGCTCGTATACATGTTAAGTTCTCGCATGTGATATATCACTTGATCCTGACAAAATAGAGAGTAAATGTCTTTGGCAAGTTTTGACGTTGGATAACGTCTTTCGGCAACATACGGGGGTACAAAATTGAAAACAGTCATTTTGGATGCGTTACGAAAAATTAAAAGATTTTGAACGATAATAACTCAACCGTCTCTCGATAGATTTACGAGATAATGGCATCAATCGATTGAAAATATTTCTAGCAATTTGCTGAATGTTTCAAAACTATTTATTTCATTCTGTAAACTATTGAAAAATGGTTAAAAGTAAACCATTGTCTAAAGATGGTGAAAATCGATTGATTTTTTTATATTCTTATACTTTCTCCAACCGAGACATCAGATGCGAGTATCTGACACCTCTGATATTTTCTGTTCTACTATATAAGCGTCCAACAAGGTCGTCCGTTCCATCATTGTCTATCCGATCGTCGACCCAGCAGCAGAGCAGCAGAGCAGCAGAGCAGCAGTACCAGAGCAGCGGAAGCAGAGCAACGGCAGCAGAGCAGCGGCAGCAGAGCCTGGGGGCGAAAGGGCAACTACGCCGAGTGCGTTGGTGCCAGTGCTCCGGTATACTGGGCCGCCGTCATGGAATGCCCAGCTGCTGCAGTTCTCAGTCGTTTGTATTCACCGTCTGCTCCGCAAGGGAAACTACGCCGAGCGCGTTGGAAAAATGGCCCTTTTCAGGGCCACAACATTATCAAGAAAGAGTTTAACGTACGTATGCGAGTATCTGACACCTCTGATATTTTCTGTTCTACTATATAAGCGTCTAACAAGGTCGCCCGTTCCATCATTGTCAACAACATCAGCCCAACAAAACGGCCCTTTTCAGGGCCACCAAACTTTCGCAAAAGAGTTATTAAGGAATATTCCTAAAATATACTATACACAATTAAGTACAACACATAACAGACGTTATCCAACGCCAACCCTACGGTCGTATCTAGTATACAACCCTTCCAACTTTTTTCAGGAAGTCAAGATCTTTTCGTTGGTGGTGTAGTTCAGAATTTTCTCACTACTCGGTGGTAGTATACACATGCAATTCTCGCATATACAATAGCTCGAGATCCTAAGCAGATATAAAGTTACTGTTTTCGGCAAACTTGTTCAGGGGGTCAAGACTTTTGGGTTGGTGGACAGTAGCCCAGAATTTTCTCACCACAAGGCGCTAGTAAACGTGTAAAATTCTCGCGTATGCTAAGCTCGAGATTCTGAACAGGTAGAAAATTACTGTCTTCGAAAAAGTTGTTCATGAGGTCAATGCTTATTGCTTGGTGCACAATAGTTCAGAATTTTCACATTACGTGGCATTATTGTACACGCGAAATTATAGCATGTAAAATATTTCGAATATCTGATCAGATAGATTTCGCTAGTGGACAGTAGTTCAAAATTTTCTCACTACATAGCGCTAGAATACACGTGAAATTCTTGCATGTGGCTTGTTTCGAGATCCTGACCAGATAGAAAGTTACTGCCTTGGACAAAGTTGTTCAGAATGTTAAGGTCTTTTGGCTGGTGAACAGAAGGTCAGAATTTTCTCACAAACTCTAGGCTTTAACCTCCTGAACAACTTTGTTCAAGACAGTAACTTTCTATCTGGTCAGGATCTCGAGATATAGCATATGCGAGAAGTGTACATGTATACTAACGCCACGTGGTGAGAAAATTCTTAACTAATGTTAACAAGCCAAAAAGGCTTTGACCCCCTAAACATCTTTACCGAAGACATTAACTTTCTAGCTGATCAAGATCTCGAACTATTGAATATACGAGAAAGGCACGTATATACTATCACCGCATAGTGAGAAAATTCTGAACTATTGTAACCCAAAAGAAAGAATTTTGCCGAATGCATTTACTTTCTATCTGGTCAGGATCTAGAGATATTTTATATGAAAAAGTTTCACATGTATAGTAGCGACGCAAAGTGAGAAAACTCTGAACTACTGTCCGCCAGCGAAAAAGCCATGACCTCCTGAACAACTATGCCGAAGATAGTACCTTTCTATCTGGAAGGGAACTCGAGATATTTTATATGAGAATTCCACGTGTATACTAGCGCTACGTAGTGAGAAAATTCTAAACTACTGTCCGCCAGCGACAAGGCTATGATCTCCTGAACAACTTTCTATCTGGTCAGGATCTCGATATATTCCATGTTGTAATCTATAAAGTCAAATCCAACGTAGTATGGTCACAGTTTACGCAGTTTCCATTTACATTTTCCCTATTATCCGCATTTTTTAGGTGTTTACTGTAATCAAAGTTTAGATCAAAACAAGGTGGTTTCAGATCGATTGATAACTCAGCAACAAAATGGCAATGGAAAACTCATGTGTGTTGTACAAAGTATGGTACAGTAGCAGTAGTATGGTAGTGCGAGTAACGGAGTGTTAATGAACATTAATTTGCTTGGCATAAGAAATGCCAAAACATTGGGATTCCACGGATTTGAAGAGGTTTTGAACTGTTTAGTATGCTCGGAAGATGTAAGCTAGATGATGCATGCAAATTGTGGACTATTATTACAGCCCAAACTTCCTATACAAGTTGCTCATTAGGGTGGGCCAACTTAACAACCGCCTGCTTCTCACTGTTCTTCTGATCAGTATATAGGTCCCAAACAGCTGTGTCAAATTTGAACGAGTTTGGTTGTGATCAGGAATTGGGTTCTCTAAGAGTATTTAAGGTAAATGCATATTCGTAATATTCATAAAAAATGAATCCAAAATCCAAAATGTCGTCAAATTTGGTGCACTGGAACTATTTTAAAGAAGTGTGATTACACTATCAAAAATCACCATCTTAGCACCCCTCGGTAGGACTTTGTATGGAAGCGAGCTGTCAATTTGTTAGTTTAATGTTAAAAAGTATTTTGCTCCAGCGGTGCTGGTGGTGTTGTGGTAAGAGTGACTGCATCTCACTCCAAAGGGCCAGGGTTCAAGTCCAGCCGATGGCGTCGGTATTTTCTGAGGCATAACATTTCTGATATCGCCTTCCTTCGGAAGGGAAGTAAAGCCGTTGGTCCCCGGTTCATGTTTTGATGTGTCGATAGGTTGGATCCAGGTGTGGGAGCAGCCTCCCTTGCGTCGGTAGCAGTGGTACGGAATCAGTAAGGAAAACATAATCGACGGAAAACAAATCAATGAAAAAAAGTATTTTGCTCCAAATCTTGATTTAAAAGTCAAGATGAAAGTCTATGGGATCGAAAAAAATATCGTTGTGCTCAGTTAACGAAGCTCTTTCGAATGATGTATGGAAATCGATATATTTTTCAAAATTAAAGAACCTATTGCAGGAGAACTTTAAAGAAAATGTATGGGCAACCGAATGAAACTATTCATTTTCTTATCAAAACCTTAAATAATTCTCCATACTTGAGACTTACACTGAACAAACTGTGCTTTAGAACATTTTTGGGAGATTTTCGGCGCTCGCAGTGTTTTGTAAGCAGCTACATAGTATACACTTTTTTTTAGTTGCTTTTTAAAGACTGCGAGAGCTGAAAACCACCCCAAAAGGTACTCAATATTACAGTCGGGAAAGCACCACGACTTTTATTTTTCTGAATGCCCGATTATTAGTGCAGAATTTTGGGCATCTCTAAGTATAAGCGCATAGTGGACCAAAAATTAAATCTAGTAGGCAAACATTAATAACTTCCAATTAAGTTGACGTCTTCAGCAAAGTTTTTTGGCTTTGTAAAATAGAACTGTAATTTGGAGGATAGATGGCGTAGCAATCTCAACTTTTTTATTTTGCGTCTTAGAGATTTGTGCAAAGTTGTAGATTATCTTATTGTATGTAAAGTTGCTGAAGACATCAGAGTTCTACGTATTCAAATAACTGAGATACATAGAGTTTTGTAAAAATTAATTTCAAATTTACGTTTTTAGTACCGTAATGCTCCGAATAACGTATGGTTCGTTAATATGAACATTTAATTTATAATTTATCATTACGTCTGGTTTGTATCATTATAAAGATGTATGATGAGAAAAATGAATCCATAAGTTCATGTTAGAATTTACGTGAGCAAATTTATGGGCTATGTGTTCAGATTTTGATGCTTTACAGTACTATTTTCAGTAAATTCGTTTAAATAAATACTTTTACCGCTCCATTTTGTCTGTATATGATCCTAACAAAACCACATTAATTTTTTTTCCCGATTTTTTTTTTATTCTTTATTAGAGACATTTTCAGCAGTTGGCTAGTTCATCTCTTATCGGATATTTGGTTATATAATTATGAGCAAACTAGTGCCACTTTGCAACCAATCTCACCTGGAGAACGGCAGGTTCGAATTCGGTTTGATGAAATGAATAATTCATTTCGATCTTACCCTTATAAATATTATTCCTATCAAACATTTCCTTCCAGAGGTGTAAGTAAACATATGATGATACTTTGTAATAAAACTGTAACTGTAAATGCGTAACTGAATGAATGATTGACAGCAGGAGTCTAGGAGGGAATAAACACTATCATTTTCTTTATCCTACCGATTCGATTGTGGTGGTGTGAATTCTACTCCAACAGTTTCAGGGCGATTGACGCCCCCTTCTTAACAAACCATCCAGTAGGAAGCTTAATAAGTATTGCAAATTGTGTTATTCGATTTGTTGGAGCGTATCGTTGGAAGGAGATTCTTAAATTCCCGTGGATTTCGCGTAAGTGTCTCTGCTTACGGGTCCGCCCTTCCGTTTTTGGCCCTTCATACAGCGATATTGTGAATTCAGATCGGTGGCTCAAATTGATCTTGCTTTTAAGTGGAGCTGCATACAAGACAAGTCTTGAAAGGATGGTGGCTACCTTACATACATACATACATACACCTTTGCATGGGTCCCATCTCATTGCTCGATTCCGGGCAATGAGATGGCTGACTCACTTGCTAAGGTGGGCGCTATGGAAGGCGATATTTACGATCGACAAATCGCCTACGATGAATTTTTCTTCATTTATCGTCAACAGTCAGCTGGCAGAATAAGTGGAGTGAAGAAAGTTTGGGACGATGGCTATATTCGATCATCCCTAAGGTGTCGAAGAGTCCTTGGTTCAAGGGGTTGGATGTGGGTCGAGACTTCGTTCGTATGATGTCTCGCCTCATGTCCAATCACTATTCGTTAAACGCTCACTTGTTCCGTGTTGGGCTGGGGGACAGCAATCTCTGTGAATGTGGACAAGGTTACCAGGACGCAGATCACATTATTTGGTCTTGTGCTGAGCATCGCGGAGTCAGATCTGAACTGTACGATTCCCTTCGAGCTCGAGGTAGACAACCTAATGTTCCAGTTCGGGATATTTTGGCTAGACGTGATCTGGAGTTTATGAAACTCATATATGTTTACTTTAAGAATATTAACATTAGATTGTAAGTTTTATTAACCTTGTGTTTAGTTTGTATTTTGTACGTGTGGGTTTTTTTTATGTTTGTTTTCAAGATGAATAGAAATTAGTTCATGTTTTAGGATTAATTAAATATTTGTATCGTAAACCACATTTCAAACCTCCCTCTCTCTTTTCCCATAAAAAAATTGTAAATCTCCACTAACCTCGAGACAACCGCGAGTATCCGGTCCAGCTTCTTTAACTTTAAATATAAGACATCAATAATGTATAACAAAAATGATAACTCGGCTCTGTAAAGTTTATTCGATTGAGCCTGTACAAATAAAGTAATTAATAAAAAAAAAAAAAGATGCTGGTGTTATATTTAATGGGTATGTTTTTGATGGTTGAAGGGTTTCTGTTTGGAGCTGTCGTTTACGGATGGTTGTTCCGCTTGTTTCAAATGTTAACCCAGAAATAGCCTGGCTTTTGGTTCAAATGCCAAAAGTTCATCCAAATAAAATTTTATAGCAATTATGCTCCCAACGAAAACATATAAATACTATTATTCAATTGTAACTGGAAGCGTTTGGTACGGGAGGTCCACGCTTCCTTCCTTTCCCTTGATCTCAGGTTGTGGAGTGGTTTCAGATATTCTTTTCTGATATCACTTGACTCCTTGAAATCCTCTCTGCGGCACATGCTGCGCAGTTAACAAGAAAAATGACGGATTCGTGAAGCCGTCATTTTCCAGGATGCTTTCAAAATATTGGCTGCGTTAGTGTGAGATTAGATTAGATTAGATTGAAAAACACATCAATGCAATCATTGGAGTGTCATGATAAGATACTTTTATGATTTCCCTTGATATCTATCACCGAAAATGTTATATGTGACAATTAAAAGTGCAACGCATAGAATAATTTCTTCCCGGTGATCAATTTGTCCCCGGATTATGGTAGATATGGTAAATTTTTCTTTTATCCAAAGCCATCAGTGGACCAATAACGGAATATTGAAAACTAGGGCAATTTATCGGTGATGGAAATTGGATAAAAACACGTGCACGTTAAGTTATAGTCTCTATGAAGCATACCATTATTGAAAGAGGTAGTTCGATATTGACGTATTGTAAACCCTATCCTCACGATGCTATCAAATAACGGGAAGAATGCAAGCCCCTGTGCGTCGTCGTCTGTAACCGTAACCTTGGATATGTTCGGGTGCTGGTGTTCAGGTCAGTCTGTGTGCAAGTTATTATGGTTGTCCTGCTCTTGAATGCCGAACCGTGCTTATGTTCCGAGTGAAACATGCTACTCTCAGGCGTACTGAAGCAATGAAATGGATGTCTTATGTTGTGCTAAAGCATATTTTCAGTGAATTGAGTTTTAACGGTTGATGTATCGTCTAGATGGATATTGAGTAAACCTTGATAATTTAATTATGTTTGTCTTTAGCAACCTTGGATATAGGACGTCGTTAAGCTGATATAAAGCAGCTGGTCCAATAAATATGAATTGAGTTGAATCAAATATACCGTTATGCTACAGAGTAGTCGACTAGAGTCCCAATCGGTTATACACGTGTGTAGATTGCCACTCTCTGGCATCCAGCCCGTTTACCGCGTGTGCATTTGTACGTTATCATACCACGCGTCTGCCGAACTTCCGAACCTGCAACCCGATCCGAAATGCTAGAATGCGCAGAATCTCTCTTTCTGTACCTTTCTCACGTCTCGAATTTCTTTGCCGAAAACGTCTACGCTTTCCACGTTGATACCGTTGCCTGTTTACATGCAGGCGCCGTCGGATGCAATCATATGTTATGTGTCAGTTTTCATTTTATCAGTAACATTTTCACACACAGTATCTCTGGGTCGGTGGAAAGCTACGGACTGTTTGCTCCCGAGTCGGTCGAATTCACGGTCGGTTTTTCACTAGCTCAATTGTTATTTCTCTTTGCTTGTAATGACAACCGTTGATGGGTTCAAGGCAGTGGATTAGAATTGTAAAATGTAGAATACAGCGAAAAGAAAATCGAAGAAACAAATGGATGGTCAACAAACTTAATGTTTCAATCAGAGCCTTGCGTGACCTTTCTTTTAGTGGAATGCAATCTAGTCGAAGAAATACTACTGCAATAGTGTATCACTTATTGCCGTTATATAACATCACCCTTAGTTGCTAAACGAGATGAGTCAAGTGAAGTGGGTGGACACCGACGAGAAAAATTAAAGTCAAGAGCTTTCATCTCAGGAAAACAAGTTACATGGCTCAAGTAGCGGAAAAAAGCCTGCAAACGTGACGTATGGTGAACGCGAAAATGCTTACAGCGAAAGGAAGGAAGTTGTACAAGAGCGTTTTACTCGTTGCTCGTTTATAAGATTGTTTACTTACCCCTTTTCCTCCCTAATTCGCTCAACGTGAGATGGCATAAAGTGTACACATTGACTGAGTCAGCCCGTTCTGCACCAAGTGTGCAAGTGCAAAAGTGGAAAAGTGCATTAATAAGGAAACTACATGATGAAAGCTGAACTCCACTCTATCTATGACTGTTTCTTTCAACAACTGCTGCAAAATTGTTTGCTTCAACGCGTGTGAATTAAAACGGAGGAGCAACTTTTATACCATTCTAACAGTAGAAGTAGCAGTGGGGTGGTGGTCCTTTATGATTCTGTTTCCCGTGTTTGTGCTTTGGTTAAACTTTTTTTATTCATCGCTAAATTGGAAGAGACAACTCGTTGTTTGACGATGATGAGCGTATCACGCTGGGGCGTAGCTGCGAGTAAAAAAAAATTCTGGAATTACTTGAAATGCTGTTTTATATCCTTTTGAAACCGAGCATAGTATTGCAAGTCTTTGGTATTCTGAAGAAATCTTTTTAGGCTATATGATTAATATAATGATTAAATCGTACTTATTTGCGATTGCCTGATTTGTGCATAATACGACAATAGCAACATGATGACTGATAGTCACACCACACACACCCATCAAGTGCTGCTTGGGGGAGACAGTTCTACGATGACACATTACCATTTGTTGTATTATTACGTATATGGGTGATAACGATTGAATTTATGAGTATGCAACTCCTAATGACATATACGTCGATATGTGGCCATTGAATTGTATTTGGTTGTACTTCGATATTTAATTTGCACAAGTTAAGTTTTCTGAAAAGCATGATCTTGTTTAATTTGCATCGAAGGATTCTGGAAGGGGTTAGTGTAAATACGGAATCGTTTATCAGGTGTATGTATTTCGGTCCCACACGGTAAATGATCTATTTTGCCTCCGCAGCACATTTTCTAACTTTGTCTAGGAAACACTGGTTCAAATCTATTGAGCGCATGTTGATAAAAAAGGAAAATATGATAAATATTTGTTGTTTAAATCAAATTTGCTTGATTGATTGCTACTATATTTTGATTCTCGGTACGGTCAAAGAAAATTTTTAGCTGAACATTTTTTTTCTGTTATCCTGATAGAGTCAGCTTTCAATCAACATGTGTGGCTGTTAAGTTTTGATGTAGTATTAAGATAATATTGTGTCATTTGGAATGTACTTTTCTGCTGATGTGAAAAGATGGGGAGATTTTGCACCCATTTGAGAAATAGTTCTACTCAATAGGGGTTTTCCCTGCATCACATGAAAATAAACATAGATGAAGACAAAGTGCTAAAAGTACACTATGTCGAGGGCAGGCTTAAAGTTCCAGTTGGAAATAGCTCCCAAGTAACATTATCGATGCCTTACAGTTTTATTAATATTTTAAAATAGCAAAAAATATTCCATTTAGTTAATTAAGTAGTCAGCAAAAGGAGAAGGATAATGAAACACACGATGTTTCATTCATCTTCAAGATGGATGTTTAAGGTACACTTTAAAACAATAAGACTGGTTATCGTATAATATCAGAAAAGATTTTCAAAGAGGTGGTTGACAAAATCGGATCATTAACATCCCTTGTCATCACTGTATGTCACTGGAAAGATCATATAATATTTCACAGCGTTTGCTAGTGAATAACAATAAAATAGTATTGCTTTAAGCAAATGTTTCATTATTATGTTATGGCCTTTTGTAAAGCTGTTCGATAAAACCATAATAAAACTTTTTTTTTTGTAAATTTGAATTTTGTAGAGAGCTTGATTTAGCAATTTCATCTCCAAAAAATTTATTTGAAAACAGCATGTTTTCAATTAATACTGAAATCATTTATTACTGACCAAGTAGTTTTCAACCAAACAACGATAAAACCTTTACAAAGAATCTCCATATTTTGTGTCAACATGTATAATTTTAACATGCTGACTACCAATAGGAGTAGAAAGAGGAGATGCTGCTTCCATTTTTCTGAGTTATTGGCCTTTTTGGACAGGTATCGAAATTCCTTTTCTTATCGTAATCACTTCCGGTTTGCATCGGAAACTGAATTTTCTTTCTGAAACATTTTTTCCACCAAAACTAAACATAAATTTTCTACTATAGTAATGACCCGATTTTATCAGTCTCTTAGTTATTCTACGAAACCCATGCGCTTTTTCAGTGCTCTTGGTGCACAACAGTATACCGTAAACATTCATATTGATGATGAATGAGAAAGATTTTGAACTCCGGTTATGTGAAATTATTGAGAGATAAAAGTCTGATGCGCGGAGGGGCTGTCAAAATCATTACTGTATCAAGCAGACAAAATTGTAAAGTAATTTTTAACTTTTTCGACAGTTTGTACTTACAGCACAGACAAACAGACATAACGCTCGCAAGTTGTTCATTACTTGTTAAAATCTTACCGAACTGTTTGCTGATAAAACCGTATACGCGATGATCGATTCTCTTCATCGTTTCTCTCTTTGCATTACTACAGGCAGTGTTGAAAAAGTTCGCGATATTTCACGAAGTTCACCAAGGGAAAAGTTCACGAGTCAATTGAGTTTTCGCGAACTTTTCCATCACTGGCTACAGGTAAGCAAAACATTTTTCTAGAATTTGTTTAATGCAGAGTTGTAACAGGTTGTATTGGCTTTTAAAAGCAACAGCAAACGCACCTAGCAACGTTAAATCTAGCGAGTTATTAACAAAAGAGAAAATCGACGAAGAGAATCGATCATCGTGTTTACGCCCTTATGCATGCTCACCAAAGATGAATGCTAAGATGAAACCAAAGATGAATACTAAGATGAAACTGTCGGAAGAAAAACTTTCAATTTTAGTGTCCTCTTTCACGGTCCCTTTCATCCAATGAATACTCCCAGTATGCAAGGTAATTTAGTGGTTAAGCTGCCCCCTCGGTAGAGATGAAATTTTGCGCACTTTTTTATCAAAACAATCACACCAAAATCAGAGATGTCTCATTTTTTAATTACTCGATTAACAACTAATCGTTTTTTTTTGTTCACTGTTCTGTCATTTTTCCACCAATGAGAGTGCAAAACTTGTTTGAAACGATCGGTGATGATCCTCTGAAGAAGTTAATGCTTATATCGGCATGATATAACCGATTACAAATATTTTACTTTTCGGTTCGTTAATCGATTAATCGATTATACGAATGAAAATCGGCCATCACTAGATGAATGTGAAACCTCATTTCAAATATAAGGACCGTACATAAATAATGAAACAATTTGAAAGGGACCGGGCTAATCACAAATTACGTCCCCACGGTAACTGAAATAAACACGAGTTGACGAAACTGTCGGAAGAAAAACTTTCTATTTTAGTGTCCTCTTTCACGGTCCCTTTCATCCAATGAATACGGGGGGTATTCAAGGTAATTTTGTGGTTTTGCTGCCCCCTCGGTTGAGATGAAATTTTGCGCTCATTTTTATCAAAACAATCACACCAAAATCAGAGATGTCCCATCTTTTAATTACTCGATTAACAACTAATCAATTTTTTTGTTCGCTGTGCTGTCATTTTTCCACCAATGAGAGTGCAGTACATGTTTAAAACGATCGGCGATGGTCCTCTGGAGATGTTAATGCTTATATCGGCATGATATAACCGATTACAAATACTTTACTTTTCGGTTCGTTAATCGATTAATCGATTATTCAAATGAAAATCGTCCATCACTAGATGAATGTGAAACGTCATTTCAAATATAAGGACCGTACATAAATAATGATACAATTTGAAAGGGACAGGGGCTAATCACAAATTACGTCCCCACGGTAACTGAAATAAACACGAGTGTTCACCGGTAGTGCTTACTGTCGAGTTGTTCCAATCGAGCAACAGTGGATAGAATCTCGGGAACCAATTGAGCTGTTAAATAGCAGAACCAATCGAGCAAATCATGACCAACAACAGAAAAGAGCACATCAACTATTGCGATCAAAGCTTTGGAAACCCTTTTCTCGTGACTCAAGACTCGCCTTTGCAAACTACAATCATCTTTGGGTTGGAGAATTTTTCCCCTATCCGGATGGTGCTGGTAATTTGCTTTCGATTGGCGAGGAAAGAATAATCAACGTTTTGTTTATAAAAGTTGATAGTACCTTTTCAATCGTTGGTCTACAATATATTGAATTGGTTCCACTTTTTGATAGATCGAAATTATATCCGCCAGACTATAAATAAAGCGATATTAATGAATACCCCCCTTATGCAATGTGTTTTTGTGGTTATGCTGCCCCCTCAGTAGAGTTGAAATTCTTCGCTTTTTTATCAAAACAATCACACCAAAATCAGGGATGTCCCATTTTTTAATTACTCGAGTAATAACTAATCGAACATTTTTTGTTCGCTGTGCTGTCATTTTTCAACTAATGACAGTGCATAACATGTTTGAAAAGATGAGTCTTCTGGAGAAGTTAATGCTTTATTGGCATGGTATAAACGCTTACACATATTTTACTTTTCGGTTCGTTAATCGATTAATCCATTATTCGAATGAAAATCGGCCATCACTAGATGAATGTCAAACGTCATTTCAAATGTAAGGACCGTACATAAATAATGATACAATTTGAAAGAGACCGGGGCTAATCAAAAATTATCTCCCCACGGTAACTGAAATAAACACGAGTGCTGACCGGTTGGCTGAACCGTTACTTTTACTTAGAGGACTTTAGTATGAGCTCCATTCTACAACAATGGGGTGACGTTCATCGAGTCCATTCAGTGGAGATTCATACGCTTTGCTCTTCGTTGCCTAGCCTGGAGGGATTCTTTTAATCTTCCAAATAATGTAAGTCAGTGCAATTTGAAGGGCTTACAATTACTATGCGATCGCCGAGCCAGCTTTAAAGCTATCTTTACTGTTGATCTTTTACAAACTGATATCGAATGTGGTTCATTTTTGCAGAAGTTTAATATCAACTTGCGTTCCCTTTCATTTTTTTGAATATTCCAACTTCTTGCACTAACTATGGAGCTAACGAACCGTTGATCAGCATGTATAAAACGCTTAATGAGTGTTACAACGTTTTTGATTTCAATTCGTTACGTGCTGATCTTGTTTTACACTGTATTTTTACAATCCTAACCATCTGTAATTGTGTATTTGATTAGTTTTGTATTTTTTTAAACGTACATGCACAAACGAAGTGACAGACGACTAACTGGCGAAGAAATCAATTAAAATAATGTGTTTCGCTGTAATAGCATAGAGGTAACTCTAAGACCAGAAGGTCTCGAAAAAACGTGGTCAACTTTTTGGCTCAGCTCAGGTACTATCTTCGGTCCCAAGCTAATCGGTGCACCCCTTAAACATAGGAAAATCCACGAACCCCTTTCATAGCGAATCAAAACAAACATAGTGTAGTATTAGAATTTCGAGGAAATACATTTGTGGTTCTACTCAAGCCTAGCTTTTCCATCCCAATGAATACATAAATAAAAAAATATATAACTTAGGGTATTTTAAATGAAATGTTGTTAAACCAATAGACCATCGAGACCATCAGCCAAGAATTGAAATATACATTGAAGTGATATGAGTCCTACAGGCGATTAACGGTTTGAAAATAGAGAAAGCGATCAATTTTGACATTTGATGGTTTCAATATTCCTTTGCGGTGAGGTGTGGGAGAGTATTTTTAAAATACATGTATTAAATTATTTAAGCATTTAAATTAAATTTGGTTTTCACTACGGGATTAAAATTTTCAAGGACTACTCGATAGACGCATACATGTTTTATCTCAATTTAATTGAAATGTTTAAATAATGTATTACAAGCATATAAAAACTTCTCTCCCATACCTCACCGTGAAGGGATTTTGAAATCATTATCAAAGATCAAAGGACCCGTCCAACGTGACGTGAAAACGTGTTGATGCACTTCACGCATGATTTTGCATATTTTCATGTATAAATAATGTGAAAAACCAAAAACTAACAACAAGGACTGTTCAAGTTATAAAACGGGCACACTTTTTCAGCGCCAACTTTTTATTTGAACTTAGCCTTACTCAACAAACGAAGTGACAGACGACTAACTGGCGAAGAAATCCATTAAAATAATGTGGTTCGCTGTAATAGAATTTTCTTAAAAGCTTGTGCCATCATCCACCAGATGGGCTAGTATTTTTGTTTTGATTTGAACAAAGTTGATTTTGGGTGCAATGATCTTTGACAGTGTGTAAAGAGTGTATCATTTTGTCGTTTTTTTATTCATTTCAGTTTTGAGTAGAGTGAAAGAGATAGAACCAAAACATTCTTGTACATTTAGTGTTGCCATGTGAAACAATCCAGTAGTAGTTTTGCCGTGTGGTACACTGAAAAATTGCAATAGCAGGTTCGTCACCAAAGTTTTTGAGCCGCTCCGTCTGTCACTTCGTTTGTGCTTATGCTTTTTAATTTTAAATTTAACATTGAAAAATATTAAACAATACATTTGAAACAGCATGTAATTTTTACGAAATTTTAAATCACATGCGCTCTAAAAACCAATTTTCATATTTTGTAGAACAAAGTGTTTGTACGATTTTGCATAATTTTTGGTGTCATTTTTCGACCCATGTTTACAACTTTAGAAAATTGACAATAATATCTCAAAAATTCTGATACTTCATAATTTCATTAAATTTGAACTGAATATACACCGAGATATACACATTTTTTTCCTTGATTTGTTTTTCGTATTGAGTGGGATGCAGCTTCCACACCTGGACCCTACCTATCGACCCATCAACTCATAGACCGGCTTTACTTTCCTTGTGTGATCAGAGATGTTATGCCTCACAAAATCCCGGCGGCACCGACTGGGATTGAACCTAGACCTTTTGGAGTGAGAGGTAATCACGCTTACCACTACACCACCAGTGCCGCTAAATATACACATTTGAAACATATAAAATAAATTTTGTTATGACTATTAACTATCACAGTTTTTATTATATGTATGAAACTTTTTTTTTCCTAAACACTTTTACATTATTATGTGAGAATCTAATAGACTAATAAAAAAAACCTTGTTTGTTTGCGTGAGATAACAAGAAGATGGAAATATGATATATATATATATATATATATATATATATATATATATATATATGATATATATATATATATATAAATTACGTTGGGGAGCTTCAGGATTGCTTTTAAAAAAAAAACTAACTAGTACTCTTCACGTTAAACGTCTAACTAAGACTGACTTTATTCCAAATACTTTTTACGTACAGTGGCCTAACTTTGAAGTGTCATCACTTCATGCTTAATAATACTTGTACTATTTTTAATAATAACTTCTGTTCAGGCTTTGTTCACGCAAATCTGGAGAATTTATTCAACCACAACATCGAAATATTTGGTGTTGAATAAGGTATGTCTAGAAGCTTTTATTCGACTTACAAAAGTTGTAACAGAGCTTATTCGATCAAATTTATGATTATTCAGCGTTTATTAGACATTTGTACTTCCTTAAACAGCGATGGTATAAAGGTGTATGTAGACGCTTGATTCTCATGTGAAACAATGGGCCGTATGAATAAAAAGAGTTTACTTTACTTTCCCGTGCTTTTCTTACGGGAAAAGTAAAGTAAACGCTTTTATTCATACGACCTAATGTTTAATTATTACATCATTATACATTTATTAAACGATTATTCAACTACGGGATAATTAATCCGAAAATAAGAACGACACGAGCAGGGTTGTTCTCGTTAGTGATTGTTGTCACATTTTTTTTTGTCGAATTTATTACATACATACATACACACACATGTCGTTAAATGGGATTCGAACCATGACCTTCCGATCACCAGCCGCTTGCCTTGCCATCTGAGCTATCCTAGAATACATCATATTAGCAGCTATATAAGCAATAAAAGCTTGAATCTGAAAACCAATCAGCACTTCCAGCCGTAACACTAGCTAATTCAAGGAGATGTGAGACTGATTAATTCATTAATAGTTGTTTAACATTAGACCAACGTTACCTCTCCATCCCTCTAATTTCGATGGAAAGGACGCTATTCTTTTCTATAGATCTATGAATTGGTTGTCGTGAGTGATACGATTTATGATTACGATTTAAATTAATTAGGAGTAGAACATAAATAAAAAAAAAAAGGTTGAGGCTGGGATTTAACTCGCGACCTTCTACTTGGAAAGCGAAAACGGTAACCACTATGCTACCAATTTCGTTTTGTTATTAGTCTGAAGCACTTTTGTGGAATAATGAATGAATACGCCGTTTGTAAAGCATGCAATTAAAACATGGACGCATAGTGGTATAAGAGCTATTATGCTGACTGTATTCACCTTTATTCAGCAATATTGTTAAGCAATGCAATGAATCTAGTAATGGAGCTAGAAAACAATTATTAGACGTATAATAAAGCATGTTATTAAATCAATTGAAACAGTCGGATTAAAGCGTCAATGTATGTGCAAATTACACTTATTCAGTATGTTATTAGATCAAACATCTGGTGTTGAATCAGGAAGACAGTCATCGTTTGTATAGATTTTAATAAGTATATTAATCAAATCAGAGCAATCAGCGGAATAAAGGCGCATCATCGATCTCAATGAGGTTTTCTGAGCACATAATTTGACAACCCGTTTTATTCAGCATTGTACACTGTTATAAAGCATTTATTCAATCTATATGCTGATTTGTGACTCTGAATTGTTTTGGGCAGTGTTGTGGAATAATGAATCTAATACGTCGTTTATAAAGCATTTACAAAGCATTCAACTAAAACATGGACGCATAGTGGTATAAGAGCTATTTTGCTGACTGTATTCACCTTTATACAGCAATATTGTAAAGAAATGCAATGAAATCTAATAATGGAGCTAGAAAACATTTATAAGACGTCTAATAAAGCATTTTATTAAAGCAATTGAAAACAGTCGAATTAAAGCGACAATGTATGTGAAAATTACACTTATTCAGTTTGTTATTAGATCAAACTTCTGGTTCTGAATCAGAAAGACAGTCAACGTTTATAAAGCTTTTAATAAGTAAATTAATCATATCAGAGCAAACGGCGGAATAAAGGCGCATCTATCGATCTCAATGAGCTTTTTTCAGCACATAATTCGACAACTTGTTTTATTCAGCATTGTACACTGTTATACAGCATTTATTCAATGTGTATGCTTATTTGTGACTGTGAATTGTTTGTTGGGAGGATCGCGTCGTCCGGTGGCTGGCTGCTGATGCGGTGAGTCTTAGGTCGGCGGTTACTTGCTTTCGTGGAATCTGATGACGGTGGGCAAACCATGCGCTCGTGGCTTATGGCAACTGATCCAATGCGGCTAACGAGGCTGATATTTGTTGTTGTTGTTGTTGTACATTCCTGATGCTATCTATAACACTCGACAGATCAGGAATAGGGTATACGAAGGAATACGGGTATAGAAGAAGAAGAAGAAGAAGAAGAAGAAGAAGAAGAAGAAGAAGAAGAAGAAGAAGAAGAAGAGCGCAGAGCTTACACATGCCTTTTGGAATTGGATCCTGGACTGTTAAGGTGTACTGCTGCCGTTGTCTCCGTTCGATCTCACTGGGCTTGTTCTCATATATAAGACTGGTTGATAAGGATGAAGTCACAACCCATTTTTTCAAATCCATCTGTTTTGAACATTAGTGCATTAGTGTGTTTCAATGTGCAATACACTTGAATTGATAGTGAAAGACTATCAACATTTCAAATATTTAAAATGTACCCGCATTGGGTGTACTGTTGTTGGTTTGGATAGGCAAGCTCCGGTTCATGAGAAAAGGGTATTACAACTTTTGTTTACAAAAGCTGGTAGACCCTTTTCAATTTAGGTCGAGAGCTGTCGAGTTGGCGTGAAGTTCGTGTAGTCCCAGGCCAATTTTGACATCATTTTTATCTCGTGATAAACAATGGTTATTTTATCATTATCGTCGCATTATTGCTAGCAAAGGACTGAACCTAATTCTGAGGGAAGGGTGATACTGTACCGGCCTTATTTAACGAATCTTGATAAACATTTCAAATGGTGATATCTGCTTGGATCTATTCTCTTAATCGACTATCTCTTTTGATAACCTTAACTATACAAACAGATTTTACGCTATTTTTGCAACATAGTTTGGTGAAGGAGATTCTCATCAAATACTGAGTTATTAACGAAAAAGAAAGTCGATCAAGAGAATCTATCACAGCAGATAGGACCTTTTGAATTGTTCGTCTAGAAATGAGGACATCCTTGATTTTTTGGAAGTAGGAAATGAATTCTGACAATTGTGGATGAATGGCCATTAAGGGGAAGTTCATCACTCCGAATAAATAATTACGTTTTGATTTTTCTTAAAACATTTGTAAAGATATTAAAAATCTTAAAAAATTCACATTTTTCTAATATTTTAAAGAAAATTCACGTGCACGATATTTTGGTAAGTTATCATGCCATAGCGTTGGACTCAAAAAACTACAAATCATCGACCTTTCGGTTTTGCTGAGAGTCCAATTTTTGTTTCATGATAAAATAGATAAAAATGTTTTTACATTTAAATTTTCACAGGAATCTAAGTAAAAAACTGATTTTCTTGGATTTTTGATAAATTTTCCCAAAATTTTTTATAAAAATGAAAACGTGCCAAAAAAGGAAACCTTTGTGATGAACTAGCCAATGGCTAAAAGACTCTCATTAATAAAGAATAAAGACGAATATATAAAGACATTATGACCTTCACTTATGATGATGTAAATTCCACCCTGATGATGTAAATTCCATTTTCATGTAATTATTATTAAATTCGCCCCATTAAACCAAGGATCAAACAGCCTTTCCCACCCACCGGATTTTTCCTAGACAAGGTATGCTTCTCAATCACTATATGAATTTATGTTCCTTCCTTTCGAACCCTTATCAATCTTTTCTACATCCTTTAGGTGGAGATTTATACATCCGTCAACCGGAATTCTAAGTATTTGCGTGCGTTTATTAACTTCACCGTACCCGGGAACGGAGGAGCTCGACTACGTGATGAAGAAAACGTGAGAAAACGCGTGCTGATGTAGTCGCTTTTCCCTGATGTATTATGTTTGCGGCTGGCTTGATATTACGAGCCGTTTTGACAGGCAAATGCTTCGCTATCGGTTATATAAGACCGAGTTGTAAAGAAACCTTGAGGGATTCGTTCTTAGGATTTAGTCGTAAAATTATAAAATTGGATCTTTTGATCGAAGGGTTTTATTTGGGTAACCGACTTTCTTTCCCAACAAGCCATCATTGATTGTGATTATGCATG
This sequence comes from Ochlerotatus camptorhynchus, assembly GCF_037179485.1. Classification (NCBI taxonomy): domain Eukaryota; kingdom Metazoa; phylum Arthropoda; class Insecta; order Diptera; family Culicidae; genus Ochlerotatus; species Ochlerotatus camptorhynchus. The sequence goes on along the minus strand of NW_027040569.1, from coordinate 1,178,441 downwards.
AAAGAAAGATTTCAGTAAGCGGCTGTACCACTGTACTGTGCACTTCTAGGAAGGTTTCTATTACGAGCAAAAATATGTTATGTCGGCTGAAATTCAGCGAAGCGGTTGGATCTTTCCACGACATTTTTGTTAGTCTCATTTTTGCTCAAGTCAATTTCGTTTCAAATGAAACCATCCACCTGCTTCCATCTTAGCGTTTTATAACACATTGAACATACAAATCCCATATTTTTCCTTGGCAGATTCGGATTTGTAAAGATTTGTTTAACTAAGTGAAATGCTACCACTCTTTCTTTTAATTAAGTTCACAGTTATAAATAAAATGAATCTGGATTGAGTTTTAATCGGATCTTCTTCTTTTATCTGAATAAAATTGTAACTTACAAAAACATATACGCATGCAGGTATTTGAGGTCCCAGCCTAGTCCGTAAAGGTACGGTATTACTAAGCCGGAGGCGGTGGGATTGATTCCGGGTCCGGTTGAGGAAATCTTTCAGGTTGCAAATTTGGCCACACAGCTTACAAATTCATGATTTGGTTGGCATAGAAAGCTCTCTTAATAACTGTGGAAGTTGAGAGCCGTCAAAACGCTCTCTACAAGAAGCGTTAAAAGCCTAGAAGAAAAAGAAGATACCGATATTATTTTGGAAGCGAGCATACATTTAGAATAGTATTATTTCCCAAGTTTTTTAAAAGCAAAATCACGTACAACTCTCTGCAATCAGGGAACCACATTTCCATATCCTTACAACGCACTTTTACCAGTAAGGAAGGTATCGAACAGCGACGTTTATTTACACCTGACACGCGTTCATCTACAGAAACCCCTCCATTCATGCGATGGGTGGTACCGTCCACTCACCGCTGTTTCTCCTGTTCTTAAACCAATTACACTGATTTTTTATATATAATTAGTGTCAATCACAAACTAGTTATCTACAGACAATCAGCTCAATTGGTTGAAGGACAGCTGAGAAATAGCGGTGGGTGGACGGTATCACCCACCGAAAAAATGGAGGTGTTACTGTATACTACAACGTTTGTCGGATCGCCGGTTGGGCATGGTGTAAGAAAAAGAAAAGGGTCAGTTCGAATAAATCTAATTAAATTTCATCGATCACTTTTACGAGCCGGAGTTTATTTATATGTATAATCGCGCCAGCCACGCTACAAAACATCAAATTCTGAACTGGACGGCTCCTGCCAAGACGTCTTGGGAGCTGTTTAATCCAGTCAGTACTGGTGTCGGTGTCTTGTTTTCCAAACGTCTCTAAAGCGAACGCTAACAAAACTGCTGCTGGTTTGGAATGTACTACACACCTCTGATTCGAACTTGATGCAAGGAGGTATACGATATCGATAAGGACTTCTGGGGAAAAATGCACCCCGGGGCAAAATGACTTTTTGGCAGTTTGTACTTTTTTTTCGAGGATCTGTGAATCAGCATTGCTAGTTCAATGCCTCAACTAGCAATGCTAGATAATTCCACGAACATGTTTAGGAAATGTTTTTTTTTTTGACGTAGGACTACGTCTGTGATTTCTATATGGGGGTACACTTTGTGAAAACCGAAAATGGAACATGTAACAAATTATGAAAGATTTTGAACGTTAATAGCTAAACTGCCCCTGGTCCAATTTCAATAATTTTATCACCAATCGATCAGAAGTATGGCTACGCATCGATAACAATGCTTCCGAATGTTGATTTTCAACAAGAAACTATTGAAAAACTGGTAAATGTCTAGCATTGTCCAAAAGCGTCGAATTAACTAACAAATCCACCAATTACCTACATGCATATGTTGCTCCCCAGCACAGTCTTCAGAGAATAGTAAGTAGACGAAACAAGTCCAAGTGGCATTCGCCTCCGATCCTCGGGCGCGTGCGAATAGGGAGGATGAAATTGCGTAATATTTTGCACACTTATCGCCATATTCAGAACCACACGCTCCCAATGACAACACAAAATGCTCTCCAGAGTTGTAATCTTGTAACCAAACTTGGAAACACAAACTTTTTTTAACAAAAAATATATCACATGTGAATGTGAATTTCACATAGCTTTCCAAAAAAAAGTTGACGACAACCTAAAGAAATCGTTCACATTTGTTCCGTCAACTTTTTTAAATTGGCAAAAAGTAATTTTGCCCCGGAGATGCATTTGAACCCATATACCTACTTCCATGGAATTGTATAGCTATTCCTATATGCAGTGCCGTCTGTCGGTAGTTGGCAATTCGTTAATATTACACCGGTAATGGGTTTGATTGGTACGAAAATGGATCAACATATAGGGGAAGTGTACCAGTATTGGCGATAGGTTCCTATTCTGGCCACACCTAAGAAAACCGATTAAATTATAATATTCGTTCATTTTGTGGTCGAAATGTTTATGTACACCGATGAATATGATTTGTACCAACAAACTGAACGCAACTGAACATCTCAAAATTGTAAACAACATGAAATATCATCAAAAGGTGGTCAAAATAGGAACATGGCCAATACTGGTGCGTTTCCCCTTTATACATTATGAAAATTTACTTCTCGGGAATTGCCTATACACAGCTATGAAACAGCGGCCGACAGAGGGAGGATGTAAAAGAAACCTACGGAGAGTGTTGGTGGAGAAGCATGGTACCTACTTTAAAAAAGCTTATGTCAAAATTCAGGCGAAGTGGTACGGAACAAAAAGTTGCTTGTATTATGAGTTTAATAGAGTGATTTATTTGCGTGTACGTAGAAGGTGCTGTCTTGGTGAAACTTTTCCGGAAAAAAAGGATGTTGAAATTGTTTGTAGTACAAATTGGGAGTTTGTGTTGCATTTTTCTTCTGATTTATTTTCGGGCATTTTACGATTCACATTTAATTCAATCGCATGTTTGCCTTCATTTGGTTCTGTGAATGTTGAATTTTGATTTCGAGAATCTGCTGTTTTCGCATGAAACGCTTGTTCAAATATAAATGTAAGATTCTCATGATATAAGATCCGACGGAAATATGTTGCAGGAGAAAATGTAAATATAATTTCAACATAAAGAGAAAGAGAGAGAGAATGGAAAGGTTATCGTTCAGCTTTGATTCAATGGTCGTAATAATTAAATCATGCAGTATCCATTAGGCTGATGAGTGCTTTAAAAAATATACTTCACATGTTTCAAACAAGTCCAAAAATGTGTTAAAAACTTATAGGACAAAAAATTAATTTTCTTCAATATTTTTTTTATTAAAATGTTATATTAAAAATAGTGTTTTCTTAAGCTTCATGCAAATCGCAGAAGGTCAGGTCTGATCAATTCGTCATTTGGTAATGCTCATATGCTTATTCCTTGGTAGCAACTAGTAGAAAAAAAAGGAATACAGGAATCTCCCGAATAGCTCAGTGGGTGTTGGATGTCCTCAAACAAATTTAGGTGACTTTTTGTAAGTGAGTAGTACATATATGATTGAGACTAACACAAACTAAAAATAAGCCTAATTGGTTGGAGGACATCCGAAAAATAGCGGTGATGTTCGGAGGATTCCTGTACAATCTGATTTATTTTCCAAAAATGTTTGGCTCAACAACAATTTCCTGGAATTGAAATTCTCTTGAATTCCATACTTTTACTGCTTTAGATAAAATTTGTCATGAGTATGCATGAACAAGATTAATCGCCTGCGGTGGCTACTCCGTTATTTTCAGTTCACCTGCAATTTCACAGAGATCCAATCGATGATTTTGAAGATCTCACACTTACCAGCAATACAAGCGTCTAAATGAAGGTCAATTAAAATAGAAATATATTGACGCGATGCTTCCTTTGTTGGAAGCCATGAAATGCTCTGTACTGGCAATATTAAAGTAAACACTGCGTTTTTTTGTCTTTTGTAAAAGGTTCAAGAGAGTTGAAACTTTTCAGTATGTGCATCAACATTTTTTAAATTGTTTATGCTGGTGGATCGAATATTGAACATTCATTGGTACAGTTTTAAGCATGATCGGTTGAGTTTATATGAAGTTTGAGCAGTTTTAGTAAACCAATTCTTATTTAACTAACATTTATCAAATTATTATTTCTCGATATACAATGAAACCAAATAAACTGTAACTGTATTTATTTGTAGTCAAAACATTATTTTGAGTGGTTTCATAGAAAATACGGAGCTAGCATTTCATATAATCGCCCACGCCCACCTCAATTCCATACTCTGCCTTTAAGAAGCACGTATTACTTAGTTCTCTCTAATTAAAACTAGCGTACAGGAAACACTTGTCTGCAATCACACTGTCATAAAACTTAAAAATCTATTTCTTACGACGTGACCAGCCCACCGTAGTCACCCAATTTTTGCAATGTGGACGATGGATGGTTCTCCCAGCAGCTGGTGCAATTCGTGGTTCATTCACCTCCTCTACGTTCCGTCATCCATGTGCACTCTATCGTAGATGGTACGCAACACCTTCCGTTCGAAAACACCAAGCTGGTCCTCCACGAGCATAATCCAGGTCTCGTGGCAGTAGAGGACCACCGGTCTAATTTTTTTTTTTTTTTTTTTTTTTTTTTTGTAAGATATTGTTTATTTAGGTCTTAAATAACATATTCAAGATATTTAAAAATATATCAATCTTCTAGAGTCAAAATGAAATCTAGCTCGCCTACATCTATTCTATTATTAATATTCACATTGACAAAGTTGATGTACTTAATGAACGTTTTTAAAATTTGATTTCTTCTCGCTGTTGTCATGTTACCCAAGATTGGCCGTACAAGATCGTCGAAGCTCAGCCTCTGCCAGCCACCGAGCGTCGTCGTCAATTTTCGCTGGATGTGTGCCCAAGCTGCAGCAACTCGAGGGCATTCGCAAAACTTATGTTGCAAAGTCTCGATTCCTACCGCACAGTGCTGACAGTTTGGGTCGTTTGCACGGCCGATGACGTTCATCAGTCTACGGTGCTCCGTCTTCTCGTTCACTAGCAGGTAGAGATCAGTACGCTGGCTCGACGATAGCCTTCTCGATGATATGTTCATCCAGATCTTTTTCCAATTGATGCCTGGATGGTTTCGTTCCACTCTGGGTAGCTCAGTTTGTTCCAAGTAGAAACGATGGATTTGATCGCTGGAGGGGTTTTGTTGGATGTGGTGTGGAAATAAGGGAATTTGCTGTGAGAGAAGTTTTAGGCAAGGAAGATCGGCGGGGGGAGGAATATTTTGGGCGAGAAGGGACTGATAATAGGGAAGGGAAACGATCTCCTGCACGTGACGATTGACTAGAAGTGCTTTGCATTTGATCGCCGGCAGTTGCAGTTTCAATCCACCCTGCTCTCTGCTGCGCGCCAACTGCTGCATTGGGACTCGTGCGGGTAGCCCACGAAAAAGGAAAGTCCCCATCGTTGATGTCAGCTTCGCCGTGTGAGCACATTGCGGTGGAATAACAGACGAGAGGTACCACACCTTCGCTGTAATGAAGATGTTCAGCAGTAGCACTTTCTGCTGCAGGGAAAAGGAGCGCATGTTATGCAACCATATGAGTTGCGAGATCCTCGATACTAAAGCGTCCCAGTTTAGTTTAACCATCAGTCGCACTGAGTTGGTGAAAATAACGCCAAGTACCTTGACATTCTCCTTTGTCTGCAGCCCTGGTATCGTCAGTGGATTTCCATTGATAAAACCAACATCGATCGCCACTGTTTTCAGTCGATTTAGCTTTGCCCCGGATACGATCTCGAAGCTACCAAACAGCTGATAAATACGGTCGATCGTGTGTTTTGAGGTGGCAATCACCGTGATGTCATCAGCATACGCAACACAAAGGTCACCAGCGCATACACGCTCCACCCGTGTGAGGAGGGGATGAAGATAGAGCACGAACAGCAGCATCGACATCGGGTCTCCCTGACGTACGGACCGTTCTATACGGAACGGCTCTGAGAGGCACCCATTCACTAGCAGCCGTGATGAAGAGGCAGCAGCGACTCGAGAGAGCCAACAGACGAAACCCTGGTCGAAGCCCAGAGAGAGCAAGGTCCGATGCAGGAACTCATGAGAGACCCGATCGAACGCGTGGTCAAGATCGAACGAGATCAACTTCCCCTTCTGCTTCCTCGCGATTAGCTGCGCAATACGATCTTTGAGCGAGAGTGTAGCTTGGAAAATAGAACGGTCGGTATTTGCGCATTTTTGAGAGTCGCTCAGGACTCGATGGATCCGCAGTACTCGTTCCAGGCGGGCCTTCATCACGCGGGAGAGGATTTTGAAATCGACGTTGAGCAGGCTGATCGGACGGTATGCTCTTGCTGTCCCATCCCCACCTCGCTTTTTAACCAACACAATAGTGCCATCGGCGAATTCAGATGGGAGCTCATTCGTCATAGCTTCATTAATAACGAAGTAGAGCTCTCGATAGATGACGTCGAAAGTTCGTAGGTAGAACTCTACCGGCAAACCATCGATCCCCGGTGATTTACGTTTTTGCGACGTTCGGATGGAGTTTTTCAACTCGTCAATGCTGATCTCTGCCATTAGAGCTGCGTTGGCTTCGTCGTTCTCGGGTACGGCTCTCTCAGTTTCGAACATTTCTTCCCCCACCTGCCTCGTCTCTTCCGCCGCATACAGGTCCCTGAAGTATCGAAACATGTGTTGCTCGATCTCCAGAGAGCCTTGTATTTGCTCTCCTCGTTCGTTCTGCAGTCCTGTTATGGTTGTTGTTTTACGTCGTCTATCACCCAACTGGAAAGTGGATATGCTCTCGCCGGCTATAAACGTCTCGTTGATGCGGATGAAGTTTTGCGCAAATTGCCGCTGCAACGTGAGCATTTATGCTTTTACGCGGTTGATGGTCACCAGCATGGTGGGATTCTGGTAATAGCCATCATATGCGAGTCGTAATTGCTCGTAGAGTCGTTGTTGTTCTGCGTTGAAAGTCCTGAAAACTTCACTTGACTTCCATCGGAAAAAAGATTTTATTTTTGGCTTCGCGCATGAGAGCCACCATGTCATCCAGCTGGGGAAATTTCTCCGTTGGCGGGTCCAAAACTGCCATCGCACTTGGAATTCCTCTAAGTTCTCGGCGGTTAAGAGGTGAGGGCGGAGGGACCAGTAACCGCGTCCTTGTTCGCGGCCAAGGTGGGGAAGGCAAATGCGCGCTGTTAGCGCTTTGTGATCCGTGAATAAGCATACGTGCGTAGCAGCACTCCGCAGATGCTCGCAAAGCCCAGCGCTGACATACATGCGGTCGAGCCTGGATGCCGCATTGTGTGTGATGTACGTGGGTGCGGGGGTTGTGGGGTACAATTTCAGCCACAGATCGTGAAGCTGTAGCTGCCGTACGGTCGCTTGGAGAGCCGGGCTTGTGTTGGAACTCGTTGAGTCGCTCGGACGTAGCACGCAGTTAAAATCTCCAGCGAGGATGACGTTTTGAGTGTTGTACCGAAGGTAGTACGCGATCGTGCCGTTGAAAAATCTTTCTCTTTCCGCACGAACAACTGTCCCCGATGGCGCATATACGTTGCAGAGCGTCGTGTTTTGCACCCTCAAAGCGATGAGACGACCATCCAGGCTCTTCTCCACATGCGAGAATTGTATGTGGTCTTTCAGCGCGATTGCCGTTCCCCGCCTTGCTTGGTCCACATTGCAGATAACGTTGAAGCCAGGGATAGAGAGTTGCTCATTCTCCACCTCCTGGAGGAAAACGATATCCAGTTCCAGTGTTCGTACAAAGGTTCGAAGAGCGTCAATCTTCGTTGCGTTCGTAATATTGTTGATGTTGATGGTGGCGAGGTTGTAACTGGAGAACTCAGCCATTAGGACGGTTGGTTACTCCCATCTCGCTTGTCGTCGCAGTCGTCATCCACGCGAGGCTTCTTGCCTGGTGGTCGAGTGCGGAGATGTCTTCTGGAGCTGGATGACCCTACAGACGAATCTGTTTCGTTTCCATCGGACTTACCACTAGCAGTTTTGCGATCCACTCCGCCGCTAGCGGGGGGTTGTTGACTTGTATAGGGAGTCAACGACCCGCTGTCCGATGGGGGAATCGAAGCCGAGGTAGGGGCTAACGTGGGGGAAATTCTGTTCGGTCAGAACTGGTGGTAACAGCTTCTGTTGTTGACGCTGGGGAATTTGTTTCGGTGGTGGCATGGTAACAGCTTTGGCCGAGATTGGTTCGAACCGAGGCCGGGAACCTTGGTTCGAGGTCGTTTTAGTTAGGTTCGCAATGGGAGCGGTTTGGTTTGAGTTTGTGTTGGTTTGGTTCGCACTATAGTCGACTGGACTCGTTTTTTGCGACGGCGTCTGCTTTGCGGCATCGGCGTATGATTTTTGCACGAGCAGTTTTTTATTTTGCACGCAAGTAGCCCCGATGTGCATGTATTCGCGGCAGTTTCGGCATGTTTGTAGCTGCCCGAAATACGATACATTCGTCACTTCGCCGTCGATCGTGACCCACGACTCGATGTTTCGTTTCACCGTCATTTTTGCTACACGAACGCCGGTCGAAATGCCAGGGAAATCGATATCGGTTCCGCATCGTTGTTCTCGTATTGCGATTACGTCACCGTATCTTCCTAGAAAATCAGTGATTTTTTGATCCGACACGTCCTCGGACAAATCGTAGAGCCTCACTTCCACTGCTCCCTCCTCCAGAGTGATTTTCAACGGATATTTTTTCCCGTCGACCGTAATTTCGTGTTTGTTGTCGTGTTCCTCACAGATTCGTTGCGCCAACGCTAGGTCGACGACTTTCACGAAAGAAACTCCGAGGGTTCTGCTGTTCTGAATCCGTAGCACTTCACCTTGCTTCAGACCCAATATGGTCGCACAGAATTTGTGAACTTTGGCATTGTCCGGTTTCTTCGGCACGTTCGCAAAATCTATGCGAAAGGTGTTTTCTCGACGGCCCATCGCGAAGTCGTTTGGACGCGCAGCGACACGTAACGGCTCAGCGATGCGCAGAAAGAGAAAAAAAAACACAGTTGGCACTGGTAATTAGCTTGTGTTCGACTTCCACAGAACTGTAGCAAAAATACATCTGTTCAGCTCGGAAGTTGAGCGCTCACTGAGTCTAATCAGCGTTTTGTAGATAGTCAACTTCGTGCGGCGGCGAATTTTATTCGACCGGAGCGTCCTCCGGAGTCCAAAGTAGGCACGATTCCCTGCAATAATGCGTCTTTGAATTTCTCTGCTGGTATCATTTTCGGGTGACCGCCGAAAATGATACCAGCAGAGAAATTCAAAGACGAATTATTACAGCGAATCGTGCCTACTTTGTACTTCGGTGAGCTCAAATACACGAACCCGTCGACCACCTCGATTTCGTCACCGTCAATCTGAACTCGGGATGGGAGGCTAACATTGTCTTCCCTAGAGCCTCTTCCTTTCATGTATTTTGTCTTTGATGCGTTGATGGCTAGTCCAATCCACCTAGCTTCAGCCTTCAGTCTGATGTACGTTTCCACCATCGTCTTAAAGTTCCGTGCCATGATTTACATTTCATCGGCGAAGCCAAGGAGCTGGATGGACGTCCTGAAGATCGTGCCACTCGTGTCTATCCCAGCTCGAACAACGCATATAACTCGATCCATCGTCGCCTTGACCAATCGCGTCAGTTTATCCGGAAATCCGTAATCGATTTGAAATCGATTAACAAATGATGTGTGGGCACGTTGGGCAGAATCTGCTGCATCGCAAAAATTAGGTTCATGGTATGAATCCGTGGTATGAATCCGTAGTATGGTACCTATGAATCCCGTCTGGTATTGCCCCACGAACTGTCTTGCAAATGGTGACAGGCGGTGGCATAGAATTTGGGAGAGTACCTTGTAGGCGGCGCTCAGCAGTGTGATCGCGCGGTAGTTGCAGCAATCCAACTTGTCACCCTTTTTGTAGATTGGGCATACGACACCTTCCATCCACTCCTCCGGTAATATCTTCTTCTCCCAAATCTTGGCAATTACCCAGTGCAGCGCTCTAGCTGCTTCACCACCGTATTTTAATAGCTCACTTGGTAGTTGATATACACCAGTTGCTTTGTTGTTCTTCAGTCAACCGATGTCCTCCTCAACTTCTTGAAGATCAGGGGCCGGTAGCCTGTCGTCTTCTGCGCGTGCTCCAAGGTCTGTTACCGTGCCACCTTCGTTTTCTGCTGCATCACCGTTGAGGTGCTCGTTATAGTACTGCTTCCACCTCTCAATCACCTCACACTCGTTCGTGAGAAAGTTACCGTCCAAGTCCTTGCACATATCGGCTTGCGGCACGTAGCCTTTGCGTGAACTATTTAGCTTTTAAAGGATATAAAGTTGTACCGTATATCATACAACACAAAAAAGCTTTACAATCCAAAACTAAATCGAGCCTTGATGCAGAACCCAACCCTTGAATGGATACGTTGGCGGTGATAGAACTGTAATCTTTTTCTTTTTCTTGAGGACTGAAAAGCTGAAACAAAATGACTAATTCTTCAAGATCTATAAATTTCCCCGAAAGTCCAAAAATTTCTTAAGTTTTCGATGCTTCTCTAAAATTACTTTAACTGTTAACTAAAGATATCTGAACTTAAATTTCTCTAGACCTTCTAGATATCTGAATGTCTCAGAACTTTTAAAAATCACTCACAATTTTCCAGAAGTTGATTGAACTGCTCTAAAGTACTTTGTTCTATGCTGAAGCTTACGCTAATTTCCATAAGTTTTTGAAACTTGCTTGAAGCTCATGGAAGTTTTCTTAAAATCATTAAACTTATCTGAACTTTTCAGGACTTCCGAAACTTCCTTAAAGCTCATGGGAGTTCCCTTAAAATCATTAAACTTTCCTGAACGTTCTGGACTTATCGTTCCTTCACGGAGTTCACAGATTTCTCATGAAGTTGTTGGAACTTCTCTAACGTTCCATGAGTTTTCCATTTATGGAACTTTCCAAGACCCTGTTATTTTCCTGAAATTTTTGGAAAATTCCTGATATTCTTGTAATTTTTCATAATTCCTCGAAACGGATTGATCGTTCTAGCACTTAATTAATGACCTGCTCTGAAGTTCTCTGTTCGTCCCCTAAGTACTTGAAATATCCCTGAAAATAATTAAACTGCCCAAAAATATCTAATTTTAACCAAAGTTCTCTGGACTTCTTAAAGTATCTCGGAACTGTGCTGAAGTTTTCAAAAATTCCCTGAGTATCACGGAGCTTGGTACTTTGACCTTCCATGATGTTCTTGATGCTACCCAGAAGCTCTCACAATTCTCCTCATGTTGGTACTGCATCAAATAAATTAAACTGTCCTTAAAATCTATATCTCTGTTGCTCAACATTTTCCAGATCTTTAAACTTCCCAAAAGTCTGAACTTTTCATAAGTTATTATAACTGCCCTTACGATCTCTGAGCGTCTCTGAAGATCGCTAGACCAAGCTTCTCTGAGGTTCTTCGAACTTTAATATATTTTTCTCAAATTCTCTGAACTTCATAAGAGTATTCTTAAAAGTTTCTACAGTTTCCCTGGAGCTTAAAAAATTGCCACTTCCGTGAACTTCTTTGGACTTCTGATTTTTTTTTCTTCTAAATTTCTTGAAACTTTACAGTACAGTGTGCCATAATATAAAATAATTTTACCATAAACTCGCAATAGTCTATCATTTAATGTTCTGACCCTAAAGCTAACCTAAACTAGAAAAACGGGATCTGGGGCATTAAAGAAGTATTTTTTTAAAGAACCGTATTCCTCTACGCTCACAACAGTAAAAATCATTTCATATTTATATTTTTGTTCATTTATGACTAACCCCCCTGCTACTGAAACTGGACCGAGTGATAAAAAAGAAAATTCGAATAATCGAAATATCCCACTAACCTATGTACACTCCAGCAGCAAGCACCACCTAGCCTAACATTCCCAACAGCAATAAACGTGATAATCCTTGAGTTTAAGTATGCTGTTCGTTTTATGTTGCCTTTCCATCACTGCTAACGAATGAACGCCCATTATTCACCGGCAACGGTGCGTTACGCTGACTGAAACCAGTGAAAAGTGTGATTGTTTTTACTTCGAAAGAGCATAGCAAAAACCAACCGGGACCGGCTAAAAAGTTCACCATCGTCAAACCATGGCCGGTCCGCACCTGGACGAATCAACCGTGACGACACCGTCAATAACCGGCGGCGTCGTCGTCAACACGGCTTCACTCAGTCTTTCGCGACCAACGAATTACGACAGCTCCATTTGCACCATCGACGATTTTATATCCCACCTGAAGCACAAGGATCTGGAAAACGATGTCTCCAAGTACTTGAGCCACAAGCAGCGACCCCTCTGCCGTCGGGTGCTGAACTACTTGCGGACCGCCTGGATGGGAGCAAAGTTTACCTCGGGAACTGGTATTTATCATATATCATGCTGATACTAATATGTATTCCTTTAGTAAATGCGTATATATTTTGTGTTGTCCCATCTCTTTTGCATCCCACGTGTAAACCGTTCGGTATATTTTGGTTTTTCGGTATTTACACAGCCTTGGAATAACATTATTTCCAAGAATACTTTAACAACCTACTAATTTAAGCCCCAATCAACCGTACCGTTTTTGGTTTGTTATTGTTCACTGAACATTATGTTTCGTTTTCAATACCCTGCCCATCACCCAATCCTGATTGAATACAATCATTGTAGGCATATTATTCAGGTTTGAAGGTGACAATATTTGTTTTTGGAATGATGTAGCATTTGCAGGCTTCGTACATTAAGTAGATTGTCAAAGAAATGACAAACTAATGAAGGAAATACATGTATACCTCGATACAACGTAACTGTCACTTTTGATTTCGAGTGTCGATTTCTTGCAAACGATAATTCAATCAAGTAAAATAACAACACTATCGGACAGATGAGATAATCCTCCATCTATTGGTAATGTTGATTTGTATGATTGAATAGCTATTTGCGAAATATCGACAATTCAAGTCAAAAGTGACAGTTACGTTATACCGAGGTATACATGTGGTATCTTTCGTAAACCGTATTTACTAAACAGAATCCAAAATAGGGATTTCTCGGCTGTCCTTTAAGTAATTACGCTATGTGATTTGTATGTGATTAGTGTCAACTATAAACTAGTTTTCAGAAAATCAGAAAATCAGCTCAATTGGTTGAAGAACAGTCTGATTGTTGTATATAGTATACTGGTTTGTCATATTGTTACTTATCTGTCACATTCGAGACACACTGGTGGTATTGCTATTTATGTCAGTTCAATTAAATCTTTGTCATGGTGCTGGCTGTTTTGGCCACGCTACCGGCTTTGCTGCCGGTGATAATGGAACTGCTCCGTTAACCCAAGCGTCTGTCTACTGTGAAGATTCTGCTTATACAGAGAATGAATAAGAAATGCTTATCCCAGAAGCTACTCCTAAGATGACAGCCTCATCACAATGCATAAGACACTATATTACCTGTCTCCGAATTTTCCAAACCATTGCAGAGCTATTGAAAACTTTTAAGCAAGGTTGCGTCTCTGGAACAAATCAGTTTTCTAAAAAAATATTACGATATTACAATTTCTGAACTTCATTGGGAATAGAGCCTCATTGTCCTTGCCCCAAAATATACTAATACAAAAATACTTCAAGCTTAGAGAGCAACATTCCTGGTAACAATTCAGTTAAATTCGAGCAGTAATAATAGAAGCTGATTATAGGAAAATTTAAGGTGTATGAATCTGTTAAACACCAGTCTAAATATAGACCTAATTAGTTGCACAGCAATTTATTTCCCCGTTAGTCCATCTCAATAAGAAAACTGAACAGCACTAGTTTAAACTTGTATATATAGTAGAGTTGTTGTGTTCATCTTCGCCCAAGGAACATTTTTACAGCAAACCAATTTGAAAATTTTAAAGGAAAATTCTTCTTCTATATATAAAACAAAGTGGCATACATAAGGACGCGAACATTCGATAAAAAATTAAGGGTGAATGCTCGAAATTGCTTAACACAAAAATTCAATTTTGGGTGGGTCTGTTAGTACTATATACTTATTGTACCTAATTTTCGTTTGGGGTATAACATAGATTACCACATATTTTTATTCGAGCTTCCATTTTCTGGTGATTATCAGCAATCCGGGATTCAGGAAATACAAATTCGATTTCCGAGGAAGTGAATTATAATGACAATGAAAAATTATTATAAATGTAACACATAAAACATCTTTTTGAAAAAGAATTAGAACGGCTTGTTGTATAAATGTATTATAAGAGATGCAGAAAACATCCCACGTTATATATGAGGTTTAAAGATGTTTTCTTCATACTTCTTTGATTCAACATTTTCCAAAATAGTTTTCTTTTGCTTTTATCTTTAAATGTTATTTGAACGTGCATCTTACTGTTTTAATACCACTATAAAACTTGTCGTATGCAAAATCAATCCAGATTGACGTAAACATTGACGGTGCCATTGAACCGGACTGTCAGGCACATGCATTGATTGACATTTTTTATTTTTTTTTAATTCTTTATTAAAGAGATTTTTAGCCTTAGGCTAGTTCATCTCTAACATTGATTGACAGTTTCTTATGAGGTATTCGGAGGTTTGTTATAAAGAAAGTTGAAAATACTTTTTTATGACATCTCATAAATTAATACAACTGAAAATGTGCAGGTTGTCTTATAAGGAGTTGAAAATACGTTTAAATAACATTCTGGCAATTAGATGTACGCTTTGCTATTAACAAAACGTCTTCATGATGGATCGAAGGCGTGTTGAACGAGAAAACAATTTTCATGCCATTGGCAAGAACATGATAGATACTTATAACAAACCTTTCATCAAGCGGTGTTGGTCTAGTTAGGTAGTAACAAGTCAACCCCGCCAAGGACCAGTGATCGAATCCCATGCTCAAGTTTTTTTTTTATTGTTTTTTTTTTGTCGCTGGTTTTTATGATGTTTTCAAAACATGTTATAAGACCAGTATTTAGTTGTATAAGCTCCGCGTCTTGCGCTTTTTAGGTTATATAAATGTATTAAATGATGTATTTTAAAGTATTAGTGATTCTTTGCGTTAGTCATTACAAAGTATTTTCCACTTCTTTATGACAAGCCGTGTTGCTGGTTAAACCAAGGCTTTTAACCAATTTAAAACAAGGCTGGTTAAAAGTAAATCTGTGCACAGGTTTCAATGTGCCACGATACCCCTAGTAACCGGAGCCGAAAAATTTTGATATCATTTTTTTTATTATATATTTGACGAGTAACTGGGGAAAATTCATCGTCGCATTTCAATGTTAAAGATTATGTATTTTTTAAATAAGTAAATTGATTGTGCACATGGAGTGCCCAGAACCTGAAAAATACGAAAATTACTTCACCGATTATTCAATACATTTGTAGTTGATTGTAAGAAAGATCTAACAGTATAGCAAAAAAAAAAGAGACAATCTTATCGATCAAAACAACTGGCAATAGCCGGTACATAGGATGCTGCAGGGAACAACTGTTCACATCTTTATCGGAAGGGGAACGTCCAGTGATGTTGCTTGAACAGCACATATACCAGAAGAATTTCTCTGGTTCCATGTTAGTAAACGTTTTGATATTATCATAATCATAAGATCTATCGTAACCACGCGTTTTAAGGGGAAGCTTATCGCCTTGAAAATAAAATATTTAGATTTTCCTAAAAATATAGGAAAAAGATATCGAAATTTTAAAAAATTAAAATGTAAACATTTTTTTCTATGTTATCATGACAAAAAGTTACACTCAAATAACCAAAAAAAAAATGACCAAAAAGAATTGAAGTCAGAAGTTCTGATTTAAGTATTTTATGTGTGTCTACAGGGAACTCTGATCCTACTCTATCAATAAAACAAAGTTTCATCAATTGAGCGAAAAGTTATTAACAAAAGCGCAATTTGTGTATGCCAATCCCCCAGGTACAAACTAATATTGCTGACAAATTTGCAAAGAAACTTCTGATTTGATTAAAGACCTGAAACTGTGCACTAAAAAACATGGTTTTTTATGGCATATTGCACTATAACGTTGAAGATCTACATGGAAAGAAATTTCATAAGAGGAATTTAACTTTCACTGCTAGAGCGATATATGTACAGTGGTGATGTCGATTTAAAAGCTATATTAAAATAATACTTGGATGCATTTAAACGCTCCAAAATCATGAATAATTTTAGGCGCAGATTGAAGGGTTCATTCATCATTCAAATGAAATACAGGAAAATGTTAAACATTTCGATTATCTTGAAAACCACGAGGGTGTTTGTGCAGAATTATTATTTTGTTTTGAAGTTCCATAATCTATAACTTTAAAACGTGTTGAAACTGTTTGATGGAATTTTCAAACAGATCCTTGTTTTGGTTCTTATCACTAACAACACTGCTTCCCATTTTGTAGACAGACTTTAATCTTTATTGTCTGTTTGATTTTAACTATTGTGTAGTGTTCTCCTTCCTTGTAGAGATATTATAAAAATAAGAGATCTTTAATCAGCCATCTAATCTAATTCCTAATCTAACACCAACACAGTCAGTTCATGAAAGGATTCTGGAAAATAGATATATCTCCATAATTTTTCTAGTCTATACCAAGTGCACAGCAGAGATGCGCAAAATATATCAAAACGAACAAATCAAATGAGCAGCATTTAAGGGGCAAGATGATTCAGAAACAAAGATTTAAACACGATGCATCCACGATCTAATAAATGGATAAAACGTGGACATTTCGTACCGTACGTTCCGGTATATTATTATTTATAAATGATTGGTAGTTGGGAGAATGCTCCATTATCCTCTAGTGGTCGGGACATGAACACTAACTCTTGTCCTAGCCCAACATGGCTTATGGTTATAGCGCCATTACTCGCTTTCTGAAAAGAGAAGAATGGAAGAAAAGGCCGTAGGAGAAAGGAAAAGGAGGAATGAACCCTAGTTCTATATAGTCCTCTCCAGCCGGGTTCGTATTGGTGCGATTTGCGTGTGTTAGTGAGATGAAATTTTTTGTTAGCTGTGAGAATTTTTTTGTTTGCTGTAAGAACTGTCATTCTAAAGTAAAAATAAACAACAAAACGAAAACAAACCTTACGCTTGCACGGTAACAGTCAAGTACCCTTTTGTGAGTAAACGTTAACCCAGTTTTGATAAAGGTGGTATTACTCATTAATGAGAAAATTATTTTAACAACAATGCGTTTCTGCTAACAGTAGCTAACAGTTACTACTTAATTGACATAATGAATTACTCATTAATTAGTGGTGCCGCTTTTATTGACAATGGGTTCACTTTTACTCATAAATGGATGTTTGATTCTTACCGTGCACATGCCAGTATACGCTAGTGTGTGTAAAATTATGTTATTAGCGTAGTGTTCGTGAGATCCTGCTTGGAGAACTCAATTCCTTTGTATGAAAACTGAGAAAAAGTAAGTCTCTAATCAATCTATACACAGCAAAAAAATTATTTTGATATCACATCAAAGAGGATGCACTTCAACCATTTCAAAAAGTTGGTGTAATATTACATGCTTAAGGACAAAATTATCATTAATACAGTGCATGAACTGACATTACGCTGCTTTTACTGCATTTGTTTATTTTGTTGGCCATTAAAATTACATGAGATTTTCGACATGATTGAAGTGCATCCTCTTGGATGTAATATTAAAAAATATTTTTTGCTGTGTTTGAAAAATTCGTGAAAACTAACTGTGAGCTTCATAAAATCTCGCGAAATTTTCCAACGCTGAACATGAAGAGGTGAGAACTAGATTTCAGTACAGAGAAACAGAACGAGAATACATCATACATTTAAGTACATCCACATGAAGATAAAGGAAAGATCTCAACCAATTTCATAATTTTGTACTCCTACATACTATCCTCCTGCACAGAAAAAGGTCTGAATTTTAACTGTCGCGTAAAATCTCCTCTCGTTTAATGTTGAGCTATAGTTTGCATAAAAATTGAATTTTCTCTTAAAGCTTGTATACAATATTGCAGATTTATACGATATTGTGCTTCACTTTACATGAAATATCGTGTAAAATTATGCCAAATCAATTGTTAATAAAGTATGCGCAATATATGGCAGAAACCTGTTGAACCAAAGTCTATTCCAAGAGATTTCCGGCCAATTTCTAAACTAGTTCAAACCCCTTCAGAACCATCTTGAAAAATTGGAACTTTTAAGTACAAAAACACCACAGAAGACATCAAACGTCTAACGCCAGAAAAAAAAGCACTAGGACAACTCTCTTGCCGAATGAACCAATAAACAAATCTGTGGTGGAACATGACCGTTCGCACTCGTTCCCAATCTTTAAAAATAGCGCACTCGACAATTTTCAACAAATTACATCAAGCGGCTCTTCGAAATGATTTCTAAGAGACAAAGTTGTAGAAAACTGATAAAATATAAAAAAAAACACGTGAATAAATAAACAGGGACGAACTCACCAAATGAACGATGGCTTGCCCGTGAAGCAAGAACTTGAAAGACTGTTGCTCTCCTAATCTTAGCATTTCACAACATTCCAACATTCCATGAGATCCTGGTTTTCGCATTCTCATGTTATTAGATGTGTCACATGATGGGTTTATTCACTTCAGGTCAGATTTAGTCCATGGCGCATACAAACCGGAACATGTTCTGGACATATTTCCGGAACCAGTTGACCGGTTCCAGACACGGGTACATGTGGGCATAAACTGGTTTATACCTGGTTGTCAAATAATTGCAACACATAAACCACCATCAAGATAGCGCTATAACATGTTATAACCAACCGGTGGAAACTAACGATTTCAAATTGGCTCACTACTTCACTAGCCTATTGGTCCCAAGTACATCTGAACGCGTACCCCATTCTAGTCGAAATTCTAGTCCTAAACTATGTTTGTTTTGATTCGCTATGAAAGTTTGACAGATAAAATGAGGGGATCGTGGATTTTCCTATGTTTCGAGGGGTACATCGATAAGCTTGGGACCGAAAAGTTGAGCACGTTTCTTCGGACCTTCTGGTCTTAGAGTTACCTCTATGTTATAACTCTGTAGTCTGAACAAAGCATAACACTACAGGCTTTTGCAGCCTTTCTTCTCGTTACTATAAACAATCCGATCTCATCGAGCTTAGTCGAATGGTATATGACACTCGGCTTCCGGTTGGTTTTCCAAGCGATGTGTATACCCTTCTTTGTAAGAATGGTAAACACAAAATACTTTACAATGGGAAATGAACCAGCCTTCGGCTGAAAAACTCTATTTTGAAACAATACAATAAAAAAAAACTCTTCACCAGGTTTACCCACAGGGCCGTTTAAATATTGCGTAACGTAATAGAGTGTGGAGAGTATGACTACGAGTCACAATATAAAGAAAAAGTGCGTGATGAGGGGAGGGGATATGTTCAAAACTCAACTTTTTCTGAGTTACGTAATTTTCGAACGAACCCTATCAGACACATCATATTACGCTCGGTGTAACTTCAATTTGGAAAAATATACATTTCACTCCTTTTTATTATTCTGCCAAACAGCGCATTAAGAAGGCCCACACGTTAAGCGTATGGCACTGCTAGAAGTGTGTTCATTTTATGCGCTGCATGAGTAACTGGCTTGTTGTAAACAATCACGATGGTCGGTTTTATTACATGTGTACTAAAATAAAAACACAAAAAAAAGTTCAGTGTTACCTTCACAAATGTGGATGATTGGTTCCACGTGAATTTAAAATAGAAGCCAGGAGATGCATGGTGGTTCCAAAATAATTAATTAGTCAAACTACTAACATCTTCACTAGACTGATCCAAAATTCCACTACAAAGAGACAGCTTATTGAAATCAATACTCTCTCGCTCTCTCTCTCTCTCTCCACAAAACTAAATAATTTTTTATTTTATTTTTACATGCTCATTTGTGTTCAAAATGGCATCAAAACAAGAAGCACTTCGTGAGTACATTGTACAGTTCTTAAAAACCTACGAAAATCGTGGGAAAAAGTTTACGGTGAATCATTTTAAATCAGAGAATGTACCAATTTCTACTGTTTACCATATTCTGGCATCCTTGACAACAGTTCGGCAGGGGGGGTTAGTGGAAAACCAGCCAAAATAATGAACTAAAAGGGACTGCGATCGCTCCACAATACGTTCAACAACAAAGATTCGATAAGTCAGCGGGACGCCGTGAAAAAGTTCAAATGCACGCAACCTTACATCTGTAAAACTTTGAAAAGGATAGGAATAGTTTTTCGAAAGAAATCAAGAGCTCCAGAATACACCGATCAATAAATTTCGAACGTAAAAACCCAATGCCGTTGGATGACAAGAAATTACTCAGGATGATGAAAGTTACATTCCTCTCTCAAAATCTCACATTCCTGGAAATGACCGATATTATTCAGATAATACATCTCCAAATGGTAAATTCAAGTTCAAACACAAGTTTTAACAGAAAGTGATGCTGTATATCGTACATCGGAGAGAGAAATTTCCAAGCGCCATGGTTCAAGCCTAGCGGTTTGGCTATCAACCAAGAAGTGTGTCGAAATCAATGTTTGAAGAAAATATTGATTTCATTTCTTCAAAATTATCACGCAGATGGAAACTTTGTGTTTTGGCCGGATAAAGCATCATCGCATTATGCTAAGAAAACACTAACATTTTGGAAAATCAAAATGTCCCGTATGTACCAAAAAATCGCAATCCAACAAACTTGCCTCAGTGTCACCCAATTGAAATTTTTTTTTTTTTTGAAATATGCTGGGGGGGACGTGCTGTCAAATCAGCCTACTGATCATTCTTGTATGAAACTGGCTCCAAACGTAAACAATCGCTGTAGGTTTCTTATGGCTTGTTTACCTTTGGAACCAGTTATGCGAGGCATGCGAGGTAGGCGACGATTGTTCGTATTTGACAGCCACCTCCCCCCCCTTGGAAATATGAGTTCGTTGGTGTACACGGTAAGAAAAAAGTACCCAAGGGCCAGTTCACTTTTACCTACTTCTGACTAGTTTGTCTCCTTTTCTCCTTCTCCATTTGGGTGGTTTTGCTCCTCCATTTTTGACAACAGTAAAGTGTGGAAACATAACGTTGAGTATAATCATATTTACCTACTTTTGGGTACAACTAACTTACTTTTGGGTATAAAGCGAGTGGAAAATTTCATACGAATTGCACACAAGTAAATGAAAACTACTTTGACCCGCTTTACCTACTTTTGGGTTCCTGCACTATAGTGCCGAGATGAGTGAAAAGAACTTACTTTTGGTTACTTTTTTCTTACCGTGTACAAAAGCAATTGGAGGGCCAAAAATGCAAAATCGATTTAAATGCTGTAAAACGCTCATGTTCTCACATAATGACACAGCTACCTCAAACAGCTGATAACGGACCTTATTCAAATGTTCATTGATTTTTGTTTGTAGAAGCGTGTCGTAGCTTCATTTGAAATAAATCAAGGTTTTGGTCATCATTTTGTCAATATACGTTTTTTCGTCAAAACAAAAGATATGAATAAAATATTATACAATATTCCTCTTAAAAATCTGATTTTCATATTAATGAAATGTTAATTATGGGCATGGGCTTTATGGACCTGCTTGGACATGTTTTGTTGCTATCGGCTTTTTACCAGTCGTGGTTAATCTAGTAGATCATTTGACTTGGACTCCAACATGTTTTGGAGAACCAAGAACATCTGATTTCATAAAAAAATAAAAAAATTAAATGTTTTAAACTTAAAAATAAAATAATTTTTTTATGATTTTTACACTTAAATGAATTTTAAATTCATAAAAATTCACTTATTTTTGTTATTGAAGTTAATAGTTTTTATTTAAAATATTTGACGAAAGTTTGTTACATCATTTAATTATTTTTGCAGTGTGGATTTTTTTTTTTTCTGAAAAGGTAATCCAGTTTCTATGAGCCATTTTTGTGCTATGATTTATTGAAACATATCTAATGCACCATTTTTAAAAACTAGATGTGAGTCAAAATGGCCAATTTCCACCACCAACTTGGTTCATTGCCTTAGCAAACAATTATACGAAATTTCAAGGAATTCTGAAAGGTAAAATCTTAAATTTGATGATATTTTCGCTATTTGGCTGCTCAACTGCTGGTTTCTTCAGCGAAAATGAGCGTTTTGAATAGTTCTAAAAGTATCCAGAACAAATCATTTACTAAAAATAAATGCATAGAAAGTCCATTGAAAAACGGGTTTTCATGAAGTTTTTATGAACAACTATAAATTGTGAATTGGTGATGAACTAGACTGATGGTGATACTAAACTAATAAAGCTTTAATAATATCAATATAAATCGTGAACCATTCGATATAGAAAATAGCTTCTTTCATCAAAGTTGCTTCCAGTAAATTGTTCTACAACTTTGTCGAATATTATGCCGGCCTATTTCGACTAACTAAAAAGTAAATATTTAGAACAATTTCACCGAAATACAGTATCTGCGCCACTGTGCGTTGACTTACGTGTATCATCAACTGCGTACGTTGTAAACAAACTTGCTAACAATTTTATTTTATAGCTTCCATCGTTCCAATTAAGATAGAGTTTGTCATGACAAATTTCAAAGTATATCTTGTTGCTTACCGTTACCGCATTATTATTTGGAGCATGAGCATGATTGATCACCCGCAACTGCTACTCCGTTATTGGCAGATCACTTGTTATTACACAGATAACCAACAGATTATGCTTGGAACTAACATATATTCTCAATGTGTAAAATCTGGTGATAATTGGAAATACCAGCACCGGCTACGTCCAAATGCAGATAAATTAGGAAATGGGGAGGAATGTGTTAACGTGATACTCTCTTTGTTGGAAGCCGAGAAATTCTGAGCACCTTCACGAGAAATCACTGGGTGATGGGTTCAAGTTAAGAAAGAAAGCAACTAACGAATCATGAAAGTGAAAGGGTCTGAGAATAAACTCATGATGTTCTGCTTAGTAAGCAAAAACCGTTGCTTCAAGACCACCAAGTACGTCATATCACATCCAGGGCTGGAAAGCGCCTCAGAGCGGTTGCAAAGCATCTTTGTGCATGCATCTCGACAAAGAGTGTGTGGTTCTTCCATTGCAATCCACATAATGAGTGGTACACTCAGTGCGGCGCAGATAACGAATAAAATATAAAAAGCAGCTAACGTTTTCTGTGAGTTCTTTGCCGTCTTTGCTTACCACGATGGCATGCATAACAGATGAAGAAGTACATAACAAAGAAACATGTGGTCTTTGTGCTCGCTTTCCCATTTACAACCCTATACTATGTTGGCACTGTTAAGTTTATTCGATTGAGCCTGTACAAATAAAGTAACTAACAAAAAAACCCTACATTATGTGGCGTTCTTTGCGTTCGTTGGAGTGATGACTACACATTCAGTTTTAGTTATTTGTGAATGTGCGTCCTTTCTTCTCTTCTCCACTGTATTGCACTTACGCAGTTTGAAAGGCTAGCAAACTGTGTGTTTGCTTGATTATTACTAAGTGGATTCAAGAAAATCAGCGCATTTCGCGTATCGAGAGATCAGATGACAGCCCTCAACACATCACACCAGAGTTTCTTAAGAGAAATGTAATAGTATTAAGAATCGTAACGTACAAAAAATATATTCCAGAATGATTTTTTTTTACAAAACCTCCACAAGATGACGGGATGAAAATCAACGATAATTATTATTGATAAATTATTTGAATCAGCTTCCAATAAACATAATACAACAACAAAATATGTACGTGTGATGAGGTGGGGTGTTTGAAAACATTTCTTCTCAAATCGGATTGTTCCCACACAACATCCTATTCCTTGATCCTACCCAGGTGCGGACTTCAATAAATAAGGGCTATTACTTCGAAGCGTTGCAATTTATGGAAACGACCTATTTTTGGGTATTTATCATACGATAAGGATCTGCTCATTTTTCTATATTTCTCCTCTATGAGTGGGACTGGGCTTACCTCACTTTGCCGCCCAAAGCCGTATTATGGAAAATAGCTGAAAACATAATCCCAAATGTGTTTTACGTTGTACCATTTCATTTTCGTCCTTCTCCCATGTTGTGGTGTAGCTGGTTTGTAAAGGAAAACACAAACTAAACTGGTCTTGGGTCCAATGGAAAAGTTCAAATACGCCCTCAGGGAACCACATAAGACATTCTAGGGTAGATGTACTAGTCATGGGTATTCGTTCCATATGCTGTAAAAGAAACACTAAATAATAGGATCATTAGTCATCTCTTGTACACCTACCCTACATTTTTTTCGTATTTTATTTCATTGCCCATTCGATTGATTTCAACATTCGTCGATACCACGGATTGTATTAATTTGGTTCCATATCATTTACGTTTACATACCTAGATTGTGAACTCGAGGAAATCGTGGCCCCACCAAAGTACCGGCCGGAATCCATTGCGGCGCTGTGTGCCGCAACACGGTTCACCGAGTCGGAAATCAAACGAATCTACCGAGGCTTCAAGGCGGAGTGTCCGGCTGGTATCATCCGGGAGGAAACGTTCAAATTTATCTATTCGCAGTTCTTCCCCCAGGGAGGTGAGTACATACTACATGGGAATTCGGTGAGCAAGAAGAATGTTTCGACTAATACTAGCGATTATATTGGTTATGGGGACATGAATATCGGTTGCTCAATCCTGACGGACAGGAAAGCAGTATTTCTTTTTTGATGTACCGTGAACGTGGGTTATTCCGCGCAGCTTGTAATTTGGGTCACTTGACAATCAATTTGATATTGTTCATGCAAATGGTTAAAACTAACGTGTAAATATGTATTATTATGTTCCCATATGTACGTTCTGTGCAACTGTCAGAAACTTACAGTTTTTTGTAGATTATAAAAAAATAGAACAAACATAAATTGAACTGAGTGTTTCTCAACACGTCGTTTCAACAGAATCTGTTAGCTAAGATCCTACCTCGTAAATAACTGTTTGGTTCACCATTTAACATGGATTTATTAGTTTTTTTCCGATAGATTCCGTTTGACCAAGGCCCAACACCGTTCGATAGGACGGAGTTCTGGGCTGTTGGGAGGGTTGTGGTCTTTGGGACCACAACCACGTTGTTCGCATCGTACCACTCGTTTGCTTTTTTTCCATAGTGGCAGCTCGCCAAATTCGGCCAGAACAGCACAGGTCTATTATATTGCTTTAGGAATGGTAGCAGCCGCTTTTCCAGGCACTCCTGGATGTAGATCTCTTGACTGATGGTTCCCGTAGTAATGAAAATGCCGCTTTTTAGACCACATGTGCATATGGCCTGCCAGACGAGATATTTTTTCGGGAACTTCGATAGGTTGATGGTTTTGAAAATTTCAGCCACCTTCCCTTTTCCTGATGCGGCATAAAACTCCTGTCCCGGAAGCTACTTGAAATCCAACTTGGCGTGTGAGAACGTCAGATTCTCTTGCTGCGCGAACAAAATTTTTCACGCTGCTCCTCATTTTGAAAACTGGAGAGCAAACGGTGAAAATTCTTCTTGTATATACACTCAACTTTCAAATGCAGCATTTCAGGTTTTTTTTTAATGCATTTTTAACAGAAATACACCAATTCGAAGTCAACCAATTTTTGCGCATTCCAGACTTTATTCAGTGTGCGCGCAGGTAACCACAGCAAAACAAAATCTTTCCTGCATCATTGATAGATTCACCTCCTCGTATTTTAGAAACAGGGGTCACGTGAAGAGGTCAAAAATCGAAGTTGACGCCATTTTGGAATCTAAGATGGCGGCCATCAGTTTTAGAAATACTGTTAAATACCCTTCAATATGGGTATTTCCGGAACGGAATGACATGGGTTTACATTGGCCATACCCGGCCATGTCTCGGGAGCCCTCCAGAAAGTGGCCAGAATTTTAAAATGACAATTGACATCGGCTTCAACCAGAGGTTGCACAGACTGAAGCATTGAAATTGCATTAATTTCCAGGTTCATATGTTATGCCTGTTTTCAATTAAACACTCCTCGAAAGCACTGTACCTATGAATTATTTGTCCAAGTGAGTACATTTAATTTTGATGACATAAGGGACGCCGGTGGTGTAGCGATAAGCGCAGGTCTGGGATCAATCCCAGCCGGCGCCGCCGGGATGTTCTGAGGCATAACATCTCTGATCACGCCTAGTAAAAGGAAGTAAATCCGTTATTCCCTGGTTCATGAGTTGATGGGACGATAGGTTCAGGTCCAGGTGTATGAGCTTCCTCCCTGGCGTCGGTAGCATTGGTGCTCAGCACGGAAAACCAGATCGACAGGTCAAAATTTGAGAGAATGCTCAAAACTTGATTTCAAATCGATTGAGCATGGTGGAGCCAAATTGCCACCCCGAGGTAAATATCCAAATAAATGTTACGTAATAATCTTGAAATTTACCTTAATTGCTTAGAAAAGAGATATAGCGTACTTAGATATAGATTCTAGAGCAAAAATCTAATTTGATATAAATTTCAACAAAGTTCTCAATTTTTCGTTGATTGCGACACACATTTATATTGTATAAGATCGTGACCCATTATAAACGTTTTTAAATATTGCTTGTAATTAATACAAAAAGTGTAGGGATCCCATAAATTTGACCTCACTTTTTAGTAAAAAAATATATATATAAATTCCGGAGATGTACCAGCCTGCGGCTGAAAATCTCATAAATAGGAAATCAATCAATCAACCCTCTATCAAGTGTTTAAAGAAAGTTCAGATTACATTTA
This sequence comes from Ochlerotatus camptorhynchus, assembly GCF_037179485.1. Taxonomy (NCBI): domain Eukaryota; kingdom Metazoa; phylum Arthropoda; class Insecta; order Diptera; family Culicidae; genus Ochlerotatus; species Ochlerotatus camptorhynchus. The sequence goes on along the minus strand of NW_027040569.1, from coordinate 1,151,716 downwards.
GATCGTGAATAGGTCATTAGATCAATTTTCGGGTGGTAAAAGACTGGACCTAAATTTTGATTGAGATATCTTGGACTTGACAAAAAATGGGATTCGGTGAAAAAATCGAGAATGAACTTGGATTTTTTTTTAAAGAATCACGTAGCATAAATGATATAAAAGGTGAAGTACTATGAACCGGGGAAAATTGATCACTGTAAATGTTGAAATAAATTCCATCTAAAAGTACATTGACTTACTTTATTTTTCCTGGTCCGACGTCCGTCTGGATTACACCTGCGTCATAATGTTACGCCAACTAACTCGGTTTGTGGCTGCTTGTCTCCAATTTCTTAACCGTCCCACACTTCCCAGATCTTGCTCCATTTTGTTTAACCACCTTGCTCAATGTGCTCCTCTGCGTCTTGTACCGGCAAGATTCGAGGCAAACACCATTTTTGCGGAATTGTTGTCCGGCATTCTTACAACGTGTCTTTAGTACGGGGGTGAAGTTTACCCGACCTCAGGATCTTGTGGAGTCCGTAGTAAGGACGACTTCCGGCAATTATGCGCCTACGAATTTGTCTGCTGCAGTTGTTATCCGACGTCACCAATGATCCGAGGTACACAAATTCATCGACCACCTCTGTCGATTGTCACGCTTCTGCCTATGCGAGCCATATCGCGCTCGGTTCCTCCAGCTAACAGCTAACCTGTCTTCGACGTATTCACCTTTAATCCAACCTTCTCTGCTTCACGTTTCAGCCTGGTGTATTGATCCACCACGGCCCGAAGCGTTCTTCCGATAATGTCCGCATCGTCAGCGAAGCAGATTAACTGGCTGGACTTATTGAAGATCGTGGCCCGCATGTTAAAGCCCGCACGTTTCATAATACCTTCTAGCGCAATATTGAACAGGAGGCAGGAAAGACCGTCGCCTTGTCGAAGTCCTTTTCGAGTTTCAAACGGGTCCGATAACGCACCCGATCTCTTCACGCAGCACTGTACACCATCCATAGTAGCCCTGATCAGTCTGGTCAGCTTCCCGGGAAACCCGTTCTCGTCCATAATCTTCCATATCTCTTCACGGTCAATAGTATCATAAGCAGCCTTGAAGTCGATTAATAGGTGCCCGTCCACTAAACCAGCGGCGATAAACGGCGAAAGATGATCTGGGAAAGCACTTTGTAGGCCGCGTTGAGAATAATGATCGCTCGATAGTTTTCACATTCTAGCTCGTCGCCTTTATATATATTGGGCATATTACTCCCTCCTTCCACTCCTCCGGTAGCTGTTCTGTATCTCAGATCCTGACTTTCAGTCGGTGCAGACAAGTGGAGGACTTATCCGGGCCCATTTGATAAGTTCCGCTCCGATACCATCTTTACCAGCTGCTTTGTTGTTCTTAAGAAGAGATGAACTAGCCTTCGGCTAAAAATCTCTATAATAAAGAATTAAAAAAAAATGTACTTAGCTGTCGGATAGCATCCTTAACTTCACCTATCGTGGGAGCTGGCATGGCACAAACCCAATGGCACCTTCAGCAGCACCGTTAATGGCTGCTTGCTAAATGCTAAGTGAGGGCTGTGCACGTTGATTATGCTGACATTGAAGAAACGGCCTTTGATCCTCAACTTGCACATTTTGCTATCTATTGGTCACCATCCAATCACGCGCTTCTGCATTTCGCCCATCACGATGAAAGCTGTACGCACATCATTGACCAACTAATGAAATTAAAACCACCAAACAAGCAACATAAAGTGTAAAGCAACATCATTTTTTGAATTTATTTCATTTATTTGGTTCAAAGCAATTCTCTTGTGTATCCGATAATTGGTGGTTTGTGATGTGCAAAACGGTGAATCACACCGGGCTGTCGCTAGGAAGTATACAGTATCAGCACCAAGATCATGCGCGAAGTCAAGAAGAATCCGAAGGTAACTGTCTGCGAGATCCAGGAAACCTTTCAGTTATCAGTTTCCGGTCGAACTATTTGTCGCCGTCTCGTAGCACAGGGGTTGAATATCAAAGTTGACCGGTAGCGCCCATCTATCAGCAAGGCAAACAAAGCCAAACGGCTTATGTTTGCTAAGGAGCTGTTTAACCGAAAGCGGCGGATTCGTGTGTGGTTCAGATCGGGTGAGGAGCATCAGGAGCGCTACATCCATGACACGGTGAAGCATGGAGGAGGAAATGTGATGGTCTGAGGGTGTTTTTCGTGGAGTGGAATGGGAAGCCTCATGAAAATCGACGGGATAATGACGGCAGATTCCTACACCCAACCGGTGGATGTAAGATTCGCTTACAATTATGTGGGATTCATCATCAGAGAATGTAAGTGGAGACCGCATGAACCGAGGATGCGATATACCTAGCTGCGGTCCAATGCAAGAAAATTGGAGACCGAAAAATGTAGAGTGCATTAGTGAGGTAAATTAATTATGTCAAAAAAAATAGGAAAAAGGTTGCCGACTGGACTTGAACAACGATCGTTGCGGTTATCAGACCTGTGCTTTCTCCACTGCTCTCTCCATGCCTCTGAATAAGGATAGCCTAAAAGCAAACAAGAAGTGCTCATTTCCTCTCACACTCGACTGCGTATGCTTTTTCTGCTGGAGAGATTCGAGGCAAGTGTGTGCGTCGTTCTACCATGTTATACATAAAAATCAAGGCAAATGCTTGCTTGTGTTGGTGAAAGCACAGACAGAACACGAAATAAAAAAGGCAAAAAACCATTACATCGCCTGCAAGGTCAACTTCTAACATTCGCTGCGATGTTCATGAACAGAGGATGATAGGAAATGGAACTAACATTCATTGTAATAGATTTTTGGTTTGCGTGTATAGCTTCTAAAGTAGCCAGAAAGTTGTGATGGAACTTTATTTGAACTTTATGGAACATGAAGGTTTAGCGGCGCCGGTTGTGTAAATCTTTCATCATGTCTTCCTTGGGAAGGGAAGTAAAGCCGTCGGTCCCCGGTTCATGAGTTGATGGGTCGATAGGTAGAGTCCAGGTGTGTGGGAGCTGTCTCCCTGGCGTTAGTAGCATTGGTAATCAGTACGGAAAACAAGATCGACGGAAAACAAATCAAGGAAAAAAACCTATAATTTATTTATGGGCCCAATATTAATGACACTTAGGCCAACATTGGGACATTGACTCTTTTATACAAAAATTATCCTACATCGCTTTCCTAAATGCGGACGTAAGCCATTTTGTCGGAATTTAAATAAGCAAGAAGGGTAAAATCTCACCATATGTGGATAAATTCAAGTTTTTTTTACCCTTCTTACAAAGAAGGGTATAGATATCACTTTGAAAAACCGACTATCGATCCGAGGCCCGGAGGGCCGAGTGTCATATACCATTCGGCTCAGCTCGACGAGATCGGAACATGTCTGTGTGTGTGTGTGTGTACGTGTGTATGTGTGTATGTGTGTATGTGTGTGTGTATGTAACGAAATGAATGCGCTCACGTTTCTCAGCAACCGCTCAACCGATTTGGACAAACTCGGCGCCAAATGATAGGTCTTGGGGTCCCATTGAACGCTATTGAACGGTTTTGGAATCGGTGAACCGGTTCCGGAGATATGGTCGGAATAAGATCCGGTGAATATGGACCTTCAAGCTGGATTTAACGGAAAACGTATCAAAACCATCATATACCATTCGACTCAGCTCGACGAGATCGGAACATGTCTGTGTGTGTGTGTGTACGTGTGTATGTGTGTATGTGTGTATGTGTGTGTGTATGTAACGAAATGAATGCGTTCACGTTTCTCAGCAACCGCTCAACCGATTTGGACAAACTCGGCGCCAAATGATAGGTCTTGAGGTCCCATTGAACGCTATAGAACGGTTTTGGAATCGGTGAACCGGTTCCGGAGATATGGCCGGAATAATATCCGGTGAATATGGGCCTTCACGCTGGATTTAACGGAAAACGTATTAAAACCATCATGCGACACATCAAATTACTACAGAATTCAAAAATAAGATCAATGCAAGTCGTGTTAAGTGTTCCAGACCACATTGGACACACTTGGACATGTTCCGGGTACCCCGGGGAAGTTGCTTGAATATGAATTGAATTAAAACCCATTAAATCACATTAAAATACGATGATAAGGTGATTGGTAGCCTCACCAAATAGACTACACCCGGATATATTCCGGGTACCCCCAGGCAGTGGTGTAGCGTCACTGGATGAGACGGGGGGGGAGGCTTGGTCACTGATAATGACAATAAAATAAATAAACTTGAATAAGTAAGAAGGGTCTGATCACACCATAGGTGGATAAATTCGGGTTTTTTTATATTATATTAGCTATTTTGCAGGACTCCCATGCAGCGGCCTTTAATTAAGTGGAATTTTGTGTTCCTTTTTTCCCTACTGTGCCCCGGTGGGGCAAAAGTTCATTTTGAACACTCTTCCGAAAAAATCGTTCTAGCTACGAATGAAGTGAAAACACATCTAAGCTCTGTAGGTTAGGTTATCTTTATTAACGAGACTTACAGCCATCAAGAGATGAACTAGTTTGCGGCTAAAAATATCTAGGTATAATAAAGTTTTTAAAAAAAAGCTTACAGCCTTAGGCTGGTTCATCACTTTCCGAATATTGGGGACACCTGATGGCAACCCCCTAGGGACAGAGTTTAAAATGGCTGCGGGGAACCAGAATTGACCCCCTAGTTATAATAAGGTAGGCTAAGCTCTCTTCAATTATGTATGGAATCAGTTTGAATCTAAATGCTTGGAGTTTTGAGATATTTTACCTTTTTCAACTAAGGTCGAACTTTTACCCCACCTTACTCTAACTAAACGCATTTGCTGAGTAGTAATGTACAAATTTCATTTATTTTGCAGCTAATACAGGTTTATATGCCCATTATGTGTTCAACACCCTAGATAAGGACCATACAGGAATTCTCAGCTTTGAGGTAAATATCCTTCACATAAATAAAACACGAAAGTGTTTAACTATCTTTAATCTTTTAAATTTTAACGACTTGAATTCTAGAATTTTGTGCAAGGTCTATCGATTCTGTCCAGAGGAACGTTGGAGGAAAAACTTTGCTGGACTTTTTCACTGTATGATATCAATCACGACGGGAAGATCACCCGAGAGGAAATGACTGACATTGTGACTGCCATCTATGATTTGATGGGCGAACGGGAGGATGGTGGAACCGATGAGGTGCAAATTAAGAATAAGGTTGAAAACATCTTCCAGGTAATAAGAAGTTTTGATCGAATCTGATGATTCAGTTAATCGAGGTTTGTTATGTATTTTATTTTCTCTCACTAGAAAATGGACTCGAACCGAGATGGAGTGATAACGATAGAGGAATTTCTAGACTGTTGCCGGAAGGACAAGCTCATCTCGGATTCGATGAGTGTGTTCGACTCGACCATATGACCTTTGGAGAAACTACACTCGCTTCCGGCGTATGTTGTAGACCAAAATTGTAATGCAGATACCACCGAGAGTATAAACGGCTACAGTCAGCAGACTGATTGTAAGAATTTGTTGAGGATTAGCTTCAAAAGGATAGAGATTTATCTTCTGTTTTATTGTAGTCTATAAGTCGGAGACATCCAACGGACCAAGGACAGAGGAAACCCAAAAGACTGCCACCGTTCCCAGATCACAATCGTTTGGTAGCAACCAGCTAAGCAAGTCCGCCCGTGCAAGCAACAACCGTAAGCAATCGATCTTGATGAATGGAAAAGCGAAGCAGAAGTCCAGCAGCATCCGCTATCATCATCACCACCAGCTCAAACATTATCACATTCCTTTCGATACGTATCAACAGCAATCGACTCGTCCCACGCACTGTCCAATAAGAAAAACCTACCCGTCCGGGTACTCAGAGTACCCACAGCAAATAACCGGAGGGATTGCCACCATCACTCCACTCGCTACAGGCCAATATCAACCGGTGGAGCTTAGCTGCCACCAACAACCAGAACTTCCAACTCTAGTCAAGGTAAAAGCATGGTACACGGTCTCCAAGCAAGGCATGACGTATTAAGAGGAAGAATATCAATTTCTTTGGAACGACTAGATCTTTTTGCAACACTAGCTTTAAAATGAACGTAACAATTGAAACTTTTCGAAAATGTTGAACATTGGAGTAGTTTATACTATTAGATGGATCTGTATCTTCAATTCAATTACTTAGAAACTTTATAGAAAGTTATACACGTTATACGTGAATGTTTGACTAGTATAAATTGTTGTCACATTTGATAATTTATTAGGAAATAATGCAAAACGAACAAATTTCTCATTCACATTTCAAAGCTTACGTATTACGTATGTGTTTGTTTGATTTCACGTTAATGTTGAGAGCTTTTATTTAATTATGTAACATAGAAAATTTTAATCTTCTAGAAATTGATTATCTAGTTTCTAAATGATTGAATTCAACATCTTTTATTAATATTAAGTAGGGCGAACAAAAAAAATATAATAGAAAAGAATTCTGATTACGGTTAGAGTTTCTATAGCTATGATGGTGGTTGACACCCTTTTGGATATCTCTGAAGTTCAATGGCAGAAAGGTATACATCAGTTTCGAATGTTAATCACGTCGGTTTCATTTTTCGAGAAGAAATAACTTTCGTCGAATTGACCGACCTAGAACTTCAATTTATTCGATTCGGTCGCAAACGATTGGTGACCGAACGTGTTATAAATCGAAAATCTGGAGTTGTCATGCGCGAATCGCCGAATCGCCGAATCGCCGATTTTCCTTTGGATTCCCCACCATTTTTATTTTACGACATTCTTCTACCAATCATCTCTAAAGTGGACCAAACAGTTTTGGTACACTGAGGAAAATAGACTTAAGAATTTCATAAGGCTCGACTTATTAACGACCGATATGAATTTCATAAGCGTGACGCGTGACTTATGAAAGATTTTTGTCTAACATAAGGTAGCTCTTATACGCCTTTAGCCTTTCCTTTTATCCCAGCGTTGACAGACAAGTGGCCCAGACACAGGTCTCGTAATCTCAACGTCCATGGTTCGGTTCCAGTCTGCTCCGTTTAGTTATTTTTTGTCGGTATTATCTTTCATAAGGCAAATCTATGAAAAACATATCGATTTCTTGTGGCTAAAATTCATAGGTGGTTCGTATGGAATTCTTACGTTTTTTTGCCTCGGTGTAGCAGATAAGTATTGTACCATTAAGGAAAAAAACAGGAAATGTGTCCAAAAACCAGAATGGAAAAACTGTTGAACTCCTTAGGCATATGAAAACCACACGCTTTCTCCCAAAAATGTATGAATTGGCTGGCGGTTTAAAGGCGGATGACAACCTAAGAAAATGAAATTCCTGCAACGACTTCCATCGAGCGTGCGATAAGTACTACACTGAGATTAATATTAAGTATTAAATTAATATTTCATCAAATTTCATAGTAATATCGTATGATTTTTTGCGACAAAATTTTAAGTTGAATTCCATACGATCGGACTATGAAAAACTTTCAAATTGATTCATTAAGCCGTCGTATGATTTTTCTCGTATACAAGTATGAATTTGAATCCAAACGAATTATGGATATCATGGAACTTAACAATTACTTTTTTTCCTTGATTTGTTTTCCGTCGATCTTGTTTTTCGTACTGAGTACTAATGCTATCGACGCCAACTCATGGACCGGGGATCAAAGGCTTTACTCCCCGTGATTAAAGATTTAATGCCTCAGAAATTCCAGACGGCACCAACTGGGATTGAACCCAAGGCCCTTTTGAGGTGAGAAGCAATCAAGCGTACACCAATGGCGCTGCTAACAATTACTTTTGTGGGGAATAAAAGACATTTTTATTTTTGTTGTAAATAATTCTATATTCTTAGCTTATATAAACTCGTATTACAATTAGTATTTTATTAAATTTATTTACAATTTCTATAAACGCTGGTATAGATTTTGACCCTGATGCAATCGGTGTACATCAGAACATGCAGCTACGAACGCTGAAAAAAGTTCGATGAATCTGAAAAACTTTTCGTTCCGTTGGCGTTCGATTTTCATACAAATAGGTCTACTCGGTAAGCTGGGGCAGCAATGCAGCAATGTACGATGTAGAACCGGAAGCAGCAGAAGCTAATCTGCAAATGTAAAACTAAAAATTACAAAACATTAATTACTATAGACCTTTAAAACCCACGATGGGAAAAAGACTTGATGATGACAAAAAGGCTTGATCAACCGGTGTTTATTTCACTTACCGTGGGGACGTAATTTGTGATTAGCCCCGGTCCATTTCAAATCGTATCATTATTTATGTACGGTCCTTATATTTGAAATGACGTTTCACATAATTGATTAATCGATTAACGAACCGAAGTAAAATATTTGTAATCGGTTAGGTCGTATATTTGTAATCGGCCGATAGCATGTAAGGCAACATAACTTTTGTGAAACGGTCTACACTGATTGACGACAAATAAATAAATAAATAGATATAAGCATTAACATCTCCAGAGGATCATCACCGATCGTTTCAAACATGTGCTGCACTCTCATTGCTGGAAAAATGGTAGCACAACGAACAAAAAATAATCGAAAATGATTGCCTTGCACCAGGAAAGTGATGAAGAGCTTCTAAACATTCTTAATTCAATGGATAATTTCCACCGTCTGGAGCTAAGGACGTTGACTGAATGTTCAAAACCATTGTATTGAGATACTTTCATTGATGTGACTCGACCGTTCGTCCCAAAACCGCACCGCAAGACAATACTGGCGTACTTTCACGGAATTTCATATCAGAGTATTCGTGCTTCTCGAAAGCCTGTACCCAACTGTGTCGTTTGGCCGCATATGAATACGGATGTTGCAGAATTTGTGAAAAGTTGCAGCGAATATTCATCGCCACACCACCATTTGGTTAATTTTACCTACCGAAACGCCGATTTATCAATCGACTTGGTTAGGCCGTTGCTATCATCAAACGGGTACTCCTATCTTCTCACGATAGTAGATCCAACAATCAATACGAAACTAACGATTGGCAGAGTTCAATGAGGGGTTCGATTCTAGATGCTCAACAAATCTCACACTAACGAATCAATTTTCGAAAAATCTTCTTTCAATTCTCGCATCTTCTTGCATCGCGCATCATCTTTTTACAAGAGATCTTCAGAATGGTCACCAATCTTCTTTTTATCTACTCAGCGTGCGCGCAGCTAACCACAGCAAAACACCATTTCTTCTGCAGTTGCCACCTGGGGTTTTCCTACGTTTCGATGGGTGCTTCAATTAGCTTGGGACCGAAGGTCTGGTACTTCCTGAACCAAACGATTGATTTTTTGTACTTTTCGAAAAGGAACTGATGTTGGTTGGTTGTTTTGATTAAGGAGATTTTCAGCCAGATGCTGGTTTATCTCCGGTTGGAACTGATGTGTTTACAACTGAAATCTACACACTTAGAAAAAATAATGTAAATTTAGGTATATACGAACGTCAATTTTGACATAAAATTGAGTCATAATAGACGAGAAATTCAGCTCAATAAAACGTACTTTTCGTCGAGTAACGAACTTTTCAGTCTCGGAGCACTTAATATTACATGACATGTTTGTTTACGTCTTATCCTTTATGTCAAAGATGGATTACGTCACGTGTAAAATTAGTTATTTCTAATGTCGTTTTCGTTTTTGCGGTGTAGCACTGGTGTAGTGTAAGCAGGAATAAGCGCGAGTCTTTGACAGCTCAACAGCATTTGCTTGTAAACAAAGGTGCATCCTATATCTACACCCTAAAATATATCGGTGTACGGCAGTGTAGCACCGGTGTAACTACACCGCAAAAATGAAAACGACATAAGTGTGTAGTGTCAGTACAAACTACGAAAAAGACATGTAAATTTCAGTGCCCTGAGACCGACACATGGAAGCGGCCCTTTTGACATATAAGAATCAGTTGAAAAGGACGAGAAAATCAATTCAATCAAACGCACTCTTCGTCGAGTTGCATACGTTTCAGTTTCAGCGTTTCAGGACACTTAATTTAACATGCAATGTTTGTTTACGTTCCATGATTTACGTCAAAGCTGAATTACTTCTCGTGCAAAAATAAAAATTTCTAATAGCGAATTCGTTTATTATCGGGGTTAACACCAGTTCCAACCCAGTGCGAAACCGAACTTTTTGTCAGTGTGAACCTCAACCTGAGCTTGGTTTTAAAAACAAACGAGCAAACTGACGTTTGTCAGAAAACAAGCAGACCCAATCTTGATACCCGATCCAGGTTGGAACTGAATAATAAACGAATACGCTATAAGCTTTAAATGCTAAATTGGAGAGAATGGGGCATAATAAGCTACCGTGGTTTACACTATCCGATACATGCTCCAATCGATTCATATAGGAGCTTATGTGTTTCATATACTAAACCTAGCGGCAATATTCAAAGCTATACACTTAATTCAGGTAAATGTAGGTGCTCTGAGACTAAACAGAAAAAAATCTAATTTTTAACTATCGCGTAAAATCCCCCTTCGTTTAATTTTGAGCTATACTTGGCATAAACAGCGAAATCGTTTACAAACTTGCATACAATATTGCTAATTTATGTGGTATTGCGCTTAAATTTACACGAAATATCGCGTAAATGTATGCCAAATCTAGCGTTATTTTATGTGCGCTATATCTCGCAGAAATTTACATGAATTTTTAAAACGGTGTATCATATACGAGCGTCAATTTTGACATACAGCACAGGAGTGGAACTTCGGATCAGAAAGTGGCTCCACTTGTCATTTGCGAACACTAGCGCACCTAGCGGTAGCAGGCATCTTCTGCCTGCAGTTAAGATAGGCAGCATGCTATGATAGTGTGAGAGCACATAGAAAGCCCGCGTGGAACGCTACCACACACATCGCTTGTTGAGTAGAAAAACGAACCACTTTTTGATTCACCGATTTGTTTGCACTTCTCCTTCTGTTCTGTGCATACAGTTTAGTCATAGCAAACGCGAAATTCAGCTCAAGCACACTTTTCATCGTGCAACGAATTGTTTAGTTTCGGAGCACTTAATTTTACATGAAATGATTGTTTACGTCCTTTATGTCAAAGTGTCTAAGTGTTTATTATCAATTCGCGTTTTGGGTGAAAGGAACAACATATGATATCTACGTGGTTTGTACATTTGTATGTCTGTAGATCACCGGCAATTACATATAATTTAATTGCGGTCAAATGGACAAAATGGCGCACTTTCGGTAGACTGCACAAGACAAAACCATTGGAATTCGATTTTTGTTACGTAATAATAGGTATCTCAATGCCGGAATAAGAATCAAACAAATAGCAGCGCCGGTGGTGTAGTGGTAACCCGAGCAAAGTCTGAGATCAAATTGAAATCTAAATTTAATGTTATAATTTCGCTGACAATGATTACTCAGGTTGCTGTCGTTTTGGTCGTTTTACCGGTTAAGATATCAAAATTGAGAGCAAAAAAATCTTCCTGTGACATCACATTGAAAACTATTTCTGCTATCAGTGAGAGCAAACTGAAAACTCAATTTGATATCAATTTTTCCTGTTGATAACAAAACAAGTAATAAATTTGATGTTATGCTAAGGCAATGAAAACAAACCCGCAACAACATATTTTTGTAGAGCAAATGTACAGCAAAATGAAAAATCAATTGCATAAACTGAAGTCAAATTAGGATTTCAGTTTAATGTTGATATCAAAACTTGATTTCAATTTGCTGTCATTTTGATGCTGGACTTTGCTCGGGAAGCGTGATTAACTTTCACCCCAGCATGGGTTCAATGCCAGTCGGCGCCGCCGGGATGTTCTGAGGTATAACATCTCTGATCATGCCTTCCTTCGGAAGGGAAGTAAAGCCGTTGGTCCCCGGCTCATGAGTTTATGAGTCGATAGGTAGGGTCCAGGTGTAGGAGCTGCCTCCATGGCGTTGGTAGCATTGGTGCTCAACACGGAAAAAAAATCGAGGAAAAAAAAGAGTCAAACAAACACATGCGACATTTTTTTGTGTACCTTTTATTTAAAGTTCACTGAAAATTGTTATTCACATATGTTGTGAACGTTTACATCAAATCCTACATTTCAAACTTGTGTGCCTTTTCTGATTTCTGGTACTACCAAAATTTTGTATTCATCCGAGCGACCATTGAGAACAAACAGTCACCATCGGTGATAATCCTAGGAGGAATTCGTTGTTAGGCTCCATGGCATTGAAAAACAAAATAGATATAAAATAGAGACGTCATTGTTACTAATATTTATCTAAATTGAACATGAAAACAAATATTGTAGATTTCTTACATGTTGAAACAAATATCCTATCCGGGACCCAAAAGACGAAACCGTACATATAAAAGTAAATGTTTTGCCAACAGTATTGTGAGAACCAGATGTCAAGAAGGAGTTTATCTGATTGTAATTGTGACATGTGTAATCTTGTTCTATTTTTTATAGATGTGATGAACATATTTTTATTCTTAATTCCAATGATGATAACCACAAGGCTCATTGAAGATTTGCAACAGAAGTTTTATGAACACTATTTTTCATCACACGCACCAACAATATGAGCTTCCAGGGTTGGAAAAAGTTGTTTCAGAGATTCAAAGTCCATGTAATTGAATGTTACGATCAAATTTCACGAATCATTCAATTTTTGAAACATATTTATCGAAAGACGTAGCTTTTTCTAAGTGTTTCAATTGCAATACATGTCGGTTCGAATCCGCTCAATAATAATTGTATTCCTGCTAACTTTCTCTACTGGCATTTGTTACTGTCTTATTCTTGCAAATGTTATATTTTTTACACATGGCACTGACTACTCAACAAACATGAAACTAAACTAACTAAAGTAAATCAACGATGATAGAGGTAACTCAAAGAGAAAACAGTACCATAAGTGTCTACTATAGATGTAAAATTTATAATTACAATCTTGAAATGGCGTGACTTTGAATTACAAACAATAGCAGAGCAAGAGAAAAAATAGAACTACCTGATCTCGATTTTTCCGTGGATAGAAGATGGAATACAGAACTCTTTCTTGAAGAATTTGTAAAGCAATAGCATTTTGGACTTGGTAACCGCAAACCATCCTGAACCTTTACCTCCATCGAGAGGTGTTAAACGTTGATCAAGAGCAAAACAATGAAACAAAATCGTATTCTAACGTTGAACTTCCTGTTATTTAAACAAAATCAAACACAAGTTTGTAGGAAATTGTTGTATAGTTTTAGGTGTGAAAAATTATTACAACCGTACTTGAGTGCTCACTGAATGAAATTTAGCGAAGTAATCGAATAGAAACGAAGTAGGATGTTACAATAATAAAAACAATGGAATTGCATAGCGATTGAATATGGATTGCGAATCGGGATGCTAGTAAAATGTGAATTGATATATATCGTTGGCGTCAAACAGATTTCACCGAAACGGGCATAAGAGAATGAAGATCGACAGTTTATTTTTTATATTTGTGGACGATTAATGAAATTTCTACATGTAGACTTAGAAAATTCACAACTGAGAACGAAACAAAAATTAAAACTACGTTGAAGCAATGCACCAACAATAGAAAAGAGTGTCCGAATATCAAAAGATGAAGCGATCAAAATGGATTATATTATTATATCTATATGGTTAGTAATAAAATGTTTCAGATACAAAAGCATTTGAGCATACATTTGTCCGAAATTATCCAGATGAGTGGTTTGATCAAATCAATCGTGGTCGATTGGCGATCATGGATCCTTTTGGGTTGAAATTTTTCTCGGCTTTCACTGGATATAGGGTGTACTTTTACTTCCCACACGACATATAAATAAAGTTATGCAATGGTAGACTTAGAAAGATCTCAATTTCAATCCTTGAAAGTGCAAATAAAAACACTACCTGTCGGCAGGAACATAATCAGAAAAGAGGAAGCAAAAGAAGAATGATAAAAATAAAAATGAATGATGATATACAAGCAACGGAATAATATTTGTAACTATGTTTTGATATCACAGTTTGATTGATGCAAACAGTTTTAGCCATGAAGATGAAAGGTGATAGCTCTATTGACACATATGGGTCATTCCGCGCCAAGTGACCGAAAAAAAAAATAATAAATAAATTTACCGCTTCTGATTTGGACAAAATATGAAGGAAATTTTTATTTTGGTCTAACTTGCTAACAGTATAGGTTGTTCATTGAAACTTCCGGTCCCCTTCGTAGCATAGTGGTTGTTAAGAGGTGTCAGGTGGTAACCCACTGAACCCACCTGAACCTGGAAGCAACTGAATCAAAGTGTCATGGGGCACGAAATGATCCTGTTGCAAGGCTTGGAGCTGTTGTAATCGGGGGAGGGGGGGGGGGGGGGTGGTTGGTGCTAATGTTTAATTTGTTTTTGTATAATTTCAGGTTTGGTATACGAAGGGGGGTGCTAATATGTTGATACATTAGGTGGAAATCCCTCATAAGTCACAAAAATAAGGGATGGACCATTAATTATGTCACGCAAATTTGGCCCATTTTCAACCCCCCTCCCCCCTTTGTCACATTTTTTGTATGAACCTTAATTTTTTTTTTGTATGGCTCGTCACAGTTTTCAAAACACCCCCTCCCCCCTAAATGTGTGTCATAATTAATGGACCACCCCTAAGGAGGATGAAACATTATTCAACATTTGAACATAATTTTTAATTTTTATTTTGTAGTAAGCATTGAGAAAAAAAACAACATACATCGAAGCAGAGCAGATGAATCAAGGAAAGAGGCTTCGCAAAAAGACAAGAAAAAGGGGAAAAAGACGTCGGATACAAGATGCGATGGAGAGCCGCCTTTTTAGTTGGACGTTGAACAGATCAGCTAAGTTTACTTACATTTTAATGTCTAATTTACATAAATTTCAAATTGTTACAACTAAATACGCGCCAGAATAAAAAAGTTTTTTTTTATTCTGGAAGTGTGAATGCATCCTATTGATACATCGATGTGTTCATGCGGGGTAATTGTATATGAAGGAGACCTCAGAATGTACGTGTAGGAACAGGCATTCTTGAAATGGGTCACTGGATGTACAATAGAGCTGTCACCTTCCATCTCCAGGGCTAAAAATGTTTGCACCTATGTTACAGGATAGATGCAGACAGGTTTCTTCCATAAAAACACTGCCGGTTCAGTGGGCGATGGATTGTATCGACACACACACTTGCTAACAGTATCGAAATCATTGCTAAACAAACGTAATAAAATATGCCGTCTTCCTTGGCCAACGCTGCACGCATTCTATTCAAAAATTATGAGGAAAAATGATTACTTTTCTATTTTATAACGAAGGTATTTGTAAACGCCCGCGAATGAAAACGCAAACTGAAGCTGCCGAAGCTTAGTGATGACACCGCTTCGTGTTTTGATTTGTGCTGTACCCTCCGCTTTTTTTTTAAACTCTTTATTTGTTCCAAATTCAAAATAAATTACATTTCATTTTAACCTAGGTGCTCCAGTTACTACAGTAACTTACCAGCCTTAATTGTTGATATATATCTTAGTATTTTTACATTGTTCCTGTCTTGGAAATTCAGTATTTTAAACAGGTTTTTTAAACCTGCATGTCAGTATAACAAATGATATCTTAAAACTAAAAACTAAAACTAAATCTTATCTAAGTATAAAGGGAATTAATCGTTGCAATTGAGGATTGCCTGAAATGATTAATTATTTTGTTGGACATTTGTTCTAAAGTCTCAACATTCGAAATTCTATGTACTTCGGTAGTACTGTACCAGGGAGGCAACTTCAAAATCATTTTCAGAATTTTGTTCTGAATCCTTTGAAGTGCTTTTTTCCTGGTAGTGCAACAACAAGACCATATTGGCACAGCGTAAAGCATGGCCGGTCTAAAAACTTGTTTAAATATTAGAAGTTTATTCGTTAGGCAAAGTTTGGATTTCCTGTTTATAAGAGGATACAAACATTTTATATATTTGTTACATTTGACTTGAATGCCCTCAATGTGATCTTTAAAAGTTAATTTTTGGTCAAGTATTAATCCAAGATATTTCACTTGGTTTGACCAGGAAATTGGAACTCCGTTCATAGTGACTATGTGACTACTACTAGGTTTCAAAAACGAAGCTCTAGGCTTATGTGGAAATATTATAAGTTGAGTTTTGGAAGCGTTGGGAGAAATCTTCCATTTTTGTAAATAAGAAGAGAAAATATCTAAACTTTTCTGCAGTCTGCTGCAAATAACACGAAGACTTCTTCCTTTAGCGGAAATGCCTGTGTCATCAGCGAACAAAGATTTGTGGCAACCCTGAGGCAAATCAGGGAGGTCCGAAGTGAAAATGTTATACAATATAGGCCCAAGAATGCTACCCTGAGGAACTCCTGCACTAACAGGTAGTCGATTGGAATTGGAATTTTGGTAATTTACCTGCAGAGTTCTGTCAGTTAAATAATTTTGAACTAATTTCATAATATAAAGTGGAAAATTAAACTTTTTCAATTTAGCAATCAAACCTTCATGCCAAACACTGTCGAATCCTTTTTCTATGTCTAGAAGAGCAACTCCAGTTGAGTGGCCTTCAGATTTGTTTGAACGAATTAAATTGGTAACTCTTAAGAGTTGATGAGTAGTTGAATGCCCATGGCGAAATCCAAACTGCTCATCTGCAAAAATTGAGTTCGTATTGATGTGAAGCATCATTCTATTTAAAATTATCTTTAAAAAAAGTTTACTTATTGAAGAAAGCAAACTTATTGGACGGTAGCTAGAAGCTTCAGCTGGTTTTTTATCCGGCTTCAAAATTGGAACAACTTTTGCATTTTTCCATTTATCAGGAAAGTATGCCAAATGGAAACATCTGTTAAATAATTTGACCAAGAAAGACAAGGTACTCTCTGAGAGTTTTTTGATGAGGATATAGAAAATTCCATCATCACCTGGAGCTTTCATATTTTGAAACTTTTTAGTTATAGACCTTACTTCGTCCAAATCAGTCCCCCAGGAATCATCAAAAATGTTTTCGCGAGAGAAAATATTCAGAAAATCCCGAGCAACCTAATTCTCAATAGGACTAGTAAGACCCAAACTGAAATTATGGGAACTCTCGAATTGCTTAGCAAGTTTCTGAGCTTTTTCCAAATTTGTGATCAAAATTTTACCACCTTGTTTAAGCGCTGGAATAGGCTTTTGAGGTTTTTTCAAAATTTTTGTGAGTTTCCAAAAGGGTTTGGAACTCGGGTCTAATTTAGAAACATTATTTTCAAAACTTTTGTTCCTCAGGGCAGAGAATCGCTTTTTAATTTGTTTTTGCAAATCCCGCCAGATAACTTTCATGGCAGGATCGCGTGTTCTTTGATATTGTCATCTACGGACATTTTTTAAGACGGATCAAGAGCTGAAGATCTTCGTCTATTATAATTGAATCGAATTTAACCTCACATTTTAGTACTGAGGCAGCTCTTGCTTCAACTATAGAAGTAGTCAGAGATTCAAGAGCATAATTAATTTCATCTTTGGTTTGCAAAGGAATGTTTGGATCGAAGTTATATTCCATAAATGTTCTATATTGCTCCCAATCAGCTCTATGGTAATTGAAAATAGAACTGTTAGGATTACAAATCATTTCTTGGGATATTTCAAAAGTTACTGGAAGGTGATCAGAACCGAAGTCAGCATGGGTAACCAATTGGCTACAAAGTTGACATGAATCAGTTAAGACCAAATCAATAGTTGAGGAATTTCTTGCAGAAGAAAAGCATGTTGGACTGTTTGAATATTGAATAGTGTAATAACCTGCAGAACAATCATCAACAGAATATTACCATTGGAATTGCTTTGAGCATTATTCCATGAGCGGTGTTCTGCATTAAAATCACCAATAATGATGAATTTAGACCCTTGACGGGTAAGTTTCTGGAGGTCACCCTTGAGAAAATTCTTTTGCTGGCCTACGCATTGGAATGGCAAATAGGCAGCTATAAACGTAAGTTGTCCAAATTTTGTTTCAACAGAAACTCCCAAAGTTTCAAAAACTTTGGTTTCAAATTAAGAAAGTATTTTATATTTGATTCGTCTATGAATAATGATGGCAACGCCACCACAGGGTCCATCAAGACGATCATTTCTATAAATTAAATAATTTGAGTCCTTCTTAACCTTATGGCCAGGTTTAAGGAACGTTTCAGTTATAACGGCAATATGCACGTTATGAACTCTCAAAAAGTTAAATAGCTCGTCTTCATTATCTTTAAGAGATCGAGCATTCCAATTTAAAATGTTTAATGCTTTAAAATCCATTACTGAATTTTAAAGTCATGACAATATTATTGGCAAATTTTACTCCAGTTTGAATAGCATTAAACATGGAGTTAGATTTAAGCATATCCGAAATTGTGTCAATTAATGAATTCTGTAAAAATTCCATTTTAGGGGCAGTAATGCTTCCTAAGTCAAAATTGTCAAAATTTCCGTTAGAACGTAGTATTTTGATTTCTCCATTAACATAGGTAGCTCCATTAACTCGTTGAACATTGTTAGCAGCGAGGGGAGTAGGTACAGATGAAACATTTGAAGCAGGGGTGATATTTGTACCTACGGGTACGAATGTAGAATTTGTTCCTCGCTGACCGTTGTTAACAGCAGAGGAATTTGTACCTGGTCGGAAACGTAGAGCGTTTCCTACCTGACGGTTAGAACGAGATTGTAGGATCGCTTTGCGAGTCTTACATTCCCAAAAATTGGATTTGTGGTTTTCACCACAATTTGAACATTTAAATTTCTTAGGATTTTCCTTCACAGGACAGTCGTCCTTTGCGTGAGAGGAATCACCACAATTCATGCATTTAGCTGGCATGTAGCAATTTTTAGTTCCGTGACCCCATCCCTGGCACTTACGGCACTGAGTGAGGTTTTGGAAATTTCCTCCAGTCTTCCTGAAGTGTTCCCACTTCAATCGGACATGGAACATAAGGCTAGCTTTTTCTAAGGCCTTAAGGTTGTTTAGTTCACTAGACTTGAAGTGAACTAAATAAAACTCATTAGAAATCCCGTTGCGCGAATCGCCAGGACGGGATTTCACGATCCAAACTGTCTATTTGTAGGTCAAGACGATGGAATTAAAAAAAAAAATACATACATTTTGAACTAGCAAAAAACATATTGATCATTTTCAAACTAAAAAAAAAACCCGAATTTATCCACCTATGGTGTGATCAGACCCTTCTTACTTATTCAAGTTTATTTATTTTATTGTCATTATCAGTGACCAAGCCCCCCACCCCCGTGTCATCCAGTGACGCTACGCCACTGCCTGGGGGTACCCGGAATATATCCGGATGTAGTCTATTTGGTGAGTATTTTAATGTGATTTAATGGATTTTAATTCAATTCATATTCAAGCAACTTCCCCGGGGTACCCGGAACATGTCCAAGTGTGTCCAATGTGGTCTGGAACACTTAACACGACTTGCATTGATCTTATTTTTGAATTCTGTAGTAATTTGATGTGTTGCATGATGGTTTTGATACGTTTTCCGTTAAATCCAGCGTGAAGGCCCATATTCACCGGATCTTATTCCGGCCATATCTCCGGAACCGGTTCACCGATTCCAAAACCGTTTAATAGCGTTCAATGGGACCCCAAGACCTATCATTTGGCGCCGAGTTTGTCCAAATCGGTTGAGCGGTTGCTGAGAAACGTGAGCGCATTCATTTCGTTACATACACACACACATACACACATACACACGTACACACACACACACACACACACACACACTCACACAGACATGTTCCGATCTCGTCGAGCTGAGTCGAATGGTATATGACACTCGGATCGATAGTCGGTTTTTCAAGTGATATCTATACCCTTCTTTGTGAGAAGGGTAAAAAAGGTTTGTCAACACTCCTTCTGATAACATTCAGTTGTAAGTTTTTAAACGCAAATTTCAAATATTTGGCAATACTGTACGAACACAGTAAATTTATATTAAGATTCCTTGTCTAATTTTCGCATGAAAGTTAATTGTAGCTTAATTTGTTCCGAAGATATTAACAAAAGAAAGTAGTGCTTTATTGAAAATTACGAAAAATGGAAAATTCTCCCCTGCACAAAAATTTGGATTCATAATAGTTAGGCCAAAATAAACATCTCCTTCAAATTTGGTCCAAATCGGAGGAGGGCAATTTCACGTGCCTCGGACACTTGGCGCGGTATGACCCATATTCTACCAGTATTTATTCATATTTCTGCCTGTTTTTATCAGTTTTTGTACTGTCACTAAAAAAAAGAATAACCCTAAAATATTTTTGCAGATTTGGAAAGTGCGATAAATTTCCTATGATTATTGATCAAGAGTTTACGATTTGAGTAGTTCAAAATTATTTGGTGAGCGACAATGTTGCGTGACGTTACAACAACTCATCATTAAAACGTTTTGAGCTTCTCAAATCAAAAACGTTTTATCCATTCTTATCAGAAATTTGAAAGCACTTTGCAAATCTGCGATAATATTTAGGGGTTACTATCAAATTTTATCAGTTACGGTAAAAAACTGTCAAAAAACCGTTGCACAGTGAGCCAGGGAATAAACATAACAGGGAAAAAATAATAACGTGGGATACTTGGAAAAATTGTCATGAAAACAGCAAAACATAACAAAACATTGAGGTACATTATTGGAAAATTCATTAGGCATCCCCTTGGACCCCCTATGAGTTATATATGTAACAGTAGGGTATAAGTTGCAAATCCAAATGACGTTGAGATAGCGTTAAAAAATATAAAAAAACGGACACTATTCCCTTAAATGAAGAGAGCGATTTGTTTTTTGCAGCAAAAATGTGCATTTTTAAAGCACTTACATCTCACTGCGTCCTAGCAAGAAGAACGGTCGACTTGTTTCGCGCTCCGTTAATTTGGAAGTTTTCCCGCTATTATCTGACGTAAATAATCAGTTTTTTCTCGCTTAGTGATTCCTGGCATAATTCCCGATAAATTTATCAAAAAGTGAGTTTTTTTTTTCTGAGAAGAAAGTGTGTTTTCGGCATCATCGGAAGGAAAATTGTTTTTGCGATTGCCAATTCGCCAACCATTTTGCGCACCATCGGTGCGTGGTCACGCATACCTGTGCACACGGATCATCGTCATCGAGTGTCAGCATCTGCCTCCACATTCAAACCGCTCATCCATCTCGTGTGTTCAGCTGAGTGCCGAGCTTCATACAAGCACACACCAACGAAGACCGCCCGCACACGCGGATCGAAGATCATCAAAGCTGCGCGTCGCTCCGCTGCTGCTGTGTAAACGCTCGGTGGTAGTAGTATAGGATTATCAGATAAGTTTTTGTTCTTGTTTCTTTCTTTCTCCCATCAGTTAAATTTTAAGTTTGTGTTTCTGTGTTTGTATTTTTTTTTCGTGTATTGTGTCCGAGTAATTTTGATTATCGTTGCAGTGGTAGAGCGTTTTTCGCTCCCACTAGTACGGCAAAATGGACATTTTGTCGGAAGACGAAATGGACGTTTTGTCGGAAGATGACACCACTTTGCCACGCGATAGCAAAAAGGGTCGAAAACGTCTGTCATCCCAGAAATCAGATGATGCCATCCCTGCTTCGTCATCTCAGTCTGGTAATGGACAGGGACAGATAAGCCCCCGATCGCGAGCCTACCCAGAAGACTCGACTGGCCCATGGGTTGTTTACTTTCAGCCCAAAAAGAAACCTTTGAATGTAATGCAAATTACTAATGATCTGACGAAGCGGTTCTCGGCCGTGACCGAAATCTCGAAGGTGAGGTACAATAAACTTCGCGTTGTCGTCTCTAACCTGAAACAAGCTAACGAGATTGCTGCCTCCCAGCTCTTTACACTCGAGTATAGAGTGTACATCCCAGCTCGTAATGTGGAGATCGAAGGTGTGGTCACCGAAGCGAGTCTGACCCCCGAGATCTTGGCGAAGCAAGCGGTTGGCCGTTTCAAGAACCCCTTGCTTCCCACGGTTGAGATACTGGAAGTCCAGAAGCTGAACTCAGTATCTTTCAGCGAGGGTGACCTTTTCTGGTTCAGCCCTTCCTCACTACATCGAGTTGGGAAAACTTCGGCTACCTGTGCGTTTGTTTGTTCCTCGGGTCATGAACTGCCAAAACTGCAAACAGTTGGGACATACGGCCTCTCACTGTGGCAGCAAGGCACGCTGTTCCAAATGCGGGGAGAAGCACGAGGATGGCGCCTGCACAGTCACTGCACCAAAATGCGTGTACTGTAAGGGAACTCCTCATGGTCTCTCATCGTGCCCGGCGTACAAACAACGCGGGGAGAAACTAGAACGCTCTCTTAAGGAGCGTTCCAGGCAGTCTTTTGCAGCAATGCTAAAAACAGCCACACCATCAACCAACGACAAAAATCCCTTTGCTGTTTTGTCTGATGACGAGTCTGACTCTGACTTGGCTGAGGAGGGAGTTTCTTTCAGTTTTCCGGAAGGTTCTGCACGGAAACGAAAACGCATCCGTTCGCGGAAAGTTGCAGATAAGGAACCCCAAATCAGCTTGCCCAAATCAAGGAGTGATGGAAAAAAGGAAGTTTCAGCTCCTCCTGGTTTCCGCAGAACTGACTATAACCAGAACTTTCCATCTCTCCCGGGGACATCAAAAACCCCTGATGGCCCATTTTTAAGAACAGAAGCCCCTTCTTCATCCGGGTTGTTCTCATTTGATAAAATTGTGGACGATATTCTCAAGTACCTCAATATTTCTGATCCTCTCAAAAGCATTGTTCTGGCAATGCTTCCTTCTGTGAAGACCCTCTTGAAGCAATTGACATTGAAGTGGCCCCTCATTGCAGCAATCATTTCCTTCGATGGATAATTTTCCAAACGAGGTCGGGGATTTGATCACTGTTCTACAGTGGAATTGTCGAAGTCTCATTCCTAAATTAGATTCTTTTAAGTTTTTAATTCACAATAATGATTGTGATGCATTTGCTGTTTGTGAAACTTGGCTCTCTTCAGATATCGATCTTCCTTTTTATGATTTTAACATTATTCGACTGGATCGTGAGGATTCGCGTGGAGGAGGGGTACTTTTGGGGATCAAAAAGTGCCATTCTTTCTATAGAGTGAATCTTCCACAATTTCCAGGTATTGAAGTTGTTGCATGTCAGGCTATTATTAAAGGTAAGAGCCTTTGTATTGCTTCTGTTTATATTCCTCCTAGAGCCGTTGTTAATCGCAAACAACTTTCAGATATCTGTTCGGTACTTCCTGCTCCACTGTTGATTATGGGAGATTTGAATTCCCACGGTACAGGCTGGGGGGAACTGTATGATGACAACCGTTCTACTTTGATATATGACCTCTGCGACAGCTTTAATATGACAATTCTTAACAATGGAGAAGTAACACGTTTGGCTGGCCCATCCTCGAATGGAAGTAGATTAGACCTCACACTTTGCTCTAACTCATTATCGTTGGATTGCACGTGGAATGTGATCCAAGATCCCCACGGTAGTGATCACTTGCCGATCAAAGTTTCAGTTGCCAGTGGGTTCAATCCGTCGGAACCCGTTAACGTCGCGTACGATCTTACCCGTAATATCGATTGGACAACGTTCAAGAATGTGATAGAAGATGCCCTAACGTCGGTAGAAGGGCTTCCACCGTTAGAGGAATATAACTTCCTCTCCAATCTGATCTTGGACAGCGCGCTTCAAGCTCAAACTCGGCCGGATCCGGGAACGTCTTTCCGTAGGAAACCTCCTTCCCCTTGGTGGGACCGCCAATGCACTGAGGTTTATCGTAAAAAGTCCGACGCGTTTAAGCTTTTCCGGAAACGTGGAACACCCGTACATTTCGAAGCGTACTCGGCTCTTGAACGCGAACTCAAGAGCCTCATCAAAGCCAAGAAACGCGGATACTGGCGGCAATTCGTGGACGGATTATCGCGCGAAACGTCGATGAATACGCTTTGGAATGCGGCGCGAAGAATGCGTAACCGGTCTTCAAACAACGAGAGCGAGGAGTACTCCGATAGTTGGATTCTCAAGTTCGCGCGAAAAGTATGTCCTGATTCTGTGCCGGCACAGATGATTCCTCGCGAAACGACGAATTCGGTAGACGAGATCAGCCAGCCTTTTTCAATGCTGGAGCTCTCACTCGCGCTCCTTTCGTGTGGCAATTCGGCTCCGGGGGCTGATAGAATCAAGTTCAACTTGTTGAAGAACCTCCCAGACGTCGCTAAGAGGCGCATGTTGAACTTGTTTTGTCAGTTCCTGGAGCTCAATATTGTTCCGGATGATTGGAGGCAAGTGAGAGTTATAGCCATTAAAAAGCCTGGAAAACCCGCTTCAGATCATAACTCGTATCGTCCCATCGCGATGTTATCGTGCATTCGAAAATTGTTGGAGAAAATGATTCTTTTTCGCTTGGACAAATGGGTTGAGACGAACCACCTACTCTCAGATACTCAATTTGGTTTCCGTAGGGGCAAGGGAACGAACGACTGTCTCGCGTTGCTTTCCACTGAAATTCAGTTGGCTTTTGCTAAAAAAGAGCAAATGGCTTCTGTCTTCTTGGATATTAAGGGGGCTTTTGATTCAGTATCGGTTGAAGTCCTTTCAGACAAACTCCACGCTTGTGGCCTTTCTCCATTAATTAATAACTTTTTGTACAATTTGCTGTCAGAGAAACATATGAGCTTTTCTCATGGAAACTCTACAGCTTCACGATTTAGCTACATGGGTCTCCCCCAGGGCTCATGTTTAAGCCCCCTTCTGTATAATTTCTACGTCAGAGAAATTGACAATTGTCTAAGGGACAACTGCACGTTGAGACAACTTGCAGATGACGGAGTAGTGTCTATGACAGGACCCAGAGAGGCCGACCTGCAAGGACCCTTACAGGATACCTTAGACAATTTGTCTACTTGGGCTATCCAGCTAGGTATCGAATTCTCCACGGAGAAAACTGAGTTGGTCGTTTTTTCTAGGAAGCATAGCCCAGCACAACCAAAGCTTCAACTTTTGGGTAAACCGATCACTCATTCTATGTCCTTCAAATACCTTGGGGTCTGGTTCGATTCAAAATGCACCTGGAGATCCCACATTGAGTATCTGAAGCGGAAATGCCAACAAAGGATCAATTTTCTCCGAACAATTACCGGAACGTGGTGGGGAGCCCATCCGCAAGATCTTCTAACGTTGTACCGGACAACGATTTTATCGGTTTTAGAGTACGGTAGTTTTTGCTTCCAGTCGGCGGCTAAAACGCACATCATCAAACTGGAACGGATCCAGTATCGCTGTCTTCGTATCGCGTTAGGATGCATGCACTCGACTCATACGATGAGTCTCGAAGTGTTAGCGGGCATGTTGCCACTCTCTGATCGGTTTTCGGAATTGTTCCTCAGGCTCCTCACCCGTTGTGAAATTATGAACCCACTGGTGATTGCAAACTTTGAGAAGCTTCTTGAGCTAAACCCTCAAACTCGTTTTATGTCATTGTACTACGTGTACATAACACAGGATGTCAGCCCTTCGCAGCATAATCCCTATCGTGTTTGCTTCTCCGACTTCGACAGTTCTGTTCATTTTGATTTATCAATGACGCAAGAGATTCGCGGAATCCCAGAGCATCATCGTTCCATGATTGCTCCGTCAATTTACGCTGCAAAGTTTGGCCAAGTTGATTCCGCAAGATCGTTCTTCACAGATGGATCACTAATAGAGGCGTCCGCTGGTTTTGGTATTTATAACGAATTTCATAGCGCCTCTCGAATGCTTCAAGCACCTTGTTCCGTATATGTTGCTGAGCTGGCGGCAATACATTGTACGCTAGAAACGATCGCCTCACTTGCACCAGATCATTATTTTATTTTTACGGATAGTCTCAGTTCTGTCGAGGCTATTCGTTCCATGAGGCCGGTAAAGCACTCCTCGTATTTTCTCATGAAAATACGAGAGATTCTAAGTGCTTTATCTTTAAGATCTTTTGTCATCACCTTTGCATGGGTTCCATCTCATTGCTCGATTGCGGGCAATGAGAAGGCGGACTCGCTTGCAAAGGTGGGCGCTATGGAAGGCGATATTTACGATCGACAAATCGCCTACGACGAATTTTTCTTCATTTATCGTCAACAGTCCCTCGCCAGCTGGCAAAATAAATGGAGTGAAGGGAGTTTAGGACGATGGTTATATTCAATCATCCCTAAGGTGTCGAAGTGTCCTTGGTTCAAGGGGTTGGATGTGGGTCGAGACTTCATTCGTATGATGTCTCGCCTCATGTCCAATCACTACTCGTTAAACGCTCACTTGTTCCGTGTTGAGCTGGGGGACAGTAATCTCTGTGAATGTGGACAAGGTTACCAGGACGCTGATCACATTATTTGGTCATGTGCTGAGCACCGTGGAGTCAGATCCGAGTTGTACGATTCCCTTCGGGCTCGAGGTAGACAACCTAATGTTCCAGTTCGGGATATTTTGGCTAGACGCGATCTGGAGTTTATGAAACTCATATATGTTTTCTTGAAGAATATTAACCATAGATTGTAAGTTTGATTAACCTTTTGTTTAGTTTGTGTTTTGTATGTGTGTGTGCATTTTTTTTTGTAGATTTGTTTCTGTAATAATTGTATAATTACAGAGTTGATATAACGTCGATAGGATTAAGTATTTGTTTTAGAAATAGTGAAATTTTTGAATCATAAATCATATTCCAAATCTCCTTTTCCCTCTCCCGATCCAAACAATTGTCATCCACTAACCTCGAGAAGACCGCGAGTAATCGGTTCCAATCCTTTAATTTTAGATTTAAGACATTTATAATGTATAAAGAAAATGATAACTTGGCTCTGTAAAGTTTATTCGAATGAGCCTGTACAAATAAAGTAATTAACAAAAAAAAAAAAATAAATAAAGCACTTACAACTTTGTAAAACATTGAACAAAAAGTAAGAGATTGTATCCAAGACACGACCGTAGCTTTGACATAGGATTACGTGCTCGGTATCAATACTCGGCGACTGTGTTAGGGAAACCACTTTTTACATCAAGGAAACGCTTCGTTGACTACGTAGACAGTTTTTTGGGATTCTTGACCCACCCCTCCCCCTGCGTAGACAATTATCCATACAATTTTTTTTTAAATGTGTATGGGCCGTGGATAATTGTCAACCCTAAACTGTCTACGTAGTTTATGAAGAGCCCCTTGGTGGTGATGTGCTGGGAGCAAAGCGAACGAACGGTGTCAATGATTATCTCTTAAACAACAATAATTTATGATGGTCCTGAAAAGCACTGTTTTATCGTGATGGTTGAGTAATGCTGAGCTATTAGGGTGTTCAACACATATGAGGCTGTATGTTGTTTGGAACGAGAGTGACGCCACACAACAGAAGTGCAAACAAATCGGTGAATCAATAAGCGGTACGTTTTTTCGCTCAACCAGTGATGCATTGTGGTAGCGTCCCACACGAGCTTTCTATGCGCACTCACACTATCATAGCATGCTGCCTATCTTAACTGCAGGCAGAATATTCCTTCTACCGCTAGGTGTGCTAGTGTTCTCCAATGAAAAGTGGAGCCATTTTCTGATCCGAAGTTTCCCTTCTGCTCTGCGGTGACGCGCTAGGCATAAATGTTCGGCGAGCCCGGGTGGAATTTGATTTTGAAATCTGTGTTAGGGAAAGCGATCATTCACCACTATTTTTATTTTATCCAACTGTGTTCCCCTCCAAATTTCCAGCAAACATTTAAAGCTGATTATTGAAATGCTTATGCAAAAAAAAATAAGCACGAGTATAGCTGGAAAAATCCAATTTTGCATCGAGTAGCATACATCACTTTTTTTTTGCACTCAAAAGAGTGTCGAAAAGTAGATGTTTTTGGCATTGGGTGCTGAAAAGTAGTACTTTTCGATACTGTTATTTAAGTTAGAAAAAGTAGACCATTATGTTATTTAAAACAGGGCCGAAAACTTACTCTTTTCAGCACTGAGTGCCAAAAAATGTGGTATGCAAGTGTCGGTGGATAAACTACGACACGTGTTGAAAAATCTTCTTTTTGCAACTTGTTCCATATACATATAGCTAGTTTAGTTGGTTGTGGGCCCTATTATGTAAAGGGTGTCCACGATGAAATTTTCACACACAAAATTGATTCGCAAAATTCGAGTTTTCATCCGATTGCCATCAAATTTTCAGGAATTGAGAAATAACTATTAAACTTAATTTTACCATTTTACTCGTATTTTATTTACAGTCCATACGCAAATGCCCGCACCTTGGCCTTAACCCCGGCCATAAGATTCTGCACAACCTGTGAATCAACCGTTTTTTGCATGTAAACCCATACTTTCTTCAGTTCCTCGACTGTCTTCACTACCTTAGGTCGTTTAAGAAGGTGCTGCTTCATAATCACCCAGTACTTCTCGATGGGGCGGAGCTCCGGAGTGTTGGGAGGGTTGAACATTTTCGGCACGAAATTGACCTTATTGTCCGCATACCACTTCAGCACGTCCTTGGAGTAGTGGCATGAGGCCAAATCCGGCCAGAAGATTGTTGGGACGTTGTGGGCCTTCAGGAGAGGAAGCAGCCGCTTCTGGAGGCACTATTTTATGTACACCTGTCCGTTCATCGTGTCCTGGGTCACGAAAGGTGCACTCCGCTTCCCGCACGTGCAGATGGCTTGCCAAACCAGGAATTTCTTCGCAAATTTGGACATCTTCTGAGTGCGGACATGCTCCGGAACGCTGAACTTATCCTTGGCCGTGAAAAACAGGTTGCCGGGGATCTGTTTGAAGTCGGCCTTCACATATGTTTCGTCGTCCATGATGCAGCATTCAACTTTCGTCAGCATGTTGAGGTACAACTTCCTGGCACGGGTTTTGGCGGACTTGTTCTGCTTCTCGTCGCGATTAGGGGCCTTTTGTACCTTGAACGTTCGAAGCCCAGCCTTAGTTTTGGCCTTCTGGACAAAACTTCGGCTTAGGTGCAGCTTCTTAGCCACATCCCTAACGGAGGCGTTCGGATTTCGGTTGAAGGCCCCAACTACGCGGTTGTGATTTTTGGTGTTGTACGGAATACTTTTTCCTTCACTTCTGGGCTTCCGATCGGTGGTCAACCGTTCCTCGAACCGCGTAATCACTCGCGACACCGTGGAATTCGCGATTCCCAACGTTTTAGCGATGGAAAGATGCGAGAGATCCTTGTTCTCGTGATGAATGCGCAAGATTTTATCACGCACGAGCTGTTCTTTCGACTCCATTTCCGCGAGTTTTGATCACAGGACTTTAAAACTTGCAGGATGTAAATAATGCACTATGAACTAAATCCACCCAAATTTTCATTAAATTCTACCCAACGGTTAAAAAGTTAGAGCAATTTCATAGTGTGGCAATTTCATCGTGGACACCCTTTAAGTAGAGCCGAGCGTCACCTCTGGTCACCGGTCTATTTTGGTATTATAGAAGTAATACCAAATTAGAAGACCAGTTACCAGAAGTGACGCTTGACTCGACTTACACTATAGGGCCCTATGAAAGCATAAGGGAAATGGATGTAATGTCGGCCTTAATGCCCCTAATTTGGGCCCATGCATAAATTTAGCAATCGACTAAATTTTCAATAGCGACAAAAAATATCCATTAATACCGTCCCAATGACGCGTTCATCTAGATAAAATTGATAAATAACCGATTTTTAGCGATGAGCCCAATCTTCTTTAAAAAAGTAATCTAATTTATGAATCGACAATAAAGTTTTTTCCACTTTGCCCTGTCCCCAAATCATCGAACAAGATTGATAATCTGACACAGCGAAGCCAGTAAAAAAATATTTTCTTTCGATTTAAATTGAAATGCGATACAGTTAAGCTTTCTACAAGTGTACCATTTTATTGTTACTATATTCACATATCGCACAGAAAAAAAAAAACTTCCATATCATAAACGATAAAAAGCGTAAGACAAAACTTAACCAAACTAGGACACGTCTTTTCACACGGTGTATCGTTTATCTATATAAATGCTTTCTGAAATGACAAATGAAACGATCACAAGACACAAAAACTTAAACATTGTTAATACAATATGACATGTAAGATAGAAAAATGATGATATGATTAAACAGCTAATTAACTACTTCTTTTCCATTTTCTTCTAGAACATTGAAGAAACTCAACAGTAACTGGAATGTACGATTGTTTGATTGTTAAAGCAAGGTTGATGATGTTTTCTAAGTTTGTTTTTCTCAACTAGATCAGAATTCATAATTCTGAACAAAGCTAATAAAAAATCCGCTTGATGGATTAACTCTGAGTAGTGTGAACAAACATATAATTTAATCATAAGATGGTACATAAAATATACTCCGGATGGACTATGTTAACGTAGTCAGCGGGCTCATTTAGGGTGCAGAAAGTCGGAAAAGAATTTCTTCTTCTTCTTTTTCTCTTTGGTGCTGCTTTCGGTCTCGTCAGCATCCTGGAAAATTACATGAAAAGATCATGTTCACCCGAATGAGCTTTCAATATATGTGTAATGTCGAGAATCGTATACTGTACCTTTTCCGAATCGATTTTCTTCGATTTTACCAGCTTCTTCGCCTCTTTGAGCTTCTTCTTTTCCTTTTTCGAAAGTTTCACGAACGAATCGCCACTCGTAGACTTTTCTGTATCGGAATCTTTTTTGCTGTGCTTCTGCTGGCTGGCTGCTCGTTCTTCGATGCTCTGTTTGATACTCTAAACAGGTTGATAAATTATTCAATCACAATCAGTAAAATCATTTATAGGACAAATCAAGTCAGCTTACCATATCCTCTTCCGCCTCTCGTAAACGGTCCATCTCCAGGCAATCTACCACCTCATTTCGCATTTGAACGATCTGTGGTGGAGAAATGATCACAGTTTAGTTTGAGGCAGCCGCACAATGTGGTGCTCATGCCATATTTAGTTCATACCTCAACCAGCCTCGCAATAAGGGCTTCTTCCTTTTCCTTATCGGAATCGGTTTTGTTCCGTTCTGGTTGTGCCATCAATAGGCGGATTTCGTATTCCAGATCAGCCTGCTCCTGCTCCAAACGATGTTGCCGACGCCTGTGAAGATGTAACAGATTTATTAAAAGTGATTTTTATTATTATGCGATTGAATAGACGACTAAAATATCTATTGTGTGAGTGATCGGTACCGAGGTTTAAGCATGTAAATGCGTTAAAAAATTGGATGGAATTTCAAAAGTTTTGAAAGTTTGAATGAATTGCAACCAGGAACAGGCATGGAAAATCATTTGCATTCATTTCTTACATTCATTTACATTCATTTGCCTTTAACTGTATAGAGCTTTTGTAGGTTTTGTTATTAGCTACAAGTTTTGCTCATAACTCAAATCTGTATCTCTTAAGCATCACGAACTAGAGCGGGCAGAAGTTGTTACTGTTTTTCAGTGAATGTAAAATACATTCACTGAAAAACAGTAGTGGCTTCTGTTCGCTCTGCTTCGTCATGCATAAGAGATACGGATTTGACTTGTTAACAAAAGTTGTAGCTAATAACAAAACCTACAAAAGCTCTACACATTATTTTGCGGAATGCTGTTGAAGAAAAAAGTTAGAGGCAAATGAATGTAAATGAATGCACGAAATGAATGTAAATGATTTTCCATGCCTGACCAGGAATGAAACATCTTATCAAGGTAAGGAAAAATAGGTAAAACTACACAACGAACAAGCCCGATAAAAGATTTTTTTTTGCAACATAAAGCTGATATACGGTTGATATAAAACTTGGAAGCCCTACATTAGCCTTATATTGCAAAAAGGGACCTTATCGGGTTATTAACGGGCATCGTAGTTACTTGGATAGTTTAAACGTTGTTTACGTTAAATTTTGTAACTGTTGTGCTCTACAACGAGCTGCACGCGACCTTTTTTATGCTCTCATTTTCACTCTCTTACTGTTGAGTGCTCTCTCTACTGGTATCTCGCTATCGAAAACTAATCTAGCGCAGGAGATTATAAGCACAATTTCTGTTTG
This sequence comes from Ochlerotatus camptorhynchus, assembly GCF_037179485.1. NCBI lineage: Eukaryota > Metazoa > Arthropoda > Insecta > Diptera > Culicidae > Ochlerotatus > Ochlerotatus camptorhynchus. Next base: position 1,119,706 of record NW_027040569.1, on the reverse strand, counting down.
TTAGTTGAAGTCTTAGTAATATTCCAATGTTTTAATTAGATATTGATATAGGTATGACCACTAGAACAGACTGTGCAACTAGATTTTTTTCTGATTTCCTTGCCATTGTGAGCACTTTATTCAAAGTGTCTCCTAGATTGTGATGAATAATTGTTAAGGAATACCGTGCAGGTACCATAATTTGGGCAGATTCAAATGCTTGCGCACTCATATATTTTCGGTCGAATCTCGATTTTAACAGGATATTTTCAAAACTTAAGATAAACTCTCTTCCTGAAAGCACGACAAGTAGTGTTTCAGATATGATGTCTACCACATCGAACATTGACTCTAAGCTCTTCTTGTTGACGGATATGAACCCTCGGTTATGAAATTCTCTGAGGAACTGAGATTGAAAACAAGAAAATTTTAGTACCAGGGTTCTGCGGCATGGTCAAATTCAGTAACATCGCTTGTTTTTGTCACTATGGACACCTATTTTGATTGACGAGAAGGTGCGTATTAGGAGAGGTCTCAAAACCTGTCGAATGATAAGGAACATCACAATAGAATGAGGATTCTTGTGAGGCCTGTTTTGATTGATGAGAGGGTACGCCTTTGGAGAGGTCCCAGAACTCTTCAAACGATACGAAACATCCCAATAGGACATGGATCAGTTCCACACCAAATGACGAATCGATCAGACTTTCTTCGACTTGCATGAAACTTTCAATCATTCGCATTTGTGCTAAAACTCAGCCATGTTGGTTCTTGTATTTTTTATCAAACGTATTAGACATTTTTCAATAAATTATAGCACGAAAACTTCCCTTCTGATCGAAATGACGTCTTAGAAAAAGTTGTGGAGAAAAATAAATAAATAAAGAAAAATATACACGGATTTTTTTAGTACATTTGAGTAGTGCTGAGATGTGCTATTATCATTGACAGACTTTTGAGCGATATTGACAAAAAAAATGTATCACATAGTCACTGACAGACTTGATCCTCAAAAAACCTTCGTTAAAATCTCATTCATTTGTTCGTCAATGACAAAGCTTCACTTGGTAGCAAAAACTGTAATTTCGTGCATTCTGTGTTACATGATTGTTATCCAAGCAGTTCAAGACGTAGATACTTGTTCACTTTAACGGCTCCATGTTATTGTTTTGCTCAAGTCATTTTTTATAGTCACTTTAACACTTTAAACGTCATTCGTGACTGTAGTTCATAGCAGTTCAATTTAATTACTAATATAACACTTCTTGCTTTTTTGGGAATGGATTAAATATTCTTCAACTTCTGCCGCCGACGGACATATATAATCAATTTCTACTAATGCTTGGAAGCGGTTACCATGTTGTTCCAAGTTCTGGCAGCCCTGGCTTAAACACAGTTCAGGACGTAGAAGTCATTTAATTTCGTTACAAATTTAGTTAATAAAAATATTTACACATGTTCGTCACTGACAGCATTGTCACTGACAATTGACATGGTTTGCCTTGACGATGACTGTTAGCTCAAATGAGTGACCAAAGCAGAATTGTGAATATCACCGTGTATTATCGAGATTTTGCAGCACTGCATTTGAGTATAAATTCCACAAAAGTGTTCATAACTTTAATATCTCATAACGTGCTTGATCAATATTAACATATATTTTTAAAATAATTTCTTAAAAATGCAAACTATTAAAATATTGAAAACTATGAACACTTGAAAATTTACCGAATTCGAAGAACATACATGTTTAATAAAATGTTTGAATGCTTTACTAGTAAGCATTTTTATGTAATTTTTATACATTTTAATCGTTTTCTGTGCAAAAATTACACCAAAAACGTATTAACAAGAAGTTCAAAAATTTGACCTAAAGTTGGTGTTTTACAAAAATTACAAAAAAAAAATACCTTTGTATCTGTTTTCAAGAAAGGCTTCATTTACTCTACAACATTGTCTCAGGCGTTATTTCACGCCATTTTGAAAAAAAAAAATCAAATTTTAGCTCAAATGTGCCCATAACTATGCAATTATGCAACGTTTCATGCAAATCGGTGAAGGTTGATCCAAAGCAAATGTTTGTTGCTATTCCAACAGATGGCACTTAGTGTTAATTCCAAAAGATGGCACTTTTTTAAGTTGTAGTGAATACGACAAAAATTTCCTTTGATTTTTACTACCATTCTTCAATGAGCTCTTGGCAGCCAGGTGACGTCAGATGGCGGGGCCAAAAGTGACATTGGTGCACGAATGAATAAGGCTAGGGCTGCTTTTGCGAGTTTACGAAATGTATAGAGATCTAACCCAGGGTGTCGACTCAAAGTCGAAAAAAAAAATCACTGACTTTCCCTGACCTTCCAGTGGATTTTCAGAAAAATTCCAGTCCACAAAACTCCGATATTTTAACCTAAGAAGCTACAACGTGATGTGCTTTGTTATACCGCAGTCCAAAATATTGGTTAGTATAAAACGAGCAGCAGAGTAAGCTTTCGAAAATATCAAGAATAGCATACTCATGGCACGCACAACATGATACTAATACAATTTTTACAGAACATATGTATGACCGACTACCTACGAAGGGTGACCTAGGGTTATAAATAATGAGTGTACCCCATTAGGCATAAATACGTTAGGCATACGGACGTTAGGCATACGGACGTTAGGCATACGGACTTTAGGCATACGGACGTTAGGCATACGGACGTTAGGCATAATGGACGTTAATCATAAAGTCATTAGGCATATTGGACGTTAGGCATAAAATACATTGCTGCTCTAGAAACCAGTTTCGAGCATGGTAAATTAGGTTAAGCGTTGAATAAAATATGATACAAGTCATACAAACATCGCAAGTTTTCATGAGTCCCAAAAATTAAGGCTCTTTCATTATTGCCACCGATGTCAACAATCAATAGACGGTCCCCATGATCATGCTTCTGGAATTCATCGGGTAGATTATGCCTAACGTCCATTATGCCTATCGTACATTATGCCTAACGTCCGTATGCCCAACGACCGTATGCCTAACGTCGTGTACCCGTTATAAATACATATTATAATATAATAATGAATAACTACTGCTCACAACTAGGCTCACTATTCATTACTAAGCAATAATAGGAATATTTAATCAATGTTACCAAGGTCTCCATTTGTGTTCATAATTTCACAGCCAAATAAAAATCAACCCATCCATAAAAATCAATCAATCAAACAAATCAACAGACGATCCTTTCTTTTTACATATAAATTATTGTAAAATAACAGAGCAGTGATTATTCTTGCTTTGACAACCGAACCTGAGGATGCACTGCTCATACATAAGTCAGTAAGTTTTCGTACTCTCTGGACCTTCATATGACAACCGGAGACATCGCAAAATAATTTAAGTTTAATTATCATTAACATTTATTCTCTCAATGAGTTCACATTACAACGAGCAAACTCTCGGCTTTTTTTTGAGCATCTTCCAATAACTTTCTTCGCTTATTCTCGAGATGTTTCGCTTTAGCTTCTCTCTGGCGTTTCAACAATTTCGCTTTGTCGGCATCGAGAGCTTCTTTCATATAACGATCCTTGTCTACTTGGAAAGCGAATGCGAATTTCGAACTCGCTGAATAAGTTCATTCAAAATTTGTAATGAAATGAAGTAATGAAATTGGGTTGTTAGCGGAATGCTTAAATAAAACAGCAAAAAAGGTTTTCCATTTAATTCCACTTAATTAATTTTGGTATCCATGACAGATACGTATTTCGACTACAATGTGCAGTCTTCATCAGTGTCATTCTCACTAAAGAACTTATCAAAATCTAGCCCACTTAAGTACTCATCCCTTAGGTATAAAAGTCAAGATCACATGTATAAAAATGAAACTACAATGTGTTGAATCGAAACCTACCTAACTAATAAAAACCACACATTACTTCATTATGATGGCTACCGAGCCTTTGGGATTTTCCTTATTAGAGAGTTGTATAGATTTGTCTCCTTTAGTTTACTTAAATCTTTGGTTTTTATTAGTTAGCAACTGATTTGAAGAAAGCCAGCTTAATACCACGTTCAGATTACAGAGATATAACATGCTATAACGGTTGTCAAATAATTACAACACAGAAACCACCATCAAGATATTGCTGCAACATGTTATAACTTATATCTCTGTAGTCTGAACGTACTATTAGCCATCAGCAGCAAGTCATTCAAACAGTTTTTAACATCTTGGTAGGAAGCCGACGTTGGTTCGATTTTATCTTTCTGGACGCCTTGAATAAATTTTCGCATATACGCGGAGTAATTTCGATTGCCTTTCAACATCACCTTTATTTTCCAGTCATCGGTGGCCGCAAAACATTAACGGGAATATGGTAGATCCGGAATACATCGTAAAAAAACGCTCGTCTTGCTGTTACATCTTTGAAGATATTGTAGATACCACACAAATATTTGACAACATCCCAACTGCTACTGCGAACACTATCCTTGAATGCATTATGCAAAATATGCAGCCCACAGCTTCCCAGATCTATCAGCTTCTCGCCACATTTTTGTACCTCTAGCTTTTCACATTGGGCTCATCCATGGACACTTGCAGCAACTTGTTTGAAGGGATACCGGCAAGGGCTTCCATAAACGCAGCGAGTTGCCACCTAGTTTTTCGAATCATCCCAGAATCGGGCATTCAAATCCATTTGTTGTTTTTTTGTTGTTTTATTTAGGTGGAGGCGAACCAGCCCAAGGCTGAAAGCCTCCTTAATAAAGCTAAATAATAATAATAATGTTTTATTTAGGAATTCATCAAACCCTACAACAAAAAAGCAGGACTTTGCAGTGTTTTTTCAGCTCTGCTTTATAGTACGGAGCAATGCCAAACATAGCCACGTCACGTCCTAGCTGAACCTTAGCAGCGATTTGACTTTCGAAAAGCATTCTGTTATATCAAGCACTGTTATATCATGTCAACGAGCTCTTTGCCCCATTGCACCAGTTTTGGGGTAAACGGATTAGAGTGGGTATCAAAAAGCAAAGTACCAAAATCAATCTGAGGTAGACGCGTTATATAAGGTTATATATTAGATTTGCATACCCCTGGAAAATTAGTAAAGGATCAACTACACTTACAAAATCAGGAAGGCCTGATTATTTTCTGGACGAAACGAAAGAGAAAACAGCCAAATGAAACAACACAAAATTTCTGTTTAAACGTAAAATCACAGACAATCAGACATAACACTCGCAAGTTGTTCATCGAACAAGCATTTAACGGTCAATTTAAAAGTATTATAGTTGGTAGTACCGCCACCTGTGGCGCGCATAGTAAATTCCCTTGCGTTTGACATTTACACACTACCGCCATCTGTTCAGCGTACTACCCACCACAGTGTACTCAACAGATGGCGGTAATGTTTTAGCGACGATGTTTTACAATGAGAAATATTCAATGAGTTATGTCTGTTTGTCTGTGGTAAAATACTCAATTCGCATATTTTGGTTCGTTTCAATTTCAACGTTAAATTGGATAGAATAAATCAAAAATATATTTTTTTTCCCTGACCTACACAAAAATTCCATGACATTCCCTGACTTTCCAGATCATAAATAGAATTCCCTGACATTCCCTGACTTTCCAGGTTTTTTTCAGATAGTCAACACCCTGTAACCAGATAAGTACCAAAATTCGATTTTTCAATTCAAACGTGAACTCTGTGTTGGTATTCGTCAGTGAGACGTTGTATGTATCAGCAGAGAACACTCAAAAGCTGCAGGTCTTCATCAACCGATGCCTGCGGTACACAATTCGGGTCTGGTGGCCTCACAACTGGATATCGAATGCTGAGCTTCATAACCGATGTCATCAGAAACCGATATCAACAGAAATTCGAGAACGTAAGTTGAGGGGGTCGGCCACACACTATGAAGAAGCGGAAACGAAATTTGTAAGCAAGCGCTGGATTAGAACCTGGCAGGGCATCGCAGCAGAGGCAGACCCAGGAGCTCATGTCGGGGGAGCCTCAATAAGGAAATATAGGAAGTCGTCAGGAATCTGACCTGTGCCTGGTTCAAGGCAAAAGCAAGCAGCCGCCCAGAATGGAAATCTTTCACGTTGGCCCTATGCACCACTAGGGATGTATAGGATACATTAGTAAGTAACTTCCGTGAGCTCGGTATGTAGGTAGTATCCGAGAGTGAAGTGCATGATTGAGATAAATATAAACGAATGTACTTTCACGAAGGGATGAATAGCACACACTTGGTGTTTTTCCACCTGAGCAGTGCTCTGTCCTGTAACAGCAATGTGACGTAAGCGCCAAAATCAGAATTGTTCAGAAGAAGCTTTTTTCTGTTCAGGCACTACAAATAGGGAAATTTGCACCGCAATTTTATTTCAATCGATTATTATAACCCTAATTGACATCCTCATGGCAGAACATGTCCAAAAATATCATTTTTTTTGTTTTTAATTTTGTTCTACGATCTATGTTACTTTGCTGCAAAATGTGATTTCAAATCTACATTTTGCAAAAATGTTACGTTCTTTGGAATAAATTTCCCTATGATGAATAATGGTTCAAAATACCAGTACCGTAAAATATTAATAAAAATACCTATAAAATACCGATTTCCACTAGCCCATAATATCAGTATCAGTTCACACAATTCCAATATCAATGTCACTCGCCTCAATGTCAGTCTGCAAATGACATTGACATTGTAATGGTATTCAAAGTTCTGCAGCAAATTTTTAACATATACCTACGCCAGCTAATCGAGTACTAATCTTTAGAAAAAAAGACTTATACAAAATAGTATATTTATTGAGATAAAAGTACGATTTTCAACTTTTTCCTAGTGTTATTCATATAGGATAGTAATTTCAAAGCCGTACCGCATGAAATCATGCTACAAATATCAGTGTCGAAAGTGAAATTCAGTGCTGGAGCAATATCTAAAGTCAATTGATATTGTTGATAGCACGCAACACTAACTATCACCAGGGCGTCACCTTCACTCAAAGATAAATTAAATCAAAAAAGTTTAAAAAGCATGCAGATTCACCTTATTGAGTCCGAGCCATGATTGCTTCGGCAGTAGTCATGCATGATTAAATTCGAAATAATCTTTCCAGTCTTAAATTTTATTATTTTTAAATATTAATATATAATCAAAAAAGATTAAAATTCAATCGAAAATTATTAAAATAGAATCAAAAATTAATAAAATTAATTCAAAAAAGATTATTTTCAATCTAATCAACCATGATTAAACTGGGTTTAATATCAAATGATTATATTTTAGAAAGAGAGTATTAATTTTTAATCATTCGATATGATTAAACTGAGTTAATGTCAAACTGATTAAATTTCAAGTAAAATGGGAATTGTTTAATTTATCAGTGTTCAATCGACAAAATGGATGCAATGAAGAGACTGCTAGCTTTCTTTTTCTGTTGGAGTCGAGCAGCTTCGCATTATTCTAGCACCTCAGTCGGCGTGTACAAACAAATTTTCTATCGTTTGCCTCTATTTGTCCCGTCGCTTCATTTGTTACTTTCAAGCTTCGGTGAAGCGGACGAGTGAAAGAGCACTCGACCTTGAACTGTTCGTCTTTCATGAAACACATCAACCGAGGTTTTATGACGTACATGACGGAAAATGAAAATACATTTAAAGCATTTCTCTTGAAGATTACACATAATATGATTAATTTATCTTCCATCTACATATTTATCTAAAAAAAAGTAACGAAAACGGGGCACAACGCATACCTAATAAATAAAATGAAAGACCTGTGACAGAGGGAAAGAAATTGAAAGCCAAATTGAGTCTTCGTTTCACCTCGAAAATCGACTTTACTTTCATTGAAAGGTCATTTCTTTCTAAACGTGCTTGTTTTTTATTTTCGTTTCGCGTTTCATTTTCGTTAGCTAGACCTCGAGCTAGGCGGTATAGAAATGATGTGTTAAACACGTTGCATGAATGAAAACAAAACTCGAGTTAATAGAGCTTCGAAAATGTAGAGCCGTGGCTGTCACACGGCAGTGCTATGAGCCACTAGCACTTTCTTTAAGAAAATAATATCAGTGAGTAAAGGCGTTGTCCTATTGAATGAGGATTCTCATGAGACCTATTTTGATAGATGAGAGAAAGGTCGCAGAACTCTTTGGATGATGTGGAACATCACAATTGAATGAGGCTTCTTGTGGGAAGAGCAAATTCTTTGTTTAAAGACTGATTGGCGGTTTTAGATGTTTAAGGATTTGTTCTTCTTTGGCTTTATTATATCGCTATTGCGACTTTCCACCGGCCCTCAACTTAGCGTTCTTTGAGCACTTCCACAGTTGGTAGAGGTTTCTAAGCATGTATCATGTTTGCATTAATTTAATTTTGTGGCAAGTACAACCATAATCTACACTCTAACTTGGAAGTACCCATTAATCAAACAATTTCACCCATTTTTAGGAAAAGTGGATATAACCATTAAACAGTTACTCATTAATGGGTAATTATTTTACCCATTTAATGGGTATAACCACTTTCCTCAAAATGGTAAAATTGTACACATTGATGGGTGTTTGCAAGTTACAGTGTATATGCCCATGGTAGTCGATAAATTGTTCAACCCGAGAAATTCCTAGATCAGACGGGATTCGAATCCAGCCGCCTCCGACATAGTCTTGTTTTACAGTTGTGCCTTAACCGACTTTTTTAAATTTTATATCGATTATGGCATTTTGCCTCCTTTTAGACTGATATTGGTGATGTTAGTCTATTGATCCATTCCATGTTTAATTTATTTTTTAGAGGAAATCTGATAACGCAAATTATTCTGCGCTTATTGGGGTAAGATCAAAATTTAACCCAAATGTAATGATGCAAAGGGCGTATGTGAAAAACTGGGAAATTTTCAATGAAATCTCGATTACTTTTACAAAGGGAAGTATCAGCTTTTGTAAACAATGCATTCGATCATCGATTTGGCGTAACTGGTAGCTCGCCCACGCATGCTAACACTACCATCAGATAGGGGAAATTTTCACCTTCGTGATAGTGGTGATAGTATGTGTGGGTCAGCTACCAGTTACGCCAAATCGGCAATCAATGCATTGTTTACCAAATCTGATACGTCCCTTCAAAAAAGAAAGCGAGAAATGCTATTTTGGTTCACTCGTTTTAAACATATTAGATTAGTTCTTCGCCAGACTCATCAAATTTTGATATTTATATTGCATTTGAACTTCACTGAAATGATCATTTATATGGAATAACAAACAAAATTTAATTTGGTTTTAAATATATGTAATTATTTATATATTTCGTTACATACACACACACATACACACATACACACATACACACGTACACACACACACACACAGACATGTTCCGATCTCGTCGAGCTGAGTCGAATGGTATATGACACTCGGCCCTCCGGGCCTCGGATCGATTAGCGGTTTTTCAAGTGATATCTATACCCTTCTTTGTAAGAAGGGTAAAAATATTGCAAATAATGGTATGAATTTCGGCTCCACAAAGCACACTCGATCTTAGATGTTTTAATAACAACAAACTCCATACTTACAAGTACATCAGCTCGGCCTGCCTCCGAAAAAGTTCGTTCTTCTCGTTGACCAGCTCAAACAGCTGCATGATCAGATCTTCAACCTCCTTCGAGTTGGTCTGGATGCCGGTGATGTCCATCTCTGGTCCGACTCCCTCGCATCGTTCCCGGATCATTTGTTCCAAAATCACACCCTGCTTCTCCAGTCCTTGCTGTTGCGTTTCAATAATGTCCATCTCCTGCCGAATCTCCTTCAGCGGTAGCATTTTGATTGTTTTACGCTCGGGTAATGGCACAGGTAGGGCCGGTGCTGGACCTTTGCGCCGTTTCCATTTGCCTTGTTGGGATTTATTGGATATTAAATTATTGTAGGAATCGTTCTGGGAGCTGGTGGGAGATATCTGTGACTGTCGGTTGCGGTTCTGAGCTTCCTTGTTGTCTTTCATTTTTTCCCACTGCCGTTCGCTTGTCGTGGTAGTGGTTTCCAGAGTTAGACTATCGTCGTCGACTTTCAAAGGAATGATGGTTCGCCTGTAAACTACCGAGTCGTTGCTGGCAGCTCGACTAATCGGTTCGTTCAGATCAGAATCGTTCCCGATTAAACTAGCATCCAAAGTTATCAACCGTTGAGTTGGATTGGGTGATGAAGATTTTGTATCGTTTGGCTTCGGTGTTGACGATGGAGGAGGTGCAGGAGCCAAGCGTTTCCTACGAGGAGTTGTAGATTGACTGGTAGATAAGTTTTCGGTCGATATTTTCGTGATGGCAGCTGGTACATCCGGTGCTTTAGGCTTCTTGCGACGATTTATCGTCATCGAGGCTGACGTGCTATCCAAAGATGAAGCGAGTGAAACATTTGAACCTCCGAATTGACTGGACATCAAAGAGGTTTCCATCGAGCTGATGGAATCGGTATGGTTGTGCTGTTTGCGTGGCGTTGGAACCGGTGTGCGACGTGGTGAAGGTTTGATGATAATTGGAACGATTTCGTTCTCTGGTTCAGCATCTTCGTCATCGCCAAACGGATTAGCAGGAACAAGTGGCTTTATTTTCGGAGGTGGAGGACGAGGCGGCTTAGCGTTTACAGGTTGAGATTCATCTTCGTCGTCACTGCCGAATGGATTTGTGCTGACCTTTCGCGCTGAAGGAACGGGTTTTGATGGCAGTTGCGATGACTCATCTGAATCGTCCCCGAACGGGTTCAAATCGGAAGGATACACTTCTTCAGATTGAAAAGTGTCATTTTGCTTCTCTGTATGAATCTCAACATCCGGAATTGATATTTCTGATGTAACAGTATCACTTATGATAATGGCTTCATTCTTAGGCACTTCTTCCAGCTTGCTTAAACTAGAATCATTCTTTTCCTCGCAAATCACATGTACTTCAGGCACTTCTACAGGCTGAGCCTCTGCTTCAGCAGATGTTTCTTGAGATACTTCTGCATTTTGTTCGTCGTTTTGTTCTTTACTTTCTGGCAATTCGGTATTGGCAATAACCTCTTCTCCAGTATTTATCATACTTTCACCATTGACATGTTCACATTCTGAATCTTTGATGATGGTCCCGTTCAACGTTATTAATTCAACATCAGTTATAGGATTCAATTCATCCGGAGTGTCCGAGTTTCTTTGACTTGAAGCAGGGGGTTCAAGAGATTCTTCGGCGCCACGCTCAGTGGTGCTAATATTGTTCACTTCTTGACTTCCATTGCACTCCTCTTCAATGTTATCAGTGTTTGAAGCTTGAGTGGTGGCAATATCTGTAGTAGGTTCAATAATCAGTTTATCTGTTTCAAGTATTAAAGGAGGAGGTTTGGTCGCCGGTGGACTGGGAGGAGGTTCATCTCTATCCGGCTCATCTTCGCTATCGGATGATTCTTCAAGTGGCACAGTTTCGTTTTTCTCTGCTTCAGTAACGTTATCTAATTTATCGGATTTTTCTAGTGAATCCTTCAGAAAGCTAGTCATTTTTGCCCGTCGAGCCATGTTGGATGTTTTCTCCTCATCGCTGAGTGGCGCCGATTCGAAAAATGATATTCGTTCTAGTAGTTTACTACTTCGATTGGTGCGGATATTTTCTCGAGTGCCATTAACTGGCGACTCGGTAGCAGCTTCGGCCGACATCGAACGTCGCCGCTCAGCGATCTGAATCTCTTCATCCGGGCACGTTTCGCAACAGTATTCACCGTCGGTTTCCGTTTCGTAGAAACTCCCTAGCGTCAGCTGAGCGCCACAGCGGGCACATTTCAAACAGGAACGGTGATAAAGTTTTTGTTCGAAACTAATACGCTCGGCGAAGAACACCGGATTGCCACATTTGCGGCAGGGCTCACGTTTCGGGACTCCTACGAAAGCGGTTGAGTTTGCCATCTAGATAAAGAGATATTGGATTAGTATTGGGGAATTTTTGTTATAAAAATGCTGAGAAATAGTTTGATAATTAGCAAAAGAAAACACAGAATACAATTTAAATTAAATCTCTGGAGAACTCAAGGGAAATGAAACTTTGGGTAATAATTCAGTCAACATATCTGATTCATCGACTGATCCAGCCAATTCTATAACTTAGAACATGTTTGCAGCTATTCAATCAATGCTTCAATCATCTATGTAAACTAGGAAATTAATTTTCGAGAGCTCAAAAATGCATAAAATGTGGTTATTGAAAACAAGCATAATTGCGACATACACATGCATTTCACATAATTGATAAGAATTCCCACGCCAACTGAAGAATCGATCAATAATAATAATTGAATAATTGTTGTTCGCTGTGAGGCAATACAGGTTGGTTTAAGTCGAGAGCATGAGCATGATTCACCGCCTGCAAATGCTACTCCGTTATTGCCAGATCGCTGTAATGATGTAATGTAATGATAATACACAGATAACCTATAGACGATTCTTAGGACTATCATTAATGATTTTTTTTTTGTCGATAATTATTATAACATGTTACTACTCTGTAACCTGAACTTAGCATCAACAGCAATTTTTTTTTTTTTTAAGCCTATGATAAAGACTTAAACAGTTTGAAAAGTAAATTTTTCCATTATTCCCCATTATTACAAGTAAAAAAAATTCAATCGATTTTTTTTATATTTTACTTTAAATTTTTTTTTAAATTCTACGAGCACGAGGAAGGAGTGATCTATGGTACCGGTATCGCCGATTAACCGTAAGTTCCAGAAATCATGAACCCAAAACATTAAACGCGTTTTTCTCGAAACGGTGTTTTCCAAATTGGCGGGAAAGATAACTCAAAAAGTTCTCATCCAAATGACTTGAAACCTGGCGCATCTTAAAGGAAATAGATTTATACTCTATGTGACCAACCGATATCATGAAAAAAATAACAATAAATAATTTTCAGGTCTGCCTAAAGTGAAAAAAGACAATGAAAAATCCAATTTTTTTTTCAGATATTTTTTTCTAAATTTTTTTTCTAACGTTTTTTTTTTTGTTTGTTTTAGAGATTCACATAGAACAAAGATCTTTTCTGAATAAGGTCCAATTGATAAAAGTGAGTGTTGTCCATTTTTCAGGTCTCTAGAACGCCCGCCAATTACCAATCCCCACCGGAGGTGACCTCCTTCCGATGTGACCCCAAGGAGCCACAGAGGTCACACACCAATGAAAAAAAATCTCAAATGTAGAGGAAGATTTAAGCAATTTAATGCAAAAAACACCAAACGTTTGCGTTGTTTCATTTGCTCACAAAAAAATTTCGAAAATCGTCGAGTTTTTGACGTGTTACTTGTATACTTGTATGGAGTTCGAAATCGAACATTTTTGACGTAGGACTACGTCTGAGATTTCTATTTCTATTTCTATTTCATCTGTTTCCCGCATATTTTTCAATTGAACCAAGTCAAAAAATATTAGTTTTCGCGAGTGGATAAGGGTAAATTAAAATCTATCACGTTTTAATAAGCTTTTAGTGATATTGTAATTAATGTGAATACTGGGACAATAATTTGTTTCGAGAAACTGTGTTGCTGTGGTGTCGGTTTTTCTTTTCGCTTGTTTTTGGTGCTTTGCCTCCCTCCCAAGAAGAGTTTTTTACCGGGCTTTTTTTTTTTCTTTTCTTGCTGCTGGCGTTCTGTCTTCTGGAGGATGCACGCAAATGAGATGTTAGGCAAAAAATTGGTGCAAATGAAAAACTTCGCATGTGATTCAAAATGCTGTGTTAGGTTGTAAAAACAACGCGGAAGATTTTTTCGATTACCGCGAGTGAACAAACCGGTGCTTTTTCGGAGGTAGAATTTGGTGAGATCCATCTAATTATAATCATTCCACTGCGTCCTAGCAAGAAGTACGGTCGACTTAGTTCGCGCTCCGCTATTTTGGAAGTTTTCTCGCTATTCGCTTGATTTAAATTGTCAGTTTTTTTCTCGCTTAGAGTTCATAGTTAAATAATTAACTAAAAGTGAGTTTTTTTTCTGAGAAGAAAGTGTGTTTTCGGCATCATCGGAAGGAAAATTGTTTTTACGATTACCAATTCGCCAACAATTTTGCGCACCATCGGTGCGTGGTAACGCATACCTGCACACGGATCATCGTCATCGAGAGTCAGCATCTGCCTCCGCATTTACACCGCTCATCTATCATCGTGTGTTCAGCTGAGTGCCGACCCTCACATAAGCACACACCAACGAAGACCGCCCGCACACGCTGATCGAAGATCATCCACGCTGCGCGTCGCTCCGCTGCTGCCGTTTAAACGCTCGGTGGTAGTAGTATAGGATTATCAGATAAGTTTTTGTTCTTGTTTCTCTCTTTCGCAAACAGTTAAATTTTAAGTTTGTGTTCTGTGTTTGTATTTTTTTTTTTGTTGTGTATTGTGTCCGAGTGATTATCGTTTCAGTGGTAGAGCGTTTTTCGCTCCCACTAGTACGGCAAAATGGACATTTTGTCGCAAGACGAAATGGACGTTTTGTCGGAAGATGACACCACTTTGCCACGCGATGGCAAGAAGGGTCGAAAACGTACGTCATCTCTCCCTGGTTCATCGTCTCAGTCTGGCAAAGGACAGGCTCAGATAAACCCCCGATCGCGAGCCTATCCAGATGACTCGACTGGCCCATGGGTTGTCTACTTTCAGCCCAGAAACAAACCTTTGAATGTAATGCAAATTACTAATGATCTGACGAAGCGATACTCGGCCGTGACTGAAATCACGAAGGTTAGGCACAATAAACTTCGTGTCTCCGTCTCTAACCTGAAGCAGGCTAACGAGATTGCTGCCTCCCAGCTCTTCACGCTCGAGTACAGAGTTTACATCCCAGCTCGTGATGTGGAGATCGAAGGTGTGGTCACCGAAGCGAGTCTGACCCCCGAGATCTTGGAGAAGCAGGCGGTTGGCCGTTTCAAGAACCGTTTGCTTCCTCCGGTGAAGATACTGGATGTCCAAAAACTGGGCTCAGTATCTGTCAGCGAGGGTAAAAAGAGTTTTACCCCCACAGACTCGTTCCGTGTGACCTTTTCTGGTTCAGCCCTTCCTCACTACATCGAGCTGGGAAAACTTCGACTACCTGTGCGTTTGTTCGTTCCCCGGGTCATGAACTGCCAAAACTGTAAGCAGTTGGGACATACGGCCTCCCACTGTGGCAGCAAGGCACGCTGTTCCAAATGCGGAGAGAAGCATGGGGATGACACCTGTGCAGCTACCGCACCAAAATGCGTGTACTGTAAGGGAACTCCTCATGGTATCTCGTCATGCCCGGTGTACAAACAACGCGGGGAGAAATTACAACGCTCACTTAAGGAACGTTCCCGGCAGTCTTTTGCAGAAATGCTTAAGACGGCCACGCCATCGACCAACGACAAAAATCCCTTTTCTCTTTTGTCAGATGACGAGACTGACTCTGACTTGGCTGAGGAGGGAACTTCTTTCTGTTTTTCAGCACGGAAACGAAAACGCATCCGTTCGCGGAAAGTTGAGAATGAAGAACCCCAAATCAGCTTGCCCAAATCAAGGAGTGGTGGAAAAAAGGAAGTTTCTACTCCTCCTGGATTCAGAAGAACTGACTATACCCAGGATTTTCCACCTCTCCCGGGGACATCCAAAACCCCTGATGTCCCATTTTTAAGAACAGAAGCCCCTTCTTCATCTGGGTTGTTCTCATTTGATAAAATTGTGGACGATATTCTCAAGTACCTGAATATTTCTGATCCTCTCAAAAGCATTGTTCTGGCAATGCTTCCTACTGTGAAGACCCTCTTGAAGCAATTGACATTGAAGTGGCCCCTCATTGCAGCAATCATTTCCTTCGATGGATAATTTTCCAAACGAGGTCGGGGATTTGAGCACTATTCTACAGTGGAATTGTCGAAGTCTTA
Organism: Ochlerotatus camptorhynchus; assembly: GCF_037179485.1. Lineage (NCBI taxonomy): Eukaryota > Metazoa > Arthropoda > Insecta > Diptera > Culicidae > Ochlerotatus > Ochlerotatus camptorhynchus. Next base: position 1,103,824 of record NW_027040569.1, on the reverse strand, counting down.
TTCCTAAATTAGACTCTTTTAAGTTTTTAGTTCACAATAATGATTGTGATGCATTTGCTCTTTGTGAAACTTGGCTCTCTTCAGATATAGATCTTCCTTTTTATGATTTTAACATTATTCGACTGGATCGTGAGGATTCGCGTGGAGGAGGGGTACTTTTGGGGATCAAAAAGTGCCATTCTTTCTATAGAGTGAATCTTCCACAATCTACAGGTATTGAAGTTGTCGCATGTCAGGCTATTATTAAAGGTAAGAGCCTTTGTATTGCTTCTGTTTATATTCCTCCTAGAGCCGTTGTTAATCGAAAACAACTTTCAGATATATGTTCAGTACTTCCTGCTCCACGGTTGATTATGGGAGATTTTAATTCCCACGGTACAGGCTGGGGGGAACTGTATGATGACAACCGTTCTACTTTTATATATGACCTCTGTGATAACTTCAATATGACAATTCTTAACAATGGAGAAGTAACACGTTTGGCTGGACCATCTTCGAATGGAAGTAAATTAGACCTCACACTTTGCTCTAACTCATTATCGTTGGATTGCACGTGGAATGTGATCCAGGATCCCCACGGTAGTGATCACTTGCCGATCAAAATTTCGATTGCCAGTGGGTTCAATCCGTCGGAATCCGTTAACGTCGCGTACGACCTCACCCGTAATATCGATTGGACAACGTTCAAGACCGCGATAGAGGAAGCCGTGTCGTCGGTAGAAGGGCTTCCACCGTTGGAGGAATATAACTTCCTCTCCAATCTGATCTTGGACAGCGCGCTTCGAGCTCAAACTCGGCCGGTTCCAGGAACGTCTTTGCGTAGGAAACCTCCTTCCCCTTGGTGGGACCACCAATGCACTGAGGTTTATCGTAAAAAGTCCGACGCGTTTAAGCTTTTCCGGAAACGTGGAACACCCGTGTATTTCGAAGCGTACTCGGCTCTTGAACGCGAACTCAAGAGCCTCATCAAAGCCAAGAAACGCGGATACTGGCGGCAATTCGTGGACGGATTATCGCGTGAAACGTCGATGAATACGCTTTGGAACGCGGCGCGAAGGATGCGTAACCGGTCTTCGAACAACGAGAGCGAGGAGTACTCAGATCGTTGGATTCTCAAGTTCGCGCGAAAAGTATGTCCTGATTCCGTGCCGGCACAGATGATTCCTCGCGATACGACGAATTCTGTAGACGAGATCAGCCAGCCTTTTTCAATGCTGGAACTCTCACTCGCGCTCCTTTCGTGTGGCAATTCGGCTCCGGGGGCTGATAGAATCAAGTTCAACTTGTTGAAGAACCTCCCAGACGTCGCTAAGAGGCGCATGTTGAACTTGTTTTGTCAGTTCCTGGAGCTCAATATTGTTCCGGATGATTGGAGGCAAGTGAGAGTTATAGCCATTAAAAAGCCTGGAAAACCCGCTTCAGATCATAACTCGTATCGTCCCATCGCGATGTTATCGTGCATTCGAAAATTGTTGGAGAAAATGATCCTTTTTCGCTTGGACAAATGGGTTGAGACGAACCACCTACTCTCAGATACTCAATTTGGATTCCGTAGGGGCAAGGGAACGAACGACTGTCTCGCGTTGCTTTCCACAGAAATTCAGTTGGCTTTTGCTAAAAAAGAGCAAATGGCTTCTGTATTCTTGGATATCAAGGGGGCTTTTGATTCAGTATCCGTTGAAGTCCTTTCAGACAAACTCCACGCTTGTGGCCTTTCTCCATTAATAAATAACTTTTTGTACAATTTGCTGTCAGAGAAACATATGAGCTTTTCTCATGGAAACTCTACAGCTTCTCGATTTAGTTACATGGGTCTCCCCCAGGGCTCATGTTTAAGCCCCCTTTTGTATAATTTCTACGTCAGAGAAATTGACAATTGTCTAAGTGACAACTGCACGTTGAGACAACTTGCAGATGACGGCGTAGTGTCTATGACAGGGCCCAAAGGGGTCGACCTGCAAGGACCCTTACAGGATACCTTAGACAATTTGTCTACTTGGGCTATTCAGCTAGGTATCGAATTCTCCACGGAGAAAACTGAGTTGGTCGTTTTTTCTAGGAAGCATAGCCCAGCACAACCAAAGCTTCAACTTTTGGGTAAACCGATCACTCATTCTATGTCCTTCAAATATCTTGGGGTCTGGTTCGATTCAAAATGCACCTGGAGATCCCACATTGAGTATCTGAGACGAAAATGCCAACAAAGGATCAATTTTCTCCGAACAATTACCGGAACGTGGTGGGGAGCCCATCCGCAAGATCTTCTAACGTTGTACCGGACAACGATTTTATCGGTTTTAGAATACGGTAGTTTTTGTTTCCAGTCGGCGGCTAAAACTCACATCATCAAACTGGAACGTATCCAGTATCGTTGTCTTCGTATCGCGTTAGGATGCATGCACTCGACTCATACGATGAGTCTAGAAGTGTTGGCGGGCATGTTGCCACTATCGGATCGGTTCTCGGAATTGTTCCTCAGGCTCCTCACCCGTTGCGAAGTTATGAACCCACTGGTAATCGAAAACTTTGAAAAGCTTCTTGAGCTGAACCCTCAAACTCGTTTTATGTCATTGTACTACGTGTACATAACACAGGATGTCAGCCCTTCACAGCATAATCCTCATCGTGTATGCTTCTCCGACTTCGGCAATTCAGTTAGTTTTGATTTATCAATGACGCAAGAGATTCGCGGAATCCCAGAGCATCATCGTTCCATGATTGCTCCGTCAATTTTCGCTGCAAAGTTTGGCCAAGTTGATTCCGCAAGATCGTTCTTCACAGATGGATCACTAATAGAGTCGTCCGCTGGTTTTGGTATTTTTAACGAATTTCATAGCGCCTCTCGAATGCTTCAAGCTCCTTGTTCCGTATATGTTGCTGAGCTGGCGGCAATACATTATACGCTAGAAACGATCGCCTCACTTGCACCAGATCATTATTTTATTTTTACGGATAGTCTCAGTTCTGTCGAGGCTATTCGCTCTATGAGGCCGGTAAAGCACTCCTCGTATTTTCTCATGAAAATACGAGAGCTTTTAAGTGCTTTATCTTTAAGATCTTTTGTCATCACCTTTGCATGGGTCCCATCTCATTGCTCGATTCCGGGCAATGAGATGGCTGACTCACTTGCTAAGGTGGGCGCTATGCAAGGCGATATTTACGATCGACAAATCGCCTACGATGAATTTTTCTTCATTTATCGTCAACAGTCACTCGTCAGCTGGCAGAATAAGTGGAGTGAAGGGAGTTTGGGACGATGGCTATATTCGATCATCCCTAAGGTGTCGAAGAGTTCTTGGTTCAAGGGGTTGGATGTGGGTCGAGACTTCATTCGTATGATGTCTCGCCTCATGTCCAATCACTATTCGTTAAACGCTCACTTGTTCCGTGTTGGGCTGAAGGACAGCAATCTCTGTGAATGTGGACAAGGTTACCAGGACGCAGATCACATTATTGCTGAGCACCGCGGAGTCAGATCCGAGTTGTACGATTCCCTTCGGGCTCGAGGTAGACAACCTAATGTTCCAGTTCGGGATATTTTGGCTAGACGCGATCTGGAGTTTATGAAACTCATATATGTTTACTTTAAGAATATTAACATTAGATTGTAAGTTTTATTAACCTTGTGTTCGGTTTGTATTTTGTATGTGTGTGTGTATTTTTTTTGTAGATTTGTTTCTGTAATAATTGTATAATTACAGAGTTGATATAACGTCGATAGGATTAAGTATTTGTTTTAGAAATAGTGAAATTTTTGAATCATAAATCATATTCCAAATCTCCTTTTCCCTCTCCCGATCCAAACAATTGTCATCCACTAACCTCGAGAAGACCGCGAGTAATCGGTTCCAATCCTTTAATTTTAGATTTAAGACATTTATAATGTGTAAAGAAAATGATAACTTGGCTCTGTAAAGTTTATTCGAATGAGCCTGTACAAATAAAGTAATTAACAAAAAAAAAAAAATCTAATTATAAATCAATCATAAATGCATATTTCCATATATTACTAAATACGCGCCAGGTTTCGAAACATCACATTTCGAAATCTGGAAGTGTGTTTGCAATACCATTATTCATATGATAACGGTAGTGTTTACATGCGGGGCTTATTGTATGTGAAAGTAACCTCGGAATGGACGTGAATTACCAGGCATTCTGAAATGGGTTGCTGAATCTGCAGAAGAGCTATCGCTTTCTAACTCCCGGACTAAACTTGCTTTAAATTATTACATTAAGGATTGTTGTAAGCAATTTGTTTTCCATAATACCACTGCCGGCCAGTGGGGGTGAATACATACACACATTGATGTGATGAACTAGCCTACGGCTAAAAATCACAAAAATAAAGAAAAAAAAAACATACACACATATACATACAGGACTACGTCTGTGATTTCTATATGGGGGTACACTTTGTGAAAACTGAAAATGGAACATGTAACGAAATTATGAAAGATTTTGGACGTTAATAACTCAGCTGCCCCTGGACTAATTTCAATAACTTTATCACCAATCTATCAGAAATATTTCCACGCACCGATAGCAATGCTTCCAGCTGTTGATTTTTAAAAGGAAACTATTGAAAAAGTGGTAAATGTCAAGCATTATCCAATAGCGTCGGAATAACTAACAAATCCATCAATTACGTACATGCATATGCTGCTTCTTCAACACAGTCATCAGAGAATCGTTTCTAGACGAAACATGTCGATGTAGCATTGCTGCTTCCCCAACACTGTCATCAGAGAGTCGTTAGTAGACGAAACAAGTCGAAGTGGCATTCGCCTCCGATCTTCGGGCGTGTGCGAATAACGAGGAAGGAATTGCGTAACATCTTGCACACACTATTATACTATTTTCTAGGGATGCCTAAAAGTCCAATTATTCGATTAACGATTAATCGCAACGATTTTTTTCAGCTATTCGATTAAATATTCTTCAAATTTTCAATTATTCCAGCGCGTAACCGACATCCATTCTTATTTCTACTCGTTTGATTTAGCGCAGTAGAGAAAATAAATAAAAGTACTGTTTAATCTGAACAGGAGAAGAAGCATGACGTGAAACAGGATCATAAATTCGTCGAAAAAAGTGTTAAGCGTCTTTCTGCTAAAGGCTAAGATTTACCAACTTGTAGAGAGAAGGAGTTTAACGAGAAAAACTAAAAGGGGAGGAGCATCAGCAGGGAGATTCTGCGGCCTTTCAACCTATCGCAGACACCAGTTCAACCCCTGTCCAGCAGCAGACGGGTCGAGACACTTGCGAGTGCCCAGTTGCGAGTGAACTGATTTGCTGATCGAGCTGTCTACACGTCATCATCATATTCCAAAGGCTTTAAGCCTATACTACCATCGGCCCTTTTCAGGGCCACCAAGATTTTCCAAAAGAGTTAAACTCTCCTAGCTAAAATTCATATCAAAAGGTTTCAGTGCAATCATAGTCATACTAAATAGTATACACAGAGAGAACCCCTGCTGCAGTAAACAAATAACATTTATTATAGAAGACCACGTAGTCCTACTTCACCATTGTGTACAACCCCATAGGGCTGTCCCTTGTAGATTTTGATTGGCATGAATCTGCTTCTCTATCTTCAGCTAGCTTCATAACAGGATTTTCCACTTTCAGGCTTGATACTGGAACTACTTCACTCGGAAAACTGTAGCAAAAGAACTGACAAGGCCATTGAATCTAACACATATTTGAGTTGCGTTCATTCATACCCCAGCCCTTAGTCAGCACTGACTGCAAACTGCACTGGACCATTTTCACCTTCCGAGTCGAAACTAGCATAGGTCAGCAACAAATTCAGGGCACCACTTCCGGACATTTTTTCAATTCTTCCAAATTTATTTACTTAATACAACCACTGAAACTGTTGAGTGTCGGAGAAAATCTCACAATTTGAACGTTACCAAGAATGTTGATACTATTTCGAACATAGTAGCCTGGATTTAACGTCAAGCTATGCGAATAAATCTTCATCAAAAAGCCTGTTTGTTCGCATTACCTGGCGTATGCATGTTATAAATCCTAAAATTCCCTCGACCCACTTCTGACTCAAATGGATAAATTATTTGATTGAAATTGTAAGAAGTAATGATTGTTATTCAGCATTCCATTGTACTTTCCATATCGTCCGATTAGGATACTCTTATTATGGTATTAATTATATGGGTTTTTAATAATTTATCATAATATAAAAAAAATATATATTTCGTAAAAACTCAATGTTTACACCAAATTTCCCGCTAAATAAATTGCATAGATTCTATTAAAAAAATGCAAATCCCATAGTGGAATTAAAAGTAGTACATAGCAACATTCAGCATAATTTAGATAATAGGATGTTCAATTAAAAAATAGGTTTCACGATTATATTAATGAGTATTAAACAGTAAACAACTGACTGAGCAAATATATAAGCTACATAAAATATCACAACCGTATATTGATCATGAGTTGACGTAACATATCACAAAAGCGTAAAAGCAATAAAGACAACATACACTCAAAGCACTAGTTCTTTATGAGGATGATTATGATACGAAAAAAAAAACCTTTTTTACACAACTCCTACTTGTGTAACAAAAAATATCGGAAAAAAATCACTAGGTTATTACTATAGAAAACACAACCGCTACTTAGCACAACAAAATCAAACGTTTGTTATTCAGATCAGAAAAAAAAGAATTTACCTGTATTATCACCACACGACTCAGCCGGGAATAAGAGATGTTTGAATTTTCTACTAAATAACGTTGAAATGCCGGATACGACCTATTGATGAGATTCTGCTTGTTTGTTCGGTCTTGTTCGAGACTTTGTTCTGTTTTGTATGTGTATTTTATATGTATATTTAACTTATTTATTTTACTGTTTTGTAGTTTTTTAGCAGAAAATTTCTGGCTTATATTGACCCACAATATCCAAACTATTATCTTCCTACAATTATGAAGAGATGAAAAGAAAGAGAAAGAGAAAAAGAAACAAAACACGCGTGAGCAAAATGTGGCTAATGGTTATTCGCTGTCGCGGTGGCAATTGTGATTGTTCTACCAGAGACTTCGAGGCCAAGATCCGATTAATGTTTCCGAGTGAAGGTTGTTAATTGAGTGCGCCATTGACTGGTGTTCTGCGTGCGAGGACTGGTGGCAGTTTTCTTTTTTCGCAGTTGAATTGAGTTATTGCTAATATTTTCGATTCGACTTGAACACTGTTGGGTTGGTAAGCGAGGAAATAGTGGTTTTTGATATACGAAATTTTGTTAGCTTTACAGTTACCGAACAAAAATCGAGCAGCAAAGATGAAAAATGAAAATGATAAATTTAGAATGATGTCGAATCTAAACTTTTTATGGATTAATATTATTTTTTTTTTCGATTGACGACAAACATTATATTCTACTTCTAACACACTTGTTCCGATACATAAAATATGGTTGCATGGTAATGAAGATGGTAAGCCTCGCAACGTAGACGTAAACGGGGAACACATGGGGTATGTTAGTAATTTGATCACGTACAGTTAATATTTCCCAGTGATTTGTATGAGCCAGCAGCGCCATACTAGCCGATAAGAACACAAAAGAAGCTACAGCACCAGCGACAGAAAGCTGTTTCCACTTACCTTCGTATCCAATCCGTCGGATTTGGCTTCCTTTTCTGCTGTTTTTTTGTTCGTAGTGGTCGGTTCTACAAAAAAAAGGGATGGGAATGATTTGAATTTCTAGGCTTGGGAAACATTTTTTCCGATTACGAACCTTGATTACTGAATACTCGGTAATATTGCGACAGGTAGGTTAGTATTGAGAATCGGTCAGGCACTTCGTACTTGAGCATATCAGCTGGATCCAGCAGCGAGGGTATGCTGAGATGCTTTTCGGCAATGCTGAATGCTAGTTCATTGTTGTAGTATATGTCATCTTTTTTGAGAGCAGCAAAATCTCTGTTCGGGAAAATGGAAAGCATAAGAAAAGAAAATTTGAACCAATTCATGTATTATATCGAAAGCTACAAGTTGTAAACTTACACTTTTCATTACATTTAACTACATAGTTGACCCACCACCAGAGGAGAGGTAAAAGAGATAAATTTCAAGAAAAACAAAATGAGGAAAGATAAATAAGAATTAATTTATATTTTTCATGAGCAAGCAGAAGATTGGACACAGAATTAGTTTGAAAAAAAAACACAAAATAATTGTTAAATTTGCATGGATGCACAAATTAATTACAATTATCTTGTACTAAATCTTGAACATAAGAAATCTCAAATCGAACAAACACGAACCATTAGGGTGGTTCATATAAAAAAGAATTATGTCTTGTTATAACGTATATTTCGAAACAATTGATGGAAAAATGAATAAATACACGCTTAAAAAACATTTCTTTTTGGGATTAGCCAAGCAATAATAAATCAAATCAAGCGCGCAGAATCGTAAGGCCTATCTGCGATCAGGGTTACTTCCATTCATTGAAAAAAATGTTTCGTATTTTGATCTATTTGCCGTCGGATTACGGTAAAGGCGTTGCCGAAGCCGTCATTTACCCTATCTACGCAAAAACAAACTATGAATATTTATTTGAAATTTTATTTAGGCCCTAGGCCAAAAACTGGAGCAGTGCTAGAACTAGCACATTTACCCTACTTAGGATTCAGGATTACGGTACCGCCCTCTTTATGAAACTGTAGCATCCTACAGGGTATCAACGAGCTTGCAATACAGAGAGCATTTGGCCGAAAATTGTTTGACATATGTTTGCCATGTAACCAAACTTAGACTCAGCGGAGTTTATGAGAATTCTAAATTCTGGAAATTTTAAAGATATTCAACAATTCAGGATTCTATTTAGACAGTTTGGACTTTGACTGCGATTTTATTTGTTTCTATCTTTCATTATTTACTAAAGAGTCTTTAATACCTGGATTTTTAATGTTCTCGGAATAGATAAACATAATTATATAGGGGATCATTGGAAGTTTCAGGCAATTTTATAATATTTAATTCAAAATTTGACATTGCTATAAATGTTTTCTTCTTTTAAGGTGTTTCGCTGTGAGATCCTTATTCTCGTACCACTTCGAAACTTTAAGTGCACAAATATCAGCTGCTACGATTCGTACCACAATGAAACAGTTACTCCACGTGTGCTGTACTGCAGCATACATGAAGTAGCAATTTCAGGTGAAATGGGGTACTAATTTACGAGATGTGTATAATTGAAATTTCTAAGTGGAAGTGCTTGTATAGCTAACGTGGTGGCCATTTGTGGCCTCTACAAGGAATCACCTTAAACTTCAACAGTTTAGTTATTTTTTGGCACTATGAATAAAATAAGCAATGGCTTCGATTTTCTTCTTTTGAAAGCTGCTCGTTGTTTTCTACCATTATAATTGCCTTGGAGGTAGGCTAATAGCTTACTGTGACTAAGATTCTCAATAGAACATTTTTCCTTCTTTTGAAATGATTATTCGGTTGTTCAAGCAGAATGATGTGCAATCAAGAGGTATTCGTTTATGATAACTAGGTTTGGGGAAAACGTTTAGTTCATGAAAACAGTGATAAAATTATCATTTGCGCATTGTTCAAAAGTTTTTTGATTAAAAATTGAAAAAGTATTTATTTTCGCAGATTCGTTAATCGCAAATCGATTGGCGTATTTGGATTTTAATTTGATCTATAAATGACAAAGTTACAAACGTTCAAAACCTAACACTATTTCACCACACATATATTTTTGATTTGCACCCCAGTATACTGCCGTTATATGCATAACTGTCCCATGTTCTATGCAATCCTTATGCACTGTGGGACTCTTATGCGTATAACGGCAGTATAGTCGACAAAGACGTAGTTCTTCGTCAAAATTGGATGTTCTGCTTCCTTCTGCAGCTGGCTTAGATCGTACCTCGTGTAACGGGAAGTTACTGTATGCATTGGAAACTACTCATCGTACTGCTTCTCGAATAAATCATTAGTTCCACAGAGTAGCACTTTGGGACCACTGCTCTTCTCTTTATTTGTGAACGATGTAACGTTCATTCTGCTACGTGGAGATAAATTGTTTTTCGTCGGTGACTTGGAAGATTTACCTAGCCGTTCGAGGGTATGCTGACTGTTTAGAACTACAAAACCTTCTGGAAATCTTTAATGATTGGTGTGAACGTAATTTTATGGTCCTGTGCTTCTCAAAATGCTGCGTAATTAGTTTCCGTCTAACTAAGACTGCCGTATTTTTGATATAACGTTGCTGGGACTGCACTTCAACGTGTCGATCACGTTAAAGACCTCGGTGTCATGTTGGATGAAAAGCTCACTTACACTCTCCATTTCTCAACCACGATCGACTAAGCAAATCGTCAGCTTGGATTCATGTTCAAGATCTCTAAGGCATTCTGTGATCCTCTGTGTTTTAATTAAAGCCCTTTACTGTTCATTGGTACGCTTAAGTGTTGTCTAGAATCCCTACCAAGCAGTATGGATTGCACGATTCGAAGCTGTTCAACGCAAATTCGTCAGATACTCAAAGATCTCAAAGTCTTGCTCGCAGAATATGATGTGCCTAAGTTACTGGCCAAAATTAATCTGTATGCTCCTGCCTAAACACTCCGTCCGAGAGCCTTGCTACATGAAGAAGTACATACAACTATGCTTCAAACAGTTCCTTTGTCGCCATGATTCATCAATTCAACGAAGTACATATCTGACTTATTTGACTTTGACATCAATGCCTCCAGATTTCGTCATCGTTTGCTGTCGTCCAAATTTTAATGAGTGACTACATTTAGATTTAAGTGTCAGATATAAGTTATTCATTAGAATCAATTGTAAACTACCGGCATTTTACATTGTGCACTACAGAAAATATCGTGAAAGATACCAAAACTACATAGGTTGTCTCATCCGTAAGAGCTTACGGACAAATAAGTTTTCAACCGCATTTTTCTTGGCTTGCTGTTTTTTCAGACTGATATAGTTTTATGGGCATATATACTACCCATAAACGCATAACAGTCCCATTAGAATAGGAAATCAAGCAAAAATGTTACTGTTATAGTTTTATGGGCTGTATATGTCTGTTATATGCTTCATTCATAGAGCAGTGTTTTATTGATTTTGAAACTGTCATCATGATGACTAGGGTAGTTAATAGTAGTGAATTCGCATTGCAGACGTTATCGACGAATATCGATTAAAAATCTTGTCATGACCCATCCAAATACTCGTACCGTGTGTTGCCCGTTCCCTGCTCACTTTAGAGCAAAATCAAGTTCACATCGTTAGTTAAATTACAGCCATTGGTCCGAGGGGGACGACTCTATCTACGATGCAGAAAAGATTGTGTTTTGCTGTGGCTAGCTGCACGCACGCTGAGTAGATAGAAGGAAGATTTATGTCGATTTTGAAGATTTCTTGCATAAAGATGAAGTGCGATGCAAGTAGATGCGAGAAATTAAAGATGATTTTTCGAAGATTGATTCGCTAGTGTGAGATTTTTTGAGCATCTAGAATTGAGGTTTAGATGTGTCGCCCCCCTCGCATTGGTCCCCTTTTAAGCCGTTGGTCCCCGGTCCATGAGTTGATGGGTCGATAGGTAGGATCTAGGCGTCGGTGGCATTGGTACTCAGTACGGAAAACAAGATCGACGGAAATCAAATCAAGGATAAAAACCCTTCCTCCTTTAGTAATTTGTTTCCTATACCATGCATCATCTGACACACATTGTCAAACTCCCTCCTTAGATCGTGACGTGCTTAATGGATGCACCTCTCGAATATTTATGAAGCTGATTTTGAAATGCACGACTTCCGTCTTAAAAGATAGGTACAACAGTTCATAATAGTCTTGAAAGCTTCGTATCTTTAAAACTCTGAGGATGTTTTGTCAAAACTGGCCATCAGTGCGCTTTTAAGTCTTCTGGAACGTCCTCCGCTGTTCTGCGAACACATTTATAAAATCTACTCAGCACACTTCTGTACTAATACTTAGAAACCCGCTCTAGTCCCCTATTGAAAATTCATGATTGTTAATACAGCAGCTTCGATTAAATTCGCCACCGCCCGAAGTTTACTATCTACAAGAAACTGATTAGAACAGTGGTCCTCTACGGCCACGAGACCTGAACTATGGTCGTAGGGACCAACGCGAACTTGGTGTTTTCGAACGGAAGCTGTTGCAGACCATCTACGGTGAAGTTCCCACAAAAATAAAAGTTCTAATTTTCCCCGGGCTAACGCCTACATTTGTTCTTTTAGGTTAGAAAACCATTATCCGAAAGTTTCAGCTCATTTGGTTATATGATGAGCTGGCGCTTTTTGTTTGAATTTTGTCTGGGGAATTTGGATAAAATACATGAAAAAATGCCACTCCTACACTCTATCGACTTTCCATAAATGTATTGAGCATATTTTTGCACTAGCTTGAAGGTTATTATCATAAGATAGTGAATAAAATAAAAACCATCCAAAACAATGCTGTTAAAATTGATTTCGATACGTATTAGTGCATGTAACCAGGGGTCTTGTTCACCGCTCATGTCGTAGTTATAATATTTACTTTTTGAATTGTCTATCTTTTCTGGCCATTTAACGCATTATATGGTTTATAAGTTATTGAGGTATTAGATATTGAATAAACACTCGCATTTGTTATGAAATATTGGTAGTAATGCCTATTTTAAGCGCCATTGGTGTTTTCGAACGGAAGGTGTTGCGTACCATCTACGGTGGAGTGCAGATGGATGACGGAACGAGGAGGAGGCGAATGAACCACGAATTGCACCAGCTGCTGGGAGAACCATCCATCGTCCACATTGCAAAAATTGGGCGACTACGGTGGGCTGGGCACGTCGTAAGAATGCCGCACGACGACTCAGTGAAAATGGTTCTAGAAAGCGACCCAACAGGAACAAGAAGAAGAGGTGCGCAGCGGGCAAGGTGAATCGACCAAGTAGAAGGCGACCTGCGGACCCTTCGCAGACTACGAGGCTGGCGAAGTGTGGCCATGGATCGAGTAGAGTGGAGACGACTTCTTCGGACAGCAGAGGACAACAAGGCCTTAGTCTGATTGGTAAGTGGTAAGAGTAAGCCTATTTTAAGTTTAGTTTTGGAGTGAGCGGTGAAGGGAACCCTTGATCGTTGGTGGGTCTCTATTCACCGCTCATATCGATGTAAACAAAAGTAATTTTTCGATAATAAACAGTGAAATATAAGTGTCGATGGTTAAATATTATCAGCAGGCATCTTAAATGAGCGAATATGTGGGTAAAGCGCATTTTAGAACTCACTTTGAGTACTTTTTCAACAAATTTTGACAAAATAAGCGGCGAGTGGTGGTCGGGCGGTGAACGGACATCACACGGTACTGCTTTTATATATTACTTTCTATAAGCGCCAGTTTTGGTGATGTGGAAGTGAGGTTAACAAACTTTACATTTGAAAATGTGATAACACTAGTGCGTGTTAGAAATGTCAGAAAGATTACATAATTTTAGCATGATACGCTTCGTTACGCTGCAATTATTTGAATTTACTTAAAATCTCTTTGTCGTACTTCACAAATAACGGTCTATCAATTTTAAATCATCCTTCATGATCACGATATACGTTCACCAAGAAGCTTTGTCCTTTCTGAATAGTTGAATGTGGTCGAATCAATAATTCATTTTATTAAATTTAAATATGGCTAATCAACAGCAATCAAAGGAACACATCCTAGCAGCGCCGGTGGTGTAGTGGTAAGCGTAATTACCTCTGACCCCAGCAGGTCTGGGTTCAATCCCAGTCGGCGCCACCGGGATGTTCTGAGGCATAACATCTCTGATCACGTCTTCCTTCGGAAGGGAAGTAAATCGGTTGGTCTCCGGTTCATGAGTTGATGGGTCGATAGGTAGGGTCCAGGTGTGGGAGCTGCCTACCTTGCGTCGGTAGCATTGGTGCTCAGCATGGAAAACAAGATCGACGGAAAACAAATCAAGGAAAAAAAAAGAAAAAAAACGGACCACATCTTAGTCCTTTTTACTTTTGATGCCTTGTTGCCTATAGTGACTAAACTCGGGGTCCACAGAAGATGATATTGAAACAAGAAAAAAATAGTTAGGTTGTTATTTTTCATCTAAGTGATTCCTTATGTTTTATTCGCTGTTCTCTAGCTTGAAGTGGTTAACCGTATGCGTGATAATGTTTGCACCATCACTGAAGGGGATAAAGTGAATACGAAGGTGTATATCGGCATTCTTAGTAAGTATGTCCTTCCGTGGATTACTGAATGTAACATTTCGAACCGCACACAGAATTGATTGAAGGAACATCTGCCGTTCTGGCCGAAATATATGTGGTCACCATCCAGCCCCGATCTTAACCCTTTGGATTATTCAGTGTGGCGCGTCATGAAGGCCAAGGCCTGTACCAAACGCCATTCCAGTACAGCAAGCCTCAGACAAACATTGACCCGCACCTGGAGAGATATGAATTCGGACTATATTATCAGAACTTGTCGAGCATTCCAGAAACGTATTGGGGCCGTAATTGCGGCAAATGGAAATTTTTTCGATTATTAACTTTAAGTTTTTACAAACAGGTTTGCTAAATTATGGAATCAGAGTGAGCGCTCACGAATCATAAAATCGCTAATTGTGATCCTCTGAAAGCGAAAATGACAGGTTTTATGTGTCAAACACATACAAAACAAAAAAATAATTTTGATATCACATCAAAGTGGATGTTCTTCAATCGTGTCAACAATATGGTGTAATATTACTTGCCAAAAAGGACAAAACTATCATTAATACAGTGCATAAACTAACATTTGTTTATTTTTGTTGCTATAAAAATTACATGTGATTTTCGACATGATTGAATAGGACCAGGATTCTGATGCATGGTAATGATCGATGTTATTGTTGATTTTGTTGCGAAGGAATCCGTTTTCGACTGACAAAGGGGTGCACCTTCAGAGGGTGTTCCAACACTCCTAATAGAGTCGGATCCTAGCGATAAAGGCAAGAATGACAACTGTAAAAAAACGAATACTTCATAATATCTTAATAGTGATGGAGTTATACGACATGCACTAAACCAAGGATACGGGGTATACCACAATAGATCAAATAGCTGGTCGCAGTGGATTTATGTCACGAACAGAGAAAAAAGCATTTGATCTTCTGTACAGAGCCGATATTGAAAGATGCTAAAAATTCTAATGATCTAAATTTATTTTAATACAAACTTGTAATGGAAAATACGTATTATGATTGATTTTATTAAATTTCACAGCATTCTTTATTCACGATTCAAAAAATTTCATGCCAAATTAATGTGGTAATGCTAAATTAGTATAAACGTCCATTCGACCAAACGTCTTTTTGTCAACATCCATTCGGCTTAACGTCCATTTGCCAAACCTCAGTATGCCAAATGTCCATATGTCAAAAGGGGATCATCCGGTGGGCCTAAAGACGATAGGCATAATTCATAAATTGCAATCACAAAATTCCCCATTCTTTTCTCATGACATGTTCTTTGAGAACATTCATAATCTTCTTTGAACAAACAACATATGTGCAATTTGATGTTATTTACAGATGAGAGCCATGGTTTGAGAAAAGCTTCAACATAGACAATTTTTTTTTTGGAGATGGCTTATTAGACGGAATCACAAGATTTTCCAGTCTTTTATCGTGAATTTTTCTTTGAGCGTAATCAATAATATACCAGAATAATAATTGACAAATGTTAATCTGTACGAATGAATTGAAGCCACTGTCTGTATGACTTTAATTATTATCTGATATGATTGATGCTATCACAACCAAGGGCATAGTCACATTTTTGGGAAGGATCATTATGCTGAATGGCACTATGCTGACCGCCATAGGCCGAATGTGGTTTGAACAAAGGGGTCACTAGCCCAAATGTAAAATTACTCCACGATATAAATAGGTCTGTTCCGGTACTTACCTTTCTGCATTTTCTGTAACTTATTGTAAGACAATAATATCGTAGAGGTAACTCTAAGACCAGAATGTCCCGAAGAAACGTGCTCAAATTTTTGGCTTTTGGTACTCTCTTCGGTCCCAAGCTAATCGATGCAGCCCTCGAAACATAGGAAAATCCACGAACCCCTCTTTTATCTGTCAAACTTTCATACCGAATCAAAACAAACATAATGTATTACTTGAATTTCGACTAGAATGGGGTACGTGAATCGATTTGCGAATACAATTGAAACACTAATGACAAAGAATAGGAAAATATTTTATTTAATTGGTCAAAACTCAACTAAAACCTGTCCACGTTCAATTTCGTTACACTTTCGAGTGTAGTTTTTGAAATATTCCACGAACCACTGAAATGTTTAACTTATATGACAGCTGAAGCTCACCACTTTATTTCGTGGTACAACAAGTTTACATTCTTGTTCAGTTTGGTAAAACGGCGTCGAATCAGTGGAAGTACGCAAACGCATTTTGTACGAACGGCAGCAAAATCCAACGTTGCCGGTACGCCGTGATTAGTGTGTGCAAATCGTTTGACTAGCGCTTAGCTGTGGATCGAAAGGATGGAAGCGTACCGTTGCCGAGTGTTTTCAGACAAAGAAGCCTTCGAAATTCCCCACAAGAATTTGGTTTGGCAGTCCATATGTAGTTGCGGCCGGAAATCCAAAAGTTTCATCTCTACCGGCACTATCAACAAAGATGTGTACGATAAATAATGTTTGCAAATTTGGTTTATTAGGGATTGCTGGCTGTGATATCGCAGCACGGAATATCAAGCAAACAAAACTCTGAGTGTGTTGGTTTATACCTTATAATTCCGTTATAATTATCTTTTGACATATACGCGTATTTCGGCTACTACTTGCAAACTTCATCAGTGCCAATTACTCAACACCACTCATGAACTGATGAAGTCTGCAAGCAGTAGACGAAATACGCGTATAAGTCAAAAGATAAGCAATCATAACGGAATTAAAAGGAAATAAACCAACACACTCAAAGCTCTTCATAAAGGGATTCCGTTAAGAGGTTCGACAAATTTAAAAGATTTAAACAAAACTCACCAAACTGTGGTGAGATTGATTTTTGCTTTACACCCGAACGCAACCGAAAGATCCATAACGGTTGGCAGCAGTGGCTTTGTGTCTGCCATCGGCGAAGAGACAAAGATAGAGCATTATTATACCGTCTCTTTTTAAGAAAACGAGGTGCAACGGAATCATTTTTGCGCCGTGATAAGGCATCCGTCAATCATCTTTGTCAAGCTCTTATGTTGGTGTTTATAAAAATTTTTGAGACATACAACTCACTAAAACATACAAATACTGACCGCGTGATTTTGCTGTAAACATATTAACAAGCATTGCTCATGCTAATATAATTCTGTTTAAGGGCACGCTAGCATTAGCTTTTAGCATAAGCAATACTGATTGAGAGCTTCTTAGCATTAGCAGTGCTGTCTAAGGGCTTATTAGCATGCTTAAATAAAGCAGATTTTAATGCTTTAAACTAATTCTTATGGTTACTTGAGTAAGAGACGAAAAAAATTACTGGAATAATAAACATAATTTTTAACCAAGCAAAATAAAAGCGTAATTTGAGCTATAGCACATTATTGTGAATTTTCCAACTACCTATTTTAACCATTTCGATCTCATATTCAGTTCTATTCTAAAAGACACGCATTACAAAGAAAGTTATTTGAAAATGCCAAAACCGAACCATCATGCAAACGAAAATAAGCGTCAAAAAACTCTCCTTCATAATCCAACTCACTCACAAACAATTTAGAAATCATACTCACATCAAGTCCGGACGAAAGTTGTGGATAATTGCACAGAAAGCGAGGCCGTCGCGCCAGGAGGTGCTCATGTTTGTGACTCGAACATCCTTATAGCCCTCGGTGACGCGGCGACACCATAGTTCTAGAGCCTTCGTACCACGGCGTTCTGACATGCTAAGCTATCTGGAAAGGAAAACAAGACATAGATCAGTAAATAAGTCAACCAGTAGCGGTTCTAAGCTTTACAATCATCGGTGTAACAAGTATCAGCGACATATTTGCATACAAGGCCGATCAGATATGGACTAGCCCATAAATCGCTACATGTTTATACGTTTGCTGACTTTGTTGTACCCCTTCGACGAGGTTCAATTGATTGTTTACACACAAACTCGTCTCGACTTTAGCTTCAAATACGATTGCTTGCTCGGTATCTCACCGTGAGCATATCAGATTTCAGACAACAGGGACTTGCGAGAGCGGGTGTGAAAACAGCACCCGTTTCTATTTGTACCAGTGCAAGATAAATTCTGTGGCACGTTGCACTTGAGTGATTTTGGTATTTAGTATTGATTTTAGTATAATTATTTATATGTAAAATTCGGAATATTAAAGAAAAAAAAATCTTTCTGACTGATTTAAATTTCTTAGCCCAATTGATTAAAATTTATGATTGTTTTCGTACGATTGATTTGCTAGTAATATAATACTACAGTCAACTATCTTTTACTCAATATTCTGAAACTCGATATTTATGCTTACTCGATAAATTTCAATATCCCATCAATTTCGCAGTCATTGCTCTCTCCCTAACTCGATATTTTCCAAATTCGATACTTGCTCTAATACTCGCTGTGTTTTGATTCATTATTCTATGTATTTTGACCTCGCTCAGTCGAATTAACTTTAGATAAACGCGCAGTAGTAAAATGAATCATTGAGATTCTCAATTATGATACATTGTGATGTGATTTGCAAAATCACAAGTGAATTTTTAGAAAATGTGAAAAAACTTAACTAATTTATCAATTGAACATTAACTATGAATACCAATTTAATCAATTTACAGCAAGTCGTGGCTAAATAAACAATAAGATTCTTGGGATATGTTAACGTTTTACCTACACAGCTAAAAAAAGTAGTGTAAATTTCCGTTACTATGATGCACATAAATGGAGCGTCATAAATCATACAAATTTACATTATAAATCATGTAAATTTATGAGACATGTCATGCAATATTCCATATATTGTATGCAACTTTCCACCTTTGTTTGCAACATTTCTTGCAAGCTGCTAGTTTACGTGAAAAGGAAGTTTACATGCGTGAATGTTTGCATGCATGGATGATTACATCACCAGTAAAATTCAGATTTTTTTAGTGTGTATACCTTTAGGTCAATTTTACCTCAGGGCACTTTGACAGACTAGAACTTTTTTATTTGGCCTAATTCTTTCATTATTGGATGTGTCTTCTTAGAATCTGTAATACTAGAGTAAATCTGATCCTGGATACTTGAAATATCTCTTCACAGCTAAAAAAAGTAGTGTAAATTTCCGTTACTATGATGCGCATAAATGGAGCGTCATAAATCATACAAATTTACATTATAAATCATGTAAATTTATGAGACATGTCATGCAATATTCCATATATTGTATGCAACTTTCCACCTTTGTTTGCAACATTTCTTGCAAGCTGCTAGTTTACGTGAAAAGGAAGTTTACATGCGTGAATGTTTGCATGCATGGATGTTTATTCTTCTTCTTCTTCGCATTTCAAGCTTATTGCGTATGGCATTATTAGCTTATTGCGTGCTCTCAACTTAGTGTTCTAGATGCACTTCCACAGTTATTAATTGAGAGCTTTCGATGCCTGTACCATTTTTGCATTAGTATAATTGTGTGGCAGGTACAATCATACTCTATGCCCAGGGAAGTCGTGAAATTTTCCAACCCGAAAAATTCCAAGACCGGACCGGGAATCGAACCCAGCCACCTCCAGCATGGTCTTGCTTTGTAGCTGCGCCTTTACCGACTGAGCTAAGGGAGGCCCGTGGATGCATGGATGTTTACATCACCAGTAAAATTCAGATTTTTTTAGTGTGTTGTTATTGAAAAACATACATTGTCTGTACCCTGGGGTTCCGTATCTCAATTATTTTTCAGTAGATATTTGAAATATCGAATTTTTTGCAAACTAAATTTAGTGCACTTCAAGTTACAATTATAAAACTGAATCCCATTGAACGCATTACAGGCAGCGCTAGATTATTACGCACTGCCAGTGCACAATTTCAGTTTTCTAAATTATATCATAACATGAGAAGCGAGCACAGCAAGTGCGGCCGAGTAATGAGTGTAACTTTCCGTTCATTTATATTTATACTTTTGATTTCAACTCATGCATCTTTTATGACCCGGGTAGCTTTCTTGAGATGTTCGATCAATACTCCCGAACGAGTCGTACCGGCCGCTCGGGCTACACTGAACCAATATGACATATTCCTGTTATGTGGAAATCTTATAAATTTGCGCTATAAGATAATCCATTGAAAATGATATGATTGAACATGTGTCAGGTAAATTCTATATGAATATCTGATACATTTTCAATGCTGATAATTTGGTAAGTTTTATATGATCGTCATATGATAAATGAAAATCGGTCAAATTATAATAATGAACTGAAATGGATTTGAAACCCATAAGCATAAGCTTTACTTTTTACCACAATATAATATATGTGTAACAAATCAATCTAAGTAAAGTTTATGTGATAATCACATGAAATTTACTTCTTTTTTTGACACATATATTTAATCGATTTCTAAAAATAAATCGAAAAATAAACATCAGGCAATGGGAGCTTTCACAGTTGTCTTTTTTTTATTGTAGCTGATTTGGGATTCGATCCAGAACTGTTGAGGTGTGAATGCATTCGGTGTCTGCGCTCGATTCCACTGGGCCACGGCTGATTTCAATATTGAGCTCGTTCAATTAGCACGAAGTAAGAACAGCTCTCCCGACATGGAATGTAGTGCAACGTTATGCTCGTTTTGCTAGAGTGAAGAAAAATAACAAATTTATGCTCCGTTTCGGTGGTTTCGTGTATTCAAATCTTTCTTAATGCTCCTGTGTGCAATAAAACAACGACTACATTATATGAGTTCATGGAACTGGTTCATGAAGTTCGGGTACTAGTGCTGGAATCTGAATTAGCCGTGTAGAAGGCTTACAATTATAATCTTAGCAAAGTAAATATTGCAGTAGAATCATTTTTTTTGATCTCAATACATTCTTTTCCGCAACCCCTTATCTAATGGAACAATAACAAACAAAGATTATTCTATACAGTATCATTGTCGTTAGCAATATTTAGTTCGACTAATCATTTTAATGAGTGTACGATAACATCGTTGAAAATTGTTTCAATAATTTATGAAGAACAATCATGTAAGATGTATTTAATTGGGAGCGATATTCATCCCAGAAAACCATGACAAAACAAATGTTTGCTGTTGGATTTCTTAAAAGGCAAATCAATATGACTATATAATGATTGGGATAGATCATTAAACCTCAAAAATCAAAGGAAGCTATTCCAATGAGATATACATGTTTTACTATACTGCAAACTTAAATGACTGTCCAATAGTTTCTACATGGATGTTAACACGCGACATATCAAAAAACGTCAAAAGTCGTTAAAAGCAATTCCAATAAAATATACATGATTATCTTATAAGATATATCTTTTAGTGAGCAATATTCATCATGAAAACAGGTATATTTTACTGGATTTTCTCATAGTGCAAACTTATATGATTTTCCATTAGTTTCTAGATTTCTGTTCTCTCCCATGACATATCAACAGTTTTTCACCATGAAATATATCAGACAATATTCAAATACATCTTACCTATCGCTAACCACATTCAAAGCAAAGTTTTATCAAGTACTAAGTATGTGAAATTACGATAGAAATCATTCCATATCGCAGTCATAGTTTATAAGTGATAATCCAATGGAATCTATCAATCATCACATAGAATGAATAAATCTGCTGACATTGCTATGTTATAAGATGTATCCAATAAACGGTACATGTCGATTTGTTTCAGTGTACATGCTTACAAAATTAAAGGGTTTGTGTCAGGTATGAAATTTAAGTGTGCGGCATTTGCAAGTTCAGCACCAATTTTCATTACCATCGCTCGAGCGGTGGTGGTTGGTTTAAGCATTAAAATCCGAAAGTTAAACACGGAAAGCGTTTCCTCATAACAAAGTCAATCCAAAACAGCGAGACATACGGTATTAGTCATGGAAAATCATACGCATCGTTAGCGGCACATGCTTACAAATATGGCACATGATAACACGAGCGTACAGTAGTGCAGATTGCCATGTACTCTGCTGCGGTTTCCGTTTTACGTTTCTGAACAAACATGCAATGTATATAGTCTGATGAATGGATGTACGTGTGTTGAGTAATGTCATCGCGAAGTCCTCAGCCGTTGCCCGTGTAAGTAGTTGAAGGAGTGATTGATACTTGAATAAAACCGATTGGTCAATAAACTTAAGAAAGTTATCGAGTGGGAGCTCAATCAGATAATTAGCATTTTAAACCGGATTAGATATGCAAATACAGGGAAGAAATAATTACAACGCCACGCCGTGTTACGGCGGTTATCCAATGTATTTCACAACTTAGAAATAACAACAAATTTGTTGTGATCGTAAAAGTTAAGGCTAAGAAAGAATGTTTGAATGAAAATTTGGAATTGTATGTTAACGTTTAAAAAAATCTTGAAATTGTGACCTCAAAATCTGCTTAGTTTTGATAGATGTTTTTCCTTATGCGGATACCATCACCGTACCAATTATCGCTCATGTTCTAATTACAGCACACTGGTGCTAAAAAGTGTGATATTTCAAATATGTATAGCCATTATTAAAGCCCCCCTATAGCCCAAAAGGGGTATTAAATAAACACCCACACACTTAGAAATAACTAATTTTACACGTGACGGAATCCATTTTTGACATAAAAGATGAGACGTAAACAAACATGTCATGTAAAATTAAGTGCTCCGAGACTGAACAGTTCGTTGCTCGACGAAAAGTACGTTTGATTGAGCTATATTTCGCGTCTGTTATGACTCAAATTAATGTCAAAATTGACGCTCGTATATGTCACTCTCAGAGCACCTAAATTTAAATGATTTTTTCTAAGTGTGCATTATATAAACATAGAATATGAAATCATAAAATGGACCTGCTTTTAAGAGCAATTTAACCCATTTTGGCTAGTTTGCGTTTTATGTAATTTTGACATATTTGGTCATTTTCTAATTAATCTTAATAAATAAATAACTATCTTTGACAATTTAGGTCCATTGTGGCGTTTTTTTATAAACACGCCCCAAAAGACCTAAGGCCCAACCCACTTTGGACCATTTCAGCGTTTATGAGACTATTGTTGGCGTAAAAGAGTCAATATGACGTACTTAACCCAATACCGAAGATTTGTTATTTTACATACACGCAAATAAATTCCTCTTACATCCAATGCAAGGTTGAATTTATTACATCCTCTACATATGTTTCATACAACAAATGTAACAGCAGTTCATGCAATGGACTGCAGCGTACACGCAAGTTTTTGCAGAATGCATATTTTCATATGAAACCTTCAAGAGATGATTCAATGCATTTGGGAAAACAAATTTTCATTTTCATTTTCATTTTGCAGCACTGGGGCAATGGGAGCGCAAGTCAATCCAAAGCCGAGGATAAAGGAAGGGTAATGGCTGAATAGTCTATGCGGACCACTTGAACGCCATGGGAAAAGGAAGGGATTGAAGAGGTCGGTTATTGGGGGGTTTTGAGGAAATTACACATAGTAGGGTAGAGCGCTACTTCGTCGTAATCGTCCATTTCCGTTCTATCGAACTGAAAAGATCAATAATAGCAATGATTTCACCGTGCACCAATTAATAATAGGTTTGTTCCGATGCGTAAGTTCATTAGCTACAACATAAATCCTATTAGAATGCATTGTATGAATATTTACGCTCATTGTTCTCAAAGCAAAAGAAGCGCTCCTAGCGAATCCCCCTTTTCTACGTTTATCTGTAGGACGAAGAAAATCTAATGGCGTTTCAATGCGTTATGACGGAATTGAAACTCTTAGGACGAATTTAGAATCAAGAAGCAGTATTAGATATTCAACAATATCTCAACAATTTGTGACTCTTTATCAAATCCAATGGAAAGGTGAATAAATGTAGAAGTCAGTCGATAGAAATATTATTATTTTTTTTGTTCAAACCCGTTCAAAAAAGAGAGATAAATCGGGGGTTGTCCTTAGTAGGACGGAAATTAGATTAAAAAAACCCTACTAGATTTGTGCTGCAAAATGTAAAGAAACCGAAAATCCATCTCCCACTGATTCATCCTTTCACATATATACCAAATTGATATTTTAAAGCAGCCAATTATCTAATAAACTAACGAAATTAAAATTGGCTCACTACTTGACTAGCCTATTGGTCCCAAGCAAATCGATTAACGTACCCCATTCTAGTCGAAATTCTAGTACTACACTATGTTTGTTTTGATTCGCTAAGTAATTTTGACAGATAAAATTAGGGGTTCGCGGATTTTCCTATGTTTCGAGGGGTGCATCGATTAGCTTTGACCGAAGATAGTACCAGAGCTGAACCAAAAAGTTGAGCACGTTTCTTCGGGACCTTCTGGTCTTAGAGTTATCTCTATGCTAATACCCCGTTCACATAACAGCGTATATCACGTGATATACGTTAAAAATGTCCAAAATTAAACTTGAAAGTTGTCGAGGAAATGCGCGGTGAAAGGATATTGCACAGCAGTCTGAAAAATTACAGAGAAAATCTACCCAAAAAAAACGACTAAATTCACGTAAAAAGTACCACTGAACTGTCATCCGATTGAGGTTAACCACGAAAGTGCAAAACCTTATTTAATGACAATTACTTTTGGTTTGATGCCATTCCAATCACAGATTGTGAGCCACGATGGAAAGATTTCTCGCGTAACATTTGGAAAGGGCCTATCAACTTTTGTAAACAAAACTTGTAATGTTCTTTCGCGCGAACCGAAATACGTCCACCCAAACCAGCAACACCTTCGGGTAACGGAAATTCTCCCCTTTTCAATAGTGCTGTTCGTTTGCTTGGACATTCTTCGGTTCGCGCGATAAAGCCCTTACAAATGTTACGCGAGATTTGTGAGTATGGATTCTACTCCTAAGTGTAATCCTAAGCTCAGCTCATTTCAGGCTTGCGAGCGAGGCTCTATCAAGCCTGCCACTGGTGACTTTCAATTTACTTTCAGTGTAAGGAGGTTCCCAACTGTTCGAAAATAATGTTTGTACCGGTTTAATTCGAAACCACACACGTTAGACCTCCCATTATTGGGAGAATCACAATAAAAGCAAATTGCGCAAATATGGGAATAAAACTGAATTTCTCCTGTGCATTTCACACTGTTTAGGCGCTTACGCAATAAAAACCGCGATATATTTGCTTCTTATATGCTGCATTCCATAAACCAGTAAAAAAAATGTCAAACTGCTCTTCGGTACATAAGTGAACTAAATTATTAGTGTACTAATGCACTTTGCACGATGCTTTAAAATTGCGTATTTTGTTCATTTAATAATAATAATAATAAATAAAATTTTAAGAGAAATATTACATTCCAAATTTACTTGTCAAAAAAAAACTTGTATTTATGTTTTTAGAGTTTGAAAAATGTCGAAAAAATGCAAGATCCTTAACAAATGGCATTCACAGACCCTTAGATGAAGATAAAATGCCCTGATCCGACTCCACCATGACATTTATAATTACTTCATTAAATTATCGCTGCAATACCAAAAACGTCAACAAACATTACATGTAGCGTCATTGCGGCTTCGGGTTGTTTTTGCTGACAGAGACAACACTTTATACATGCAAGACTGAGTTGTGAGGTTCCGCCGGTCGTTGTCGGACACTTCAGGGGAAAGTGGAGAAAACACGACACTATTGCCAACCCATCTCAACGCTCGCTACCAACGTATCTATACACGGTGGAATTGTGATTATTATTAGATGCAATCGACGGACCGTTGTGTTTGTATGAAATGATAAAGCATGTAAATAAGATTGATAAGCGAGAGACGCCCGTTATACCGCAAGCTAAGGGACAAACCGTAGGCAATTTGGTACGTGTCTGTCTGCGAAGTGCTCCGTGGTGCCCGCTATCACCTGTGAAGCGCCGGTAACAAACCGTGAGTGATTCAGGCTAATGATATGATGTATTAAGGGCAATAAACTTCTCGAAGATTTACTTCTTGTAAGAAGTTGGTTGATGGGAATATGAAGAGGCAAAAAAGGCACAACATTTAACAGTACAAGTAACCTCATCGGCGCGTCGTCGTGGTCCGTACCCATGGAAAGCGTAAAAAATAGTGAGAAATACGAGAACAACGAGCTTCTCATAACTACTCGCTGTTATTGAGTCGAGCGCTGTGTTGTATGATGATGATGGAAAAAAATACACAACACCCCAAGAAGACATAAATAAACAAGTAGGTATACCTACCTCAAACGCAAGCAGATCTAATGTTCTAGTGGCCGAACAATGGTCTGAAGTAATAAAGGCATATTTTTATGGTAAGCTGAAAGCTGAACCGACAAAAAAAACAACTAGACAACCTGTATGTTTCGTTACCTGTTTTTCTCCCAATCATGGCTCAGTCACATTTTACATCCTCGTAGAAAGCAGGAAGATCAAACAATTAGAGACTCTTATTTTGGGAATGTATTCATATTGTATGATAATTAATTATTTATTTAAAGCGGTAATAATTATTCGTTAAAGCGGTAGTGAAACTTGTTATTGGATTTTTTGTGAATGATTAATTTCAATTTTAGACATCCAATAAGATTAACATCCCTAATCCGATTAACAATGAAATACAGTAATGAGCCGATTTTGTCAGCCCCTCCGCGCATCAGACTCTTATCTTTCAATAATTTCACATCGTAATTACAAATTCAACAATATTAAACAACATTAAACAATATTGTTAAAAGGGAGGCTGACAAAATTGGGTCATTACTGTAGTGACTCAGCCAGAAGCTTATCAGTTAGGCATCATCAGTAAAACGTACCAGTAGCGTGAAGTGGAGCAAGATGGCTGTAGAGGCTAGGTGGTCAGTGGCGATATCTTGAATGTTACGCATACAAAAAAATGTATGGGTCTAAGGAAGCAAATTTCAATTATCATCGTGTTAGAAGGTTCATGAAGCTGATTTGAATACCTGCCATGCTTTACAATGTACCAATATGCACACTTAGAAAAATGCATGTAAATTTAGGTGTTCTAAGGCTGACATATACGAGCGTCAATTTTGACTTAAAATTGAGTCATAACAGACGCGAAATTCAGCTCAATCAAACGTACTTTTCGTCAAGTAACGAAATTTTCAGTCTCGAAGTACTTAATTTTACATGACATGTTTGTTTACGTCTCATCCTTTATGTCAGAGATGGATTCCGTCCCGTGTAAAATTAGTTTTTTCTAAGTGTATGGTCTAGTTGTTAGTTGTCGTATTAACAGGAAAAAAAAAGCTCTTCGTAGGATTCAGAACAAAGTTATGAAGATGATTTTGAAGTGAAGTACCAGGGAGACATGGTACAGTACTAACGAAGTACATACGCATAAATTACACGAGTGCAATATATATTTCCCTTTATATTCTCTTGATTATTGATGGATGAATATTGGTTCCAAACGACAACAAACCACAAACAGTTAATATGTATACAAGTTAGGCGACGGTTATTCATATCTGGATCATGAAAAAATTTAAATGATCCAGATTATGAAAATATCTCAAAGTCTGGGTTGTTAAAATGTTTTATTAGGACGGCACAGAATTTTAAAATGTTGGCTTGAATGCTAAGACTGAGAATAAAATAAATCTCAGATTAACATTCGAAGTTGTTAGTCGCACAATCTTATTATGCTATATTCAGTTGTAACGTGTTACAAGCGCTGTAACATGTTTCTCAATAGTGTTTTCACATACGATTTTGACAGCTCTGTATCACCTACTAGAAATTAATTACATATTCTGAATAACATGTTTCAAACTGCTCGAAAATGTAGACATAACCCCAGCACTGTGAACATTTTCCCTTCTGGCCTGTCATGCCAAATGTCATTTTGAACTAGCTGCACTATACAAATCCACTTTTTTTCATTGAAAAATTATCTACCATATGTGGAACTACCAGGGAAATTCATGCACACAGAGTTTAAATTACCGAAGTCGGTAAAATTTAACTGGGTTTTTAAACAGCTGAGTTTTCAGTAATTAACCCAGTAGTTTTTCCTTTTACTGAAAACTCCGTAAATCGTAAAATGTCTGAACTGTCAAAAACTACCGTTTAAGTCAGTAAATAAATTGCTGTCTATACCAGTAATTTATTTGTTTATCTTTATTTTTTTCAGTAGTTTTTCAGTATTGTATTTTAGCATTTTGATGAATAAGTCAGTAAATTCATCAAAAAAAAATATTTACTGGTAGTTTATGATTTATTTTTGGCTGCATACAATGGGTAGGATCAAATTGATTCAAATTTTTCACGGTTTTCAATTAGGGACAAGGTTAACATGTGTATCACTTCCTGGTGGTTCAGCCAGTTGGTGGCTCTCTTGGTGTACGGATTGCGTGTCCATGTCTGGAGCTCTACAACAGTGAATGTTAGTTAATGTTTTTGCTTAAAAATCAGTGAAATATCTGGAAGTCGATGCAGGAGTGCATAAACTGCCCAATTCTGCGGCAGTTTCAGCACTCCTGTATTGGCTTCCAGATGTTTCACTTATTTTCACCATAATGTTCACAAAGGTTTTCCAAGCGTTTTCTGTTAGCACGCAGGGATTTCTGAGGTAAAGTGCGTGGGGTGAAACAGAGGAGGATGACGCAAACAAGTTGACTTACTTTTGAGATCAGAAATTTTGGAATTTCGTGTGATGACTGTTCTGCAAAACATTATGAATACTGAAAACTCGGTACTCTCTTTTGATGAGTTTTAGTCATTCGCCGTGAATCTGTTATTTTACGGAAAGTTCAGTAATTGCAATTACCGTATTCAGTAGTTTGTCACAAAAGCTACTGAACATCAGTAGTTTTATTGAGAATAGCTGAATGTTCGGAATTTTTTGTGATTTGCAATTCGAAAACTGTAAAAAAAAATACCGAACAGGGAAGCCGTGATTAAGTGTGTGTACCCACACGCAATAGAGCTCACTCAGAAATACGCATAAAATTATGAGGCAAATTAATAACAAAGCAATGTTTCCCCAACAAGATGGTGTTGATCTTTGTTTACAAAAGAAGATACATCCCTTTGCCAAAGTAATCGAGAATTGACAAAGTAATCGAGAATTGACAAAGTAATGGAGACTTGACAAAGTAATCGAGAATTGTCAAAGTAATCGAGAATTGACAAAGTAATCGAGATTCACGGATAGGGATAGTGGAAATGCTCTAATATACGTTTGGTATACGCTATTTCAAAACTACCCAAACCTGGGCAGAATCCACCCAGATCGGTCAAAACTGATTCCAATAATGGGTAAACCAAGTTGAGAGTGAAAAGTTTACTCGGATTCAGGTCGATGATGTTAACTTGACAACCTGTTAATTCAAACACAGTTTAAGCAGAGTCGATGTTGTAATAAGGAGAAAATGTTGCGAACAAGCAGCACTGTTTGTGATTTATTTTTCGTCAGGGTAAAGGGCAATCAGATCTTTTTTGCGTTAGCATCGGATGACTTTCATTCAGAAGTAAAAAATGTCATGTCGATAACGGAGCTTCTGGGAGACAAAAACAATTATAGAACCTGAAAAATGTTCAAACAAGTGCTTGCCCAAGTAACCATTTTGGTTTTATATGGGTTCTGTAGATCATGATTTAGACTTGTAGAATGCTTTAAAACTCCAATAAAACTAGCAATGTTACATGGTTGGTATAAGCTATAAATACCACAATGTACTAAATAAAGCGAAGAAATGTTTGTAATCTAAAATTACTAAAATATTGTCAGTAATGAATGCAATACTTGTAGTTCACTAGCTGTGTGAACAATAATGTTTATTTACTTTGCTTGTTTGGTACCCCGCTTGACAATTCGATTGGTACTTCTGGCTTCACTCTTGGCGGGACTCTTATTATAACATTGACTCTGAGTTTACACAGGTAGACTCCGTCTCGACCAATCTGGGTAGTTTCGAAACAGTGTGTACTGTAACGATGTAATTTCAGATGGTGGGTCGATCTAACAAAAGAGACAGATTCTGCTGTCCATCACAACAACCTCTCTAGTGCTACTGTTCCCGTTGACTAGATTTTTTTTTTCAGATGAATGGTTTCGATTTATAATTTTTACGAGCTGGATCCGCATCGGGCGAGATTCTCGATTTCTACTAGTGGCAGCACACGTCGGAGAACGCTTCACAACAAAAATTGAACAGAACCTAGCGAAAGAGATGGATAATTAGCAAAAAAAATCCACGCGCGATCAGACTTACAATCAATTGGTTCACGCGGTTCAAACTTTTTTTTTTTCTTTGGTTTGTTTTTTCCGTCGATCTTGTTTTCCGTGATGAGCACCAATGCTACCGACGTGCCAGGAAGGCAGCTCCCACACCTGGACCCTACCTATCGACTCATCAACTCATGAACCGGGGACCAACGGCTTTACTTCCCATCCGAAGGAAGGCGTGATCAGAGATGTTATGCCTCAGAACATCCCGGCGGCGCCGACTGGGATTGAACCCAGGCCTGTTGGGGTGAGAGGTAATCACGCTTACCACTACACCACCGGCGCCGTTAGGTTCAAACTTTGTCAGATCTTTTTTATCGAGTTTCCATTTCCCAAAAAAATAAAAATAACGCAAATTATTCGGCGACGCCTTTTTTAACACTAACAGCAACGATAAACGATTACATACTCGTATTTATTTTAGTTACCTCGGAGAAGTAATTTGTGACCAGCACCGGTCCCTTTCAAATTGTCTTATTATTTATGATCAGACCCTTATTTGGCATTAACTTTGATTGTCAAAATAGCGTTTTACATTAATCTCGTGTTTACGTTTCAAACCATTCA
The DNA here is from genome assembly GCF_037179485.1 of Ochlerotatus camptorhynchus. NCBI lineage: Eukaryota > Metazoa > Arthropoda > Insecta > Diptera > Culicidae > Ochlerotatus > Ochlerotatus camptorhynchus. The sequence continues at coordinate 1,072,825 of NW_027040569.1, read as the reverse complement.
GAACGGTATTTTTTTGAAGATCAGCTCTTGTATACTTGGAATGATTAGATCTGGCAGTGGATACAGGGACTAAAGATGGTGCCAATGTTATCCAAACCGGTGTTGTATGCCTCCTTGATGGCCAGATATAATGTTTCTTTTCCACCACCGGAAGTTGCCAGTTTCTAGGCCCTGCACGTGGCTGCCGATATTGGTGAGCCTTCGTTTACAGTTTGCTTCCTCTATGGGACGGTGTTCTGCTGGGAAAGGTATTCAACCGAAACAGCATCAAGCAGATCGTGGCTCATTGATTTAGTTGAGATTAGATTTTGATTTGAATAAAAAAAAAGAAAAGTGCAAACGTGAACGACTCTACCGAGATGCAGTATAAACGCTAAAAGCAAATGTACAATGTATTCTTCTTTGCTAACAGTGCTAAATTGAAGCTGACTTAAAGCGAACGAATTATAATGAGTGCTTTGGCTTGGTCAGAGTACCAAGCCTGTAAAATGTGTGTCAATACTGTTACGACTGTTCCATTGTCAAAAAGCAAGCGATACGAAGCTTTCAAGCTTGGTACTCTGAGAATTAATTAAATCATCATAAGTTAAAATATTAGGATTTTTTTTTCTGACATGGCTAAATTCGTCTCTATTAAGGGGAGGTTCATTTAGATTTTGTCCAAAAAATCGATTTTTCTTTTACATAAAATAAAAACTACACATGTGTAGAATATATGTGTCGAAGGATATTCCGATACAATACGTATTTTTCGAGTTAAAGCGTCTCGAACGGACCCATGTCACGCCAAAAACTTTAAACGCGTTTTTCTCGGAACCATGTTTTGAGAACTCTTGTCAATGATAAGTCTTGTTTTATTCATCCGAATCACTTCATTCAAATATAGCTTTAAAGTGAATACTTTTCTTTACGGCTTATACCTATTATTGGCATGAAAAATTGTTTTTTTTTTATAATTTTCAAATGAGATCAAAGTAAAAAAGTAACTTCTTTTTAATGTCAAAAAAGTTAGGTTTTTTTCGTTAAAAATTTGTTTAGGTTAGGTATATGCCGTAGGAAATTTTATGTATTTTCATAATATATGACAGTTACTAATTTCAGTTTACCACGAAAGGCCCTATAATTGACAGGAGGAGACATTGTTTCGTGCGCAGAGGCCGACGCCATTTTAAAGCCGCCATTTTGAATTTTTTTAAACATAAAACAATTTGTAATCTTCAATGTATAACGCATTAAAACTCAATAGCACAACTTTTCGTTTTCCCAAAAAAATTCGCAAAGTTTGCACGATTTTCGGCCAAATCCAAATGAACCTCCCCTTAGGAAAACATATATGGTATCATTTTTTATTTTCTAAGCCAAATGACTAATAGACCAGATTCAACCTTCTCCAGTTTGCATTAAGCTTTGCATAATTGTATGTGAGAAAAACACTGTATTTAAAAAAATCCACCTCCTATAGTCATATCTTTCTTATCCCACAGCCAATTCCTTTTTTAAAAGAAACATTTAAATTATAATTTGGTTATGAAATACAATATATAAAATCATATGCAAATGAAGTAAATATACACATGATGTTATCTAAAACTCTCTAGAAAATATTGGATTGATCAAATATGAATAAAATACTAAATAACTCAAAAAACCAGACAGTCCCAGAAGAAGACCATTTATATATCTTTAGGGTTAAGATGAAGAAAATGGAGGGCCTCAGTAAAATTTCTTATAATTATTAGTTCTACAACTTTTTCCAATACATGAACCCGTTATTTCAAAAGCACAGAATGTTAGAATTTAGCTTAATAAAAGTTCTGGATTCAAAAGATACTCAGTAACATTTTATGCAATTTCTTAGAAGATATCCAACGTTTTAAACGCCAAAAAAGATGAAAAAAACGGCTTCACTGTTCTCTTAGAGACTAATATTGCTCCTAATTAAAATAAAGTTGAAGCTGACGAGTGTGATTCTCGATCCGGTGGGAAACTTTTTGGATTGGAAAATTTCTCAACTTCCTTGGGCATGGGTTATAATTATTCTTGCCACATCATGTATGGTTGTATGGTTGGCTTAGAAAGCTCTCAATTAGCAACTCCCTCCCCTTGGCTAGTTTTTGCACCTTGCTGTTGGTGGGCGGGCTTAATTTCATGCTTTATAGTGGAGTGTTCGAGACGGTAGGTTTTGGGCCGGCGTTGCAGGTTCATGCCGCTATAGAATGGCGCCATGGGCAGGCAATGGGGATTACTAAGCTTCCCCTCTCTGATAAACCACTGCATGAGAGAACCAAAGATCTAGTCTAGCAGTGATAGTATCACACTTGTTACTCCTTTGATTGAGAGCCGCGTCGTAGTACGTTTACGTATAGGCACTGACGTTAAGTGTGGTACTGGCGGGTTTTGCCGCAAATCACTCTTATTTTATTTATTTTTACACAGATAGATTTATTTAGGTTTGCAAGGGAATTATACTGTTGAAATATTTCAGAAAGTGCCCAACAGTGCTCCTTCTATTTGCGTGACAAGCTTTCATTGTTGTTTTAATTGAATTATTACTCAGAAAACAATGTTAAACATCATTTTTGTACATTGTATTGTAACTAATCTTATATGTGCTTCATTTTGATTTGGGATAAGTGTTTGAACTATGGCTCGGGATTTCCACTGTGGCGTGCTTCTATTGTGACATACCCATACGTATTTTTGTGGTGCGACATAGTGGAAGCGTGTGAGCATAGTTGGAGCATATACCCTATATAATTTAAAAATCAGCTAGGAAACTAACTTCAAAATGAAGCATTTTAGTCACATGAAGGTGTTACCTGGGTCGAACTAAGATATAATAAATAGGTATAGGCCAAAATCAAAAGTACTTGAAACACGTTTTATTTTAAATTACAAGCACAAGTGCAGGTACTTAATAAAGCATTATGATTGATTAGGTGAATTAGAGCTTTTAATAATTTATTAAATTGGACTAATGAGATATCATAATCATCAAATGAACTTAAATAAGAAACTTCAGAAAGTCTAATGACATTTCATTTTCATTTTCATTTTGCAGCGTTTGGTGGGGCAATGGGAGCGCAAGTCAATCCGAAGCCGAGGATAAAGAAAGGGTAATGGCTGAATAGTCTATGCGGACCACTTGAACGTCATGGGAAAAGGAAGGAATTGAATAGGTCGGTTATTGGGGGGTTTTGAGGAAATGACACATAGTACTAGATTTGTGATGCAAAATGTAAAGAAACCGAAAATTCATCTCCCACTGATTCATCCTTTCACATATATACCAAATTGATATTTTAAAGCAACCATCAAAATAAACAGTAGACAATATATGAAAAGGCTATTTGCCAGTTGCTTTAAAGGCTAGTTGCCTCCCTAAGCGGACCCCCCGCATCCTAACTCTTTCGTTAATCTACTTATTGTTATTAGGCTGTCTAAATTTTCTTATTTAAGTTCATTTGATGAGTATGATATCTCATTAGTCTAATTTAATAAATAATTTAAATCTCTAATTTACCTAATCAATCATAACTCATGCTTTATTAAGTACCTAAACTGCTATGTAATCTAAAATTTAACGTGTTTCAAGTAATTTTGACTTTGATCTATATTTATTATATCTTTGATCGACCCAGGTGACACCTTCAAGTGACTAAAATGCTTTGCCGACTTCGGATTCAACGCGCCTACGTCTACGGAGCTTACGCAGAAGTGATATGCAATTCGGTAGAGCTTGTCAAACACTTTTGAGCTTATGTAGTATAGAATTTGTTCGGTGCGGTCGCGAAACCTTGAAATGATTGATACGTTCTTTAAATTAACTAATTTGATAAAAAGCTCAGTAGTAAATAAGTAGAATATCTAGGGAGGAAACCAAAATTAATCAACTTGCCAACATAGGCTATCACATTTATTTTGGTGGCACTCTTTAAATGATAATAAGCCTTTTTTTCTCGCTTCGGTTGTCTCGCACGGCTTTTGGAATTCGCGCGGTTTTCGTAACTTACATAATTTAGATATTTCGTTCGAAACGGATTTACTTATTCAATCGGTTTACTACGCGGATGTATCTACGTGCACACGTCACAGCATTTTTTTCTATAATTATCTTGAAACAGTACACACGGAAACCAGTGTTCAAGCGGCCAACATAGGCTAGTCCTTCTGCTGTATTGTCAAAGATAGATGCAAAATTTATTCAAATGGGTCAAGTTTTGAAAACTAAGCTGTCACGCAGCTCCAGCTTGATACCCAATAAAAAAAAAGAAAGCTCTCAATTAACAATAACACTAGAAGTGCTCAAAATGTACATGCGTTGGGTTACACAATCAATAGGGGAAATGGTTCTAATGTTGGCCTATGGATCTAAGATTGGGCCCATCGCTAAAAATCTGCTATTTTTCAATTTTATCTAGATTGGGACCGTACTAATGGATATTTTTGGTCGCTATTGTAAATTTAGTCGATTGCTGAATTTATGTATGGGCCCAAATTAGGGGAATTTAGGCCGACATTATATCCATTTCCCTATCTAGCATTTGTAAGGCGAATATTTCTACTGATTTAAAACTTTTCTAACAATAAAAACCCTAATACCAATGATACGCCTTCCTTTTGTACAGTGAAGGTCACCATCCAATATGATTTGAAGTTTGACGATGCCACACCGCAGCTGCAACCAACGACTGATGACTAGTATTTATCGCAAAAGAACTAGCACAGCAGTGAGAATTCATAGCTTTTGCTCAGCTGTTTAAGCTGCTCATTTACATCCATTATACCCATACACGGTAATTGAGATACGGCACAAGTAGAGGTATCTACCTTAATAGTTGTAGTAGTATTGAACAACGTGTGATCGTAGGCATTGGATTCGCCAAATTCGTCAAATAGGATCAAGGCTCTAGAAGGCAATCTGCTGCTCTGCAGAAGCATTATCCGAAGCTGCCAGTATGTACTTTAATGTAAGTGAGGATCTCTTTTCATACGTTTTTTGCTGCTCATCAACTCTACCATTGGAAGGTGATGATGGCCATCATAACTGAGTATGTGCAGGCGCGCGCGCTTGTTGCAATGAATGACATCGTCGTGATCTTTTGAACGTTCACAACTGGCTGCACAGTGTACAGACCTCGCAGAGTATGACAGTGCGCAGAGACCTCGCCGTAGCACGACGGTATATAGTTTCATTGAGAAAGAGAGTGACTCTTGGGCCTTATAAAGCAAGATTACCTGCGCAGAATCGACGTTCAATAATGTTGCCTTGCGCACCCAGTCAGGGCTTAACGTCTGCCTGTTGTGGCCCCCCGATCGTCGGTGTTTATAAACGGTTTTGCGTAATCGAATCAGAGATAGATAGGCAGCGAGTGGAACACCCATTTTTTACGAAATCAATTCATCAAATGTGCCAAAGTCGCACAAGTCTTGGGAGCGAATGGTTAGGATCAGCTTAGTAGTTAAAAGAAGGGTGCCACATGAAACGTTGTTCAATTTTAAATCATAGTTTTTTTTGTATCGTGAGTAAACAGCAACTGGTTTGAAATATTTCCGTAAACAAGTCATATATAGGACTTTATACCCAAATGAAGCTACTTTTCAAATTAAAGACTGTCTGATGATTAGTTTTTTACAACATTGGTTTAGCAGAGCGGCACTATGTTTGAAGGATCATGTGAGATACAATGTATAATGCCATAAATGGTAAACGATAATACGACTTCAATTTAATTAATCATATTACCGACTAGTTTTGAGACGACCTTCTACCAACAATTTCAAGAAAATGAAGCAATCCCTGGTTTTTTTTATCTTAGCATAAATAAGACCTTATTTTCTCGGGTTCTTGTCGCACCATTTCAAAGTTTTTTTTTTTAATGTAGAATCAAAAAGAATTAATAAAAAAAATGATTTGCGTTATTCAAACTACAGAATAGAGCTTAGATATTTTGGACCTGAAATTCGCTTCACATCACAGAGGGACGAAATAAAAAAAAAGTGGGGTATGGCCATTTGCGACGAAACTATTGGGTGTAGCCCTTTGATGTCTTCTAAAATGTTTGTTCAATTTTTAAGTACATTATTTGAGTGGTGAAATTTTTTGCTCAAGGTGGGTATACACTAAGATAAAAAAAAACTTTTTTATGTCTAGTTAAAATTGATGAACATCTATGGAAACATTGTAGATTACATCATTTTAAGAAACTTTGTACAGTACGATAATTTTCTATCGCTCAACTGGACGAAGTTATAAGGTCAAAATGGAGTACAAACGATAGTACCCCCTTAAAAACCGTTTTTACCATAACTTTTTTGTTTGAATTTTCTAATTTTTTCAATGTTCTACAAAGTTGTAAGTGCATTGAAAATAAATATTTTTGCTTAATAAAACAAATTGCTGCATCATTATATAACGGATTACCGTCCGTTTTTTATATGTTTAAGCACTATCTTTTGGTGGGTATATCTTGCAGGTTAGCAGGTATTAGCAGCTAATCTCAACGTTATCTTGTTCAGCAACTTATACTCTATTGTTTCATATACAATTCATAGGGGGATCCAACGGGATGCCTAATGAATTTTCTTATAAAGTACCTCAAAGTTTTGTTACGTTTTGCTGTTTTCATTACCATTTTTACAAGTATTTACATTAGGGTGGCTCTCACTTTTTTTTTGATTTCGTCCCACTGTGCACATATTGGAAAATCGATCTACTAGAAGTGTTCCGAAAAGAAAATGATTTGAACATATGATTTATGAGATAAAGCTAGATGAAGGACTAGGAAATTTAAAGCTTTTTAGCCGGAAAATCACTACATTATATCTTTGAATAGAGATTACTTCGCAATCAAACAAATTATGTGTATTCATAACCCACCTTTTTGAAGGTATTTGAATGAAGAATTTGATTATAACTAACTAAAGTAAATAATCAGATTATTGGAAGGTATCCAAGTTATCCTATGTATCCAAGGTCCTTTCATATCGCTCGGATTTTGTTAATTTTAAGATTTTGGCCTGAATTCCCTCTATATATTCGAAAACCTATTTACTAGATGTGTGAAGATATCATCTGGTCGAGTGAGTACAGGCAATTTTGAGCAATACAGCCGGAAAATCACTATATCTTTAAATATTTGTAATATATGTGTATTCTTATCCGGTATTCTGCAGCATATTTGTAGAAAATGTAATTTCATGCAACTTTCGTAGCGACACCATTTGAATAGCTCTTTATTTTACCATTTACCAGCCATTTTTTGGCATTAAATTAGGGTTCTTTTTTTTTATTCCAACTTGATTTTTTGTCAAAATTATGCCAGTACATCGCTAACATAGGAGCGTTTCCTCTACTGATTAAACCGTTTTACGAGACGCTACTGATCAGCCTACATCAGACAGTTCTATGCAAACTTGCAAACTTACAGTTACTTACAGTGCTACTTTTCGAAATTATGAAACTATGAGATATTATAATAAGATTTTTTTACATGTAAGATACAAGAAGAGGAGGTAGAGTTTGTGTATGACATATAAAACCTGTTAGTTTTGCTTTCAATACTTTTTTTCCTTGATTTTGTTTTCCGTCGATTGTTCGCTGATGACACAGGCATTTCCGCAAAAGGAAGAAGTCTTCGTGTTATTTGAATGTTGAAGATACAGATCTCCAAAATCTCATGGAATCATATATTCGTATAAAATCGAAGAGTATCACTGCACAAAATGAGCCTAAATCTTGTTTTGGTATGTCAGAAAAAGCATATAGCAATACAAGAGGCCTAAACAAGAGAAACGCAGTATTGAAAGTTCTTCAAATCTTCCTGGAGTTTAAATCTTAAAGTTCTATAAGTCACATAATATTTTGTGGAATACAAAGATGTGTTACCAAAATATTTATGAATCTTCAAATTGTCATGACGATTTTTTACAGGTTAATCAAAATCTTGTTCGATGTCCACTCAGAATTTTTGAGCATTTTGTACTTCACGGAGACTCATAATCTCATTCAAAATTATTAATTGTTCTTAAAAATAACATTTTTGGATTATCCAAATCATACCGCATATATGATCTTGAAGTTCTGGAGACTCAACAAGGTATACAAAGATTCTACTTAATAAAATAGGGGCCTCATAGCCTAGTCAGTAAAGGCACGGTATTACCAAGCCGGAGGCGGTGGGTTCGATTCCCGGTCCAGTCGAGGGAATCTTTCGGGTTGGAAATTTTCTCGACTTCCCTGGGCATAGAGTATCATTGTGCTTGCCACACAATATACAAAATTCATGCATTGGTATTGGCATCGAAAGCTCTCAATTAATAACTGTGGAAGTGCATTTAGAACACAAGTTGAGAGCACGCAATAAGCTAATATGCGCTGAGCAATAAGCTTGAAATGCGAACAAGAAGAAGAAGAAGACTTAATAAAATAATGGTTAAACCTTCGTGAAGCCCCATAATATCATTTGGTTTGGTAGGTTTTCCAAAATGCCTGGAGTTCAGATCTTTATACTTTTTTTTTATTATAGCTACACCAAAATATTTTTTTAAATAATAACTCTATAAGCTATCGTGGTAGGAATAATGGCAAAATCACTGTTTGCCCCTTGCACGAGTAGATTGCGAGTGAGAGCAAAATGTGCAATAATTTTGAAGATTTTTTGATACTTTACCATAGTGAAAGACATAATATGAATGTTGTAAAGAGATGTGTAGATGAATGTTATATAAAAATCATTGATTTCAAGTAATGCAAGTTTTATAAAGCCTTAAAGAATTCTTCAAGACCAAATTATGGCCTACAAGACTATGATAAAACTAAATTTTCTACTTGGGATGAGTATTTATGATCTTCCCCAGTGCAATTTGGGTTTTCCCGCATTTTTCCCGGTTTTTTCCCGGTAAATCCGAATTCCCGACTGGATGGACACCCTGCAATTTGTATTACTACAATTGTAAAACGGTCTACACTGATTGACGACAATTAAAATAAAAACTAGGGTAGAGCACTACTTCGTCGTAATCGCCTATTTCCGTTCTATCGATTAGAAAAGATCAATAATATCAATGATTTCACCATGCACAAATCAATAATAAGTTTGTTCTGATGCGTTAGTTCATTAGCTACAACATAAATCCTACTTGAGCGCATTGTATGAATATTTACGCTCATTGTTCTCAAAACAAAAGAAGCGCTCCTAGCGAATGCCCCTTTTCTACGTTTATCCGTAGAACGAAGAAAATCTAATGGCGTTTCATTGCATTAGGACGCAATTGAAAATCGTAGAACGAATTTAGAATCAAGAAGCAGTGTTAGATTTTAAACAATATCTCCACAATTTGTGACTCTTTATCAAATTTAACGGTACGGGTAAAGGTAAAGCGTGGGTTGTGCTTAGTAGGACGGAAATTTGATCAAAAAACCTATATGGCATTTCAAGATATTTTCTTATTGCTTAGAGCATATTGGCTTTTTGCCTGTTCTCAACTGCCTGCACTGCCACATATAAATTGCCTTTAACATCATATGCCTAAGGAAGTCGAGAAGTTTTCCAACCCGAAAAATTAATAGACCGGACGGGAATCAAACCCTGCCGCCTCCAGCATGGAATTGCTTTGTAGCCTTTACCAACTGATCTAAGAGGGTATAGTTTGTACTCTTTGAAAAATAAAAATAAAAATGTATCTTCAGTATCTCCAGTTATTTATGTCCTTGGATGTATAAATTCTGAGTAACGTTATAAACCACCCTTACATCATGAGATATTCTATTGAATTAAAGCGGCCTAGCTTTTCTGAAACATCATTTTAAAATATTCATGCATTTTAATTTGAAATACAAATTTACTTGAAAATGATTAATATTCAAATCCTAATAAAAATACGGTACATACAACGAATTACCATATAGTTGTATATAGGAACCTAACGCTTCTAACGTACCACAACTATATGAGCGTTTACCCTATACAATATTGCGGATTAACGCAATATTGTGCATAAATTTACATGATATAGGGGAATTTACGTATTCTCGGCAACCTAAGCAGCGACCTTCTTTCTATAGCCTTTTTCTCTATGGAACGCACACATATGCAGTATTGGTTTGTTTACAATCTTTTGCTGCCAGCTGCTCTAACAATTTCAGTCGAAAGAAATGTCAAAAACTGTTTTGAACCGCTTTTACAAAGCTCCAATCTTCTCTAGTGAGAGCGAGTATTGTCGGCAACCAGTTTTTCTTCGGCAACCGTTCCATTTGAACTGCATGTAAATCTGCTGTTCTATTATCGGCAACTCGAAATCAGCTACAATTTGTAGTGCGTGTGTTTCATTTCAAGAAAACCCTGCTAGATTGCTTTTTCTCAGTGGTAAAAATATAGTCAAATTGAAGCTGAAAGCATAAAGAATCGTTTGCATGCATTCAGCGAAGTGTTTTCGTAAGAAAATCCAGTGAAAATAGTGTTTCAATTTGGGTTGCCGAAAATAGTCTGTCATGCCGAAGCCGTCATTTCCCCTATTGTATAAAATTACGCCAAATCTAGCGTTAATAGCATGTGCGCTATATCGCAGAAATTAATATGATTTTTTCATACGGTGTAGTTTTTTATCCGTTTGAAGTAAGTGATCCATTGCTTTGGATACGGGATAAACAAATACAATTTATAAACCCGAAGTGCTTCTAGAATCTTACAAGTAGGCTAAAAAATTACTGTTCTGAATATCAATCTCTCCTTATCTCGATGGTCCCTTCAACATCGAGAAATGAAAAGTTGACTGTAGTTTGAAACGCTGGTATGAATAAGGATTGAGAAATATTTCCCTGAATTTAATGAAAATTTCCTAAGATTCCCTGAGTTTCCAGGTAATAAAATGAATTTCTTGAGACCCCCCTGATCATACAATTATCTATCCAACTGCTTGCGATATCAACACTTGATGATTGCAAGTTTTTTGGGTTAAAATTACCCGTAAATTTTGAATGTTAAATTACACCAACATACTTCCACGAGCAAAAATGTGCGCCCTACAACTCTTCTGAAGATTACTTTTTTTTAATTTGAAACAAAAAAGTTGCACCCTAATTTTTCAGAAAAATTGCTCTAGCATGTAGTTGGATATACGGTGTATACAGCAAAGTTGCTTAAAATAATTGTTTGTACAACTTTTCAGAGGAATGTAACGACATATAACGTGGGTAGATCACTTTTCGTGGTACGTAACGGGATGTAAGATCTACCACCGATTCCTAGTCCTGACTACTTCAAACTAGGAGAATAGGATTTTTCCGTAATCAAAGGAACACAGTCCATGTTACTTTTTATGCCTTGTTAATAGTAATAAGTCCTCGGGTTGCCTGGACCGAGGATGATCTTGAAACAAGGAAAAAATAGTTTTTGTAATCAAAAGAACACATCTTAGCCCTTTTTTACTTTGTATGCCTTGTTGATAGTGACAAAACTCGGCTTTGTCCACCAAGGATGATCTTGAAACAATGAAAAAACGAGTTAGGTAGTTATTTTTCATCTACGCGATTTTTTAAAATTATAAACAACTTGTACGAGCACGCCAACTCCCTAAAATTAACAGAAACGGAATATTGTATTCCCGCTAAATTGCCTATACTATCACCCGCTAAATTGCCTATACTATCATCTCAGTTTGGATCCCATCTCATTGTTCAATTCCGGGTAATGAGAAAGCAGACTCGCTGGCTAAGGTGGGCGTTATGGAAAGCGGTATTTTTGAGCGACAAATCGCCTTCAACGAATTTTTCTCCATTGCTCGTCAGCAAGTCCTCATCAGTTGGCAACAAAAATGGACAGATAGTGATTTGAGAAGATGGTTACATTATATTCTTCCACAGGTGTCGAACAACCCGTGGTTCAAAGGGTTGAGCGTGGGCCGCGACTTTATACGCCTTATGTCAAGGCTTATGTCCAATCCCTGTTCGTTAGACTCGCATTTCTATCGAATTGGGATCTCAGGCAGCACTTTATGTGCTTGTGGCAGTGAATCATGATATTGCGCATGTTTGGTTACACCGTATTGCCAGATCTGAGATGTCCACATCCCTCAGGGCCCGAGGAAAACAACTCGAGATACCCGTTAGAGTTTCTTGGCGAGCCGGGATCTCGAGTATATGAATTTAATTTATGTATTTCGATTTGAGGATTTAGTAGTATCTTGTCTTCTTGTGTTCCTCCAAGTTGAAACGTCAGCCCCCCTTCGGTGTTCCACCATAGTCCGTCTTTTGTGTTTCGGTACATTTTCTTCCGTCCGCTTAGTTCGAGGTCCTAATCACTTCCCAACTAACATTTTCATAAAACAGCAAAAAAGGTTATCTTCCATTTAATTCCACTTAATTAATTTTGGTATCCATGACAGATACGTATTTCGACTACAATGTGCAGTCTTCATCAGTGTCATTCCCACTAAAGAACTTATCAAAATCTAACCCCCTTAAGTACTCATCCCCTAGGTATAAAAGTCAAGATCACAGGTATATAAATGAAACTACAATGTGTTGAATCGGAACCTACCTAACTAATTAAAACCAAAGATTTAAGTAAGCTAAAGGAGAAAAATCTATTCAACTCTCTAATAAGGAAAATCCCAAAGGCTTGGTAGCCATCATAATGAAGTAATGAAATTGGGTTGTTAGCGGAATGCTTTAATAAAACAGCAAAAAAGGTTATCTTCCATTTAATTCCACTTAATTAATTTTGGTATCCATGACAGATACGTATTTCGACTACAATGTGCAGTCTTCATCAGTGTCATTCCCACTAAAGAACTTATCAAAATCTAACCCCCTTAAGTACTCATCCCCTAGGTATAAAAGTCAAGATCACAGGTATATAAATGAAACTACAATGTGTTGAATCGGAACCTACCTAACTAATTAAAACCACACATTACTTTTCCTTATTAGAGAGTTGAATAGATTTTTCTCCTTTAGCTTACTTAAATCTTTGGTTTTAATTAGTTAGGTAGGTTCCGATTCAACACATTGTAGTTTCATTTATATACCTGTGATCTTGACTTTTATACCTAGGGGATGAGTACTTAAGGGGGTTAGATTTTGATAAGTTCTTTAGTGGGAATGACACTGATGAAGACTGCACATTGTAGTCGAAATACGTATCTGTCATGGATACCAAAATTAATTAAGTGGAATTAAATGGAAGATAACCTTTTTTGCTGTTTTATTAAAGCATTCCGCTAACAACCCAATTTCATTACTTCATTATGATGGCTACCAAGCCTTTGGGATTTTCCTTATTAGAGAGTTGAATACATTTTTCTCCTTTAGCTTACTTAAATCTTTGGTTTTAATTAGTTAGGTAGGTTCCGATTCAACACATTGTAGTTTCATTTATATACCTGTGATCTTGACTTTTATACCTAGGGGATGAGTACTTAAGGGGGTTAGATTTTGATAAGTTCTTTAGTGGGAATGACACTGATGAAGACTGCACATTGTAGTCGAAATACGTATCTGTCATGGATACCAAAATTAATTAAGTGGAATTAAATGGAAGATAACCTTTTTTGCTGTTTTATTAAAGCATTCCGCTAACAACCCAATTTCATTACTTCATTATGATGGCTACCAAGCCTTTGGGATTTTCCTTATTAGAGAGTTGAATAGATTTAGCTTACTTAAATCTTTGGTTTTAATTAGTTAGGTAGGTTCCGATTCAACACATTGTAGTTTCATTTATATACCTGTGATCTTGACTTTTATACCTAGGGGATGAGTACTTAAGGGGGTTAGATTTTGATAAGTTCTTTAGTGGGAATGACACTGATGAAGACTGCACATTGTAGTCGAAATACGTATCTGTCATGGATACCAAAATTAATTAAGTGGAATTAAGTGGAAGATAACCTTTTTTGCTGTTTTATTAAAGCATTCCGCTAACAACCCAATTTCATTACTTCATTATGATGGCTACCAAGCCTTTGGGATTTTCCTTATTAGAGAGTTGAATAGATTTTTCTCCTTTAGCTTACTTAAATCTTTGGTTTTAATTAGTTAGGTAGGTTCCGATTCAACACATTGTAGTTTCATTTAAGGTTACGGTATGTAATGTGGGTCTAGTCCTTTCATTCGGCCTATCACGCAAATAAACAATTAATTAAGGAATATTACACAAAAAATAAGGAAAATATTGATCACTGATGGTTGATAAATGTGTACCACACACAAATCAATTTATATCACAACATTTCAATACATTTTCAGCTCTCGTAAGTAATAAAACTGGTTGAGAATATCACAATGTTCGGAGTTTTTAGCCGCCATGACTTATAAGGTTAAGATGGGAAGGTTGACTGACGATCATCAAATGGCCTGATTATGGCATTTATTGATTGGAATTACCTGATAATACACACTAGACGTAAAACTTACAGTTGCTGTTTGAATATTTTATGTTTATTTTAATTGTTTAACAACGTTTTCACAAGTAAAACATGGACCCAACTTTAGGGACACATTTCTTTTCTATGTTCCTAACTATGGCCCATGAAATTCATTTGACAGCATATAGCAATAAGAGTAACGTCAACAATGTTGTTTTGCATTTGGATGATAAGGAACGAACAGGAAGGGAGATTTTTTCTGCCAAACCTGTATAATGAACATCACAATGTTCTGATTTAGATATTCTGCGGTCAAAAGACGATAAGCGAAATTTTTAATTTTTAATTTTTAAATTGAGTGATTTAATGTAGTTTTCGTAAAATTTTCTCTAAGAAATGTTTTGAGGAATGAAGAGCATTAAGTTAACAGTGATAGTGATAAAAAAAAATACATCAGAAAACGTTACCAAGAGCGTTTTTTTGAGGATCAAACAAGATAGGACGAAGTTGCATCCATAAATAGACCCAATTTGGGGACAATAGACCCATATTACATACATTTCCCTCGTGAGTTATTGTCTTAAAAAAAGTAAGTTTTTCAACTTTTCGTGGTTTCTGATAGCAAACGACATGATAAGCATATCTAAGCATACCATTTAGCAGTAGAATATCGTTTGCAGGTAAATTCATTGATGAGTTATGATTAAAAACGTAATCGATGGCTGCATATTAGACCGAGGTTAGGGACGTATACCCTATATACCTGTGATCTTGACTTTTATACCTAGGGGATGAGTACTTAAGGGGGTTAGATTTTGATAAGTTCTTTAGTGGGAATGACACTGATGAAGACTGCACATTGTAGTCGAAATACGTATCTGTCATGGATACCAAAATTAATTAAGTGGAATTAAATGGAAGATAACCTTTTTTGCTGTTTTATTAAAGCATTCCGCTAACAACCCAATTTCATTACTTCATTATGATGGCTACCAAGCCTTTGGGATTTTCCTTATTAGAGAGTTGAATAGATTTTTCTCCTTTAGCTTACTTAAATCTTTGGTTTTAATTAGTTAGGTAGGTTCCGATTCAACACATTGTAGTTTCATTTATATACCTGTGATCTTGACTTTTATACCTAGGGGATGAGTACTTAAGGGGGTTAGATTTTGATAAGTTCTTTAGTGGGAATGACACTGATGAAGACTGCACATTGTAGTCGAAATACGTATCTGTCATGGATACCAAAATTAATTAAGTGGAATTAAATGGAAGATAACCTTTTTTGCTGTTTTATTAAAGCATTCCGCTAACAACCCAATTTCATTACTTCATTATGATGGCTACCAAGCCTTTGGGATTTTCCTTATTAGAGAGTTGAATAGATTTTTCTCCTTTAGCTTACTTAAATCTTTGGTTTTAATTAGTTAGGTAGGTTCCGATTCAACACATTGTAGTTTCATTTATATACCTGTGATCTTGACTTTTATACCTAGGGGATGAGTACTTAAGGGGGTTAGATTTTGATAAGTTCTTTAGTGGGAATGACACTGATGAAGACTGCACATTGTAGTCGAAATACGTATCTGTCATGGATACCAAAATTAATTAAGTGGAATTAAATGGAAGATAACCTTTTTTGCTGTTTTATTAAAGCATTCCGCTAACAACCCAATTTCATTACTTCATAACATTTTCAGTTTTGTAAGCCAACTTTTCCAGCGTTGTGCTGTAAAGTAGCTGAAAAGAAGCTGCAGATACAGCTACAAGCAAAAGCTTAGCAAAAATAGTTTTGGAGAGCGTTTACTCAACTTTCTCACAACCATTATTCAATTTGTCAGTCGCACTGAATAACATCAGCCAATAAACGCTAATGTCACTTCTATACACACACTAATCAACTTTCCACTTGTAGCTGCAAAACAAAGCTAACAAAGTGAATATATTACCCATTTGATGGCTTCTACACAACCAACAACTCTTGATGAATAACATGAACATCAAAAGTGCTTTTTCAACAACTAAACAACCTGTACTCAGCTTATAAACTGTGTTAGAGCAACTTCGGAAGCATTTTCACAGTCAACTAGGTTTATTTTTAGACGTGTGCAGTTTTACAGCTATTACTCTGCTCTTTTATAACTAGTCGAGAAAAGTGATTCATGTGCACTATTATAAAGCCTCTACTCAGAGATTTTGTTGTAGAAGGGAATGTTGATTTGTTTACATAAGTTCAAAGTGTTGGCGTAGCACAGTTGGTAGTGTCAAGGTTTGCAAATGAGGTCGTCTCGAGTTTGATTCCAGGTTTCGGTGCAGGGTAAATAATTTCGTGATGATTTGTAACTAATTTCGATAAATTTGATTTCACAGCAAAATAAACTCAATAAATTCCTTCATAAAAAAAGCGTAAACAGTATTTAACCCGGCTTCAAGAGAAAGCTGTGTAGTGATTATTGGACAACAAGGAAAGGTTAAATAAGCGCCTTTCAAGTTCAAGTTCAGCTGTATAGAAGCGTTAATGGATATGCAATAAGAGCTTCTCGCGACCGTTCCAACAGCCATAAATAGCTGACTAAGTTCGCCAGATTAGGTTGTATAGAGGTTAAGTAAAGGTTTCCTCATATCGTATAACGTTTGAATACAGCTTGAGACTGTATAAATGAACTGAGTAAAGCGTTTACATTGTGAAAATTGTTAGTTGGGTTACTCATACAGTACCATAGTGCAGCCCTAAATCTTGTGTTCTCAGTTCACAGCACTCCATCATACTGTTTACCAATTGTTACCCCTAATCTCGAGCAAGCTGCGAGTAATTGGCCCCACTCTACTAATCTTAGTTTTAAGTAATTTTGTTAAACAAAAACTGAATTTCGGCTCCGCAAAGCTACTGTTAATGAGCCTGGACAAATTATCGAATTATACAAAAAATGTAATGGATTTCAGTAAAAAAAAGTATTTCATTGAAAAAATGCTCTTAACTTCAAAAAGAAAATTCCATCGTATTGAATTTTTTTTTTCTTAAATGCGTTTATTTTTCCAGGTTCATTTGCTGTAGCTTTGCGGAGCCGATATTTACAATATTAGCGGGGGCCGATTACTCGCGACTATCTCGAGGTTAGGGGTAACAAATTGTAACGAAGGGGATACACAAGGTTTGGAGAGCAATGTGCTCTTGATCTCGAACTAAGCGACATACTGATGAAAAAGACAAACATGAGGGTACACCGATGGGCAGTTAACAACTTGGGAAAACACAAGATGACACTAACTACTAAATCCTCAGATCCATCCGTTTCAAAAACACATCAATTAAATTCAAATAGTCGAGATCTCCGCTAGCCAGTTGTTTTCCTCGGCATGTGGATATTGATATTTTTATAGAACAGATATTTCTGAAGTCAGAATTTGCTTTCTAGCAATCGTTTTTTTTTTTAATTGAAACAAACAAAATAAAAATTTAAAAAAATCCTTTAAAAATTAAAAAAAAAACAAGCCCAATGAATCTAGATCAAAATAATTTTCAACATTTTATCATTCTGTCTGCTGTATCGCAGGTTGTTTTCCTGGGGCCCTGAGGGATGTGGATATTGATATTTTTACAGAACAGATATTTTTGAAGTCAGAATTTGCTTTCTAGCAATCATTTTTTTTTTAATTGAAACAAACATAATGAAAATTAAAAAAAAATCTTTAAAAATTAAAAAAACAAGCCTAATAAATCTAGATTAAAATAATTTTCAACATTATTGCCTGCTAAGCATGCAGAAAAAATTGGACAATAGAGGGGGTTAGCTATCTTTCTAAAAAAAAAATTTCATGATTGAATACTATTTTCCATCGTTGAAACCGACAGATGTCACCCGGCCAGTTTTATGTTAATGCTTTACATATTTATTAGCGAGATTTTTAGCTCTTTGGCTAGTTCATTTTGTATGCCCCGCCAGTGGTGGATAAACCAGATTTTCTGTTTGGAGAATCAGAGAAAATCTGAGATTTTTCATTTAATATGTATTCTTATTTCTACATTTTGTTCGTTATAGTAATATCGGCATTATACAGAAATAACGTAACGGACAAAATGGGCCATTATATTCAATTAAAAGTGAGTTTATCCATACATTCTGAAGTCGATTTTCCACCAGCCTATACGATCGAAGGCGGCTCACCCTCGGGTGGTGAGTGCCGTCAAAAATAGTATGAATCACCCAATTATAAAAAAAAAAGATTTTGAGAAAAATCTATTAAAATTTTCCAATATTTTTATTTTGTTCAGTGAAGAAATTAAATGTTTGAGTAGAAATAAACACTCTGACGAAATTTGGGTACGTCTTTTCAATTTTTATGTAAACAATTGAAGAAAGTTAAGCTTTTTGGTAGTCTAGAGTATGTTAACAAGTAAATAAGCACGCAACATTACTTGAAAAGAAGTGTCATTGTGTCACAAAGTGTCATTGAAATCTGAGAGGGTGGCGCAATGTTTGAGATCAAATTGCAATCGAAATGTTCTGTTATGATGTATTTTTTTTTATTACTACTGTTGGTCTCGTTTTGTATGGATTGACGATAACACAGCAAAAACGAGAGCAACATATTACACTGTTGAATCAAACGGAAAACTATTTCTGTTTTCAATTCAATCAATCATTGCTGATTTTGCATTCATAATATTTAACTGAATACGGGCCTGACGTACATGGTTAGCACCCATGCTTCTCACGCTGCAAGACTTGAGTACAAATCTCACCCCGGACAAGTCACGAATGACCTAAAATGTGTTAAACAATACAAATAAACAATAATCGTTAGTTCAAGCAAACTTTGATATCGATTTGCTTTCATTTTGTTAACCGACTTTGCTCGGGCTGCCAACGGCGATATCGACTTAGGGAATACCACAGTTTTGGAGAGTTGAGTATAATTTTCATACAATCCCAAATAAGGTAATCGAAGAAAGTGTTAAACGTTTAAATTAAAGTAAATAACAAATTTACCCGTACTCTTCAAAATGAGGAAAAAAGCAAACCATTTGAAGAGAAACATTTTTTTTGCACAAATATTAGAAATCAAAGCTTGTACTTTACGCTTTTTAATTTTGATGTTTTCGAACAAAAGCCATTTCGAGCAGCGCTCTCTTCAATATCGAGGAAAACGGTAAAGATAGGGTTACGGTATGTAATGTGGGTCTAGTCCTTTCATTCGGCCTATCACGCAAATAAATAATTAATTAAGGAATATTACACAAAAAATAAGGAAAATATTGATCACTGATGGTTGATAAATGTGTACCACACACAAATCAATTTATATCACAACATTTCAATACATTTTCAGCTCTCGTAAGTAATAAAACTGGTTGAGAATATCACAATGTTCGGAGTTTTTAGCCGCCATGACTTATAAGGTTAAGATGGGAAGGTTGACTGACGATCATCAAATGGCCTGATTATGGCATTTATTGATTGGAATTACCTGATAATACACACTAGACGTAAAACTTACAGTTGCTGTTTGAATATTTTATGTTTATTTTAATTGTTTAACAACGTTTTCACAAGTAAAACATGGACCCAACTTTAGGGACACATTTCTTTTCTATGTTCCTAACTATGGCCCATGAAATTCATTTGACAGCATATAGCAATAAGAGTAACGTCAACAATGTTGTTTTGCATTTGGATGATAAGGAACGAACAGGAAGGGAGATTTTTTCTGCCAAACCTGTATAATGAACATCACAATGTTCTGATTTAGATATTCTGCGGTCAAAAGACGATAAGCGAAATTTTTAATTTTTAATTTTTAAATTGAGTGATTTAATGTAGTTTTCGTAAAATTTTCTCTAAGAAATGTTTTGAGGAATGAAGAGCATTAAGTTAACAGTGATAGTGATAAAAAAAAATACATCAGAAAACGTTACCAAGAGCGTTTTTTTGAGGATCAAACAAGATAGGACGAAGTTGCATCCATAAATAGACCCAATTTGGGGACAATAGACCCATATTACATACATTTCCCTCGTGAGTTATTGTCTTAAAAAAAGTAAGTTTTTCAACTTTTCGTGGTTTCTGATAGCAAACGACATGATAAGCATATCTAAGCATACCATTTAGCAGTAGAATATCGTTTGCAGGTAAATTCATTGATGAGTTATGATTAAAAACGTAATCGATGGCTGCATATTAGACCGAGGTTAGGGACGTATACCCTACCTAGGCTAAGAAACATGCAGCATTACATGGGTTTCTTAAAAATAAAAATAAAAATAAAATAAAAAAGCAAAAGAAAAAAACAACAGCTATCATCGAGCAACGCAAATGCAACAGCAGTAGCATAGAGGAACATGCGCGTTTGTCTAGATCTGACAACATTGCCGTGGGTCCAAAGTAGCGTTTTGTTTTATAGTGCGCTTAACTGGGCGCACACGTTCGCTGACTGCGTTGAAAAATCATGAATTGAAAATCTCCACTCACCTAATACGAGATTAGTCAACATCAACTTTTTCTTTACTGCAAACCGCTGTCCAGTGGCATGAGAATGGAAAGTGCTCTGCGGCCCCCGTTAGCCTGGCTTTGGATCGTTTTGATTTTCCTTCTCTATACTCTTATTTTTATGTTTTATCTTCTTTGGGGCCACTACTACCTTCTGGTGACTAAACCACGATCTCTGGGTACCAACACTTGAGCGAACGGTGGCGCACCGTACTTTGTTGCACAAAATGGTTTCTCATGTGCATAAAATCATAAACATTTGGACACTTCCACTCTTCCTGCTTTTCTCACTGCACACTTTTTTTTTAATAACTTTTTAGCATAAACACGTTTCGGCTACAAGAGGAAAACTATAATTTCAAAGTAAAGTATAAGGAATCAACGACAACAGCCGCGGGACGGCAAAGGCATAAACGACCGTACGACAACCGATGTGAAAGTAGGACTACTGGCTTGACTTGTACGCGCTGAATCGTTCGTCCGCTGCTGGCTGCTGCGGTTTAGGTCCGACGAACCACCAGCAAAAACAACAACAAACACTAACCACTACACATACAAAGTGCCACTAAAGCACTTGTGTGTTTTCTATTAATATATTCTTCGTCGCTTATATATATGATATAAGCGTGAAAAAAGAGAATGGTCCTCTCTTAATGGCTCCAGTCAATTGGAACCGTTTTATTTTTGTCGCTGCTTGAACTTTCCTGCACTGTCCACGAGAAATCACTCCACGGGCACTGGAATATCTCACTTTTGTAATTAAGCTACACCTACTCGCTAATTGAAGTGAACTATTATGAACTTTTGCGTACCATACGCGACTTAGGTACTTCCACAACGCGACAACGAAATCAACTGCTGATGATGATTCAGACACCATCCATTCTGTGGGTATTGGGCATCATACATACCAGTCCATAGAACCGTAAACTCGGGCAAGAGCGAGAAAAATAAACTGAAAAAAAACACCACACAAAACGGACGGGATGGGATAGGAGACACGGAGATCGGTCAACCAGTGTCAAGTTGTGGAGCTATGCTCTAAAGTGCAACTTTTTTTACCAGATGCACAAATTCAACTACCCGACTGTTTTGACTCTTGCACCTTTAGCTTACAACGACGAGTCTACTGACGATCAACGCAACGTTCACACACTGCACTGCATAGGACTGGCCACATGGATAGTACGGTTTTTTTAATGTACATAATAATGAAAAAAAGAAACCCTCCCGCCGTGCATATGTCTGTGCCAAGGTCTGTTTTTGACGTTCTTCTTTCTCAAGTATTCTATTAACTGCACACAATTAAACGAATTACGGCGTCGCTGATGTTGCTATGTTAGCAAAGGTATGCTAAACACACCCCATCGCACGGAGGGAAATCTGTAGTGCTTAGTAGCATAGACTGTAATACATAATGTTGCAGCTACAGAATCCCCCGCTAATCCAGCTCTCGTTAATCAACGGCTCGATAATCCAACATCAAGGTCTCTTATGGCGCGTTTGAGGTAGCACTACGTTTGTTTTCTATATCGAGGTAGCAAGTACGAAAAATGAATATGTAACGAAAAGTGGCCAGGTTTTGAACGATTATAACTCGGCTAATTCATGATACATTTTCAATATTTTTGCGACAATCGATCGGAATTTTCTTTACCTATCGATTCCATCATATCATAAACTCAGTGCCAACATTTCAAAGGGGCGTAATTGCTTTTGTAAACAATGACTTTAGCCATCAATTTCTCGCGAATGAAATCTTACCTCTTCAAAATAACAATGCTAGCTGGTAGAGGAAACATTCCTCTACCTAATGGTGTCATTATTTTTCATGAGTGAGCTTTTATTCGCGAGAAATCGATGGCTAAAGCCATTGTTTACAAATGCAATTACGCCCCTTTGAAATGTTGGCACTGAACTATTAATTTTCAAGAAGTACTTCTGAAAAATTAGTGAACGCCAAGCATCGTCTAAAACAGTGTTTACCAACCGGTGGTCCGCGGCCGACAGGGGGCCGCGAGGGACTTGGTTTGTTTGGTCTAAACAAATATGCTAAAAGTGACGATATCATGGCTAAAATCAAAACATTTCAAGCTGAACATTGCATTAAGTCCTAAGTAATATTGATCGATTCTCTTCGTCGACTTTCTCTTTCGTTAATAACTTGAGCACATAACCATTTCTTGTTGTATTTGTCATATTAGATGCTAGATAAAAGCTTCTTTTATCGATATATGTGCTGAAAATACCTGGAAATGTCTTTACATGACCGTAGGAATACAAAGAGAGCTTGAGCTTGCTTGAGCTTGATTGACCGCCCACGGTTGCTACTCTGTTATTTCCAGATCAGCTGTAATTACACAGAGAACCAATAGACGATGCTTGGGACTAGCAATCATCCTCAATGTGTAAAAACTGGTGATCTTAAATTAGGCAATACCAGCGCCGGCCGCGCCCGAACACAGGTCAAGAAAGGAATGGGAAGGATTGTGTTGACATGACACTCGCTTTGATGGAAGCCGAAAACACCTCTGCACTTCCACGAGGAATCACTGGGATGTTGGATAAGAGGGTTGGGTTTGCAGCAGGGTTCGTTTTAGTAAACGATAAGCTGAATTAATGTCCTAACGATCATATAACGCGAAGGAGCTTGGGACTAAACCCACGGTCTTCTGCTCAGTAAGCAAAAACGTTTGCCACTAGGCAGACGAGCACCTTTTTAATCACCGAGTTGCTGTTATTACCATGTAGTCATATTAACAAATAAAACGATTGACGAATCTTGATTGTGGATGGACCTGAGATTAGACTCATGATGTTCTGCTCAGTAAGCAAAAACGGGTGCTCTAAGGCCACCGAGCCCCTCATATCACATAATACCGTTGATCTAATTTTTGTATCCATTCAAACCCGGAACCAACGACAACAACGAGTTTCGCAAAATACACGATACACAAGCGATTTTACTATAAATCTCTTTGATATGTAAGGACCTGGGACCGCGTTTTTCTGCTCAGTAAGCAGGCCACTGTAACCGACGATCTTTCAAATCCGAAAACTAAAAACTACGAAAAAGTACTTAGGCCTTCATTAAGTTCCACTTTCACGCGACGTACAATGTTTCAATTTGCTCTTTACGTATTGTTCAGGCTAGGCCCTTTTCAAAATTTACGCGAGAAATACGCACAATCGTCACCTACCTCGCAAAACTGGTTCCAAACGACAACAAAGGCATAAGCAACGATGGATTGTTGAACTTTGCTGGCTCCGGTGGTGTAGTGCACAGCAAAAAAAATGTAATATCGATCAAATCCGTAGGAATACAAAGAGAAAGTCGACGAAGAGAATCTGTCAATGTTACTTAGGACCTAATGCAATGTTTAGCTTGATTTTTTGAATTACAGTGGGAAAAGTAAGTGGAGCTAATACCGACGGCGCTCTAGCAATCAGGGCTGTCTTGCATCAACGTTGAGAGAGTTGCTCTCTCTTGTCATGCGCTGTTTGGAGTGCGACGAAGATAGCAGCCCAGTGGTAGGTGCGTAGCTGCGTAGGCAACATGTTATACGGTGACAGCGGGCCCAGCACAGCATAATACATGATTTGAGCCCGGGACATGCTGCCTACTGTCAAACGCTGCTGTTGGTATAGGCCTTGTCACTGGCCTGGAAGATAGTAATACAATATTTTTCATCACTGACTTTGCTAGTCAGTGATGAAAAATATTGTATTACTATCTTCGTCGCACTCCAAACAGCGCATGACAAATTCCGTATGAAAACAGTTCTCTTTCATTTACGTCGTGAAAAAAAAACTATCTCAGTACGTTCTCTCTCCCACTCTCTCTCTTAGATCTGTCGGTTACTCGGAGAGAATTAAAAACTGCACGTTTTAGTCAGCCGTTCCGTATTGTTTGACAAAAAAAGATGATCGTTGGAAGCAACACAAAAAAACTTAAAATGGGTACAAAACGAATTCGAACCACCAACGTTGAGAATATCAGACTTGTGTCTTTACCATTGGTCTATCAACGCTTAGGAGAATTGAAAGACTAAGGGAAAAGAAGAAGCGCTCATAGTGTGGTAACTAGTCTGCTCACATGCACGTTCGTTTTTGTCCATGCATGATAGAAAAAAGAGAAGTGAAGGTAAAAGATGCGATAGGATTTGTTCAAAGGGATTATTGCGGCCTCTCTTTGTCAATGACGACGGGTATATGGAAATGATGATTTTTGTACCGCGACAATTTATTTTTGGTTTTCGTCAAACGTCACTGACCAAACTGACCGTTACGAACTCTGCTAGCAATACTTGATAACAAATCAAGATTTCAGAAAGAGATTATACGCCGCAGGTGTTCGATATGCCAAGAGCAAGACTCTGCCGGAACAAATGTTAAAAGTACTTGATTCTGTCATCAAAATTGTTAACTAAGCTCTGAACAACTACAAGCAAATTAATTCAGATCAAGTGTTTCTTCTTTTCTATAGTGTTGTGCGCTGGTTGTCCAAAGACAATGTTCGCAAACGTGCTTTGAATTAAAGAATGAAATCAACATGTTCTTGGAAGTTCAAGGGAAAAATGATTTCATTGCTAATTTTAGTGTGGAAGGTTGGCATAAGCGTCTCGCTTGTTCAACGAATTGTATGCATCAAAATTCGCTGGACGGGTCCTGTAAACTTTTTTTTTAAATACTTTATAAATGAGATTTTTAGCCGATGGCTAGTTCATCTCAGAGGGCTAGCAAACCCATCTAATTCACTTCCAAGACGATCTTCAAGCATTCAATCCCCGAAATGTTAGTATTGGAAATGTTGCCATGTTCCATAGACTCTGAAGTATGACTGACAAAGGAGCGTACGAGCTAAACTCGGATCTTTAATCATAAATTTTTGCTCATTTTCACTCACTGGATTATCAATGTGAGCTCTATTTCCCTGAGCTGATACAAGAAGATGCTGATGTAGTGCGCAATCCGTTTTCTTCCTCAATAGATGCGGAAACACAGGATGAATATTTGGACCTGAGAAATGATTTGTTCCGTAAAAAACATATGAACCATTTAAAAATAAAACAGCAAAAAAGGTTATCTTCCATTTAATTCCACTTAATTAATTTTGGTATCCATGACAGATACGTATTTCGACTACAATGTGCAGTCTTCATCAGTGTCATTCCCACTAAAGAACTTATCAAAATCTAACCCCCTTAAATACTCATCCCATAGGTAAAAAAAAGTCAAGAGCACAGGTATAAAAATGAAACTACAATGTGTTGAATCGGAACTAACAAAAACCAAAAATTTAAGTAAACTAAAGGAGAAAAAAATCTATACAACTCTCTAATAAGGAAAATTCCAAAGGCTTGGTATTTGAACGACTTATTCTCCATCATCTTATGGAACACGTTGAAGAACACCACGTCATCATGCCACAGCAATTCGGCTTTCGGAAGGGGGATTCTACCGTCCATCAACTAGTCCGAGTGGAGAACCCCATTCAACGGAACAAGTCACTCTCTAACAACACAGCCATAGTACTCTTGAATGTGGAAAAGGCCTTCGACAACGTCTGGCACGATGGGTTGTCCATAAGCTGGTGCAGGTGAACTTTCCACACACACCACACAAGAATGGTAAGAAAGAATCTAACAAATCGAACGTTTCGAGTAGGTACATCTTTCAGATGCCACCTCAAAACTCCACAACTTCGACGTTCCACAACTCCCTGCTGGCTGGAGCCTGGCGCTGTATGCAGATGACGGTGCCATCATGGCCAACGCTGTAACGACGTACTTCTCGTACCCCAAAGTAAACGAAACCAAGAGTCAAGCCATCCTCTTCCGACATCGATCATCACCAAAGCTACAAGTGCATCTAAAACATCCCACTGCGACCTAGCAAGAAGTGCAGTCGACTTGTTTCGCGCTCCGGTATTTCGGAAGTTTTCTCGGTATTCGGTTGGTTTAAATTATCAGTTTTTTCTCGCTTAGTGATTACTGGCATAGTACCCGGCTAAACAATTATCTGAAAGTGAGTTTTTCTGAGAAGAAAGTGGTTTTCGGCGTCATCGGAAAGAAAATTGTTCACTTGCAATTGGATATTCGCAAACCAATTTGCGCTTCATCGGTGCGTGATCACGCATACCTGCACACAGATCATCGTCATCGAGTGTCAGTATCTGCCTCCGCATTTATACCGGTCATCCATCATCGTGTGTCCAGCTGAGTGCCGAGCCTCATACAAGCACACCACTACAAAGATCGCCCGCACACGCGCATCGAAGGTCACCCACGCTGCGCGTCGCTCCGCTGCTGCTGTGTAATCACTCGGTGGTAGTAGTATAGCAGATAAGTTTTTTTTTCCTGTTTCTTTCTCTCGCCCATCAGTTAAATTTAATTTTGTGTTTCTGTGTTTGTAGTTTTTTTCTGTTTATTGTGTCTGTGTGGTTTTAAGCATCGTTTCAGTGGTAGAGCGTTTACCGCTCCCACTAGTACGGCAAAATGGACGTCTCGTCAGAAGACGATATGGACATTTTGTCGGAAGATGACACCAGTTTGCCACTCGATGGCAAGAAAAGACGAAAACGTCCTGTCATTCATGGTTCGTCTCAGAAAAGCCCCCGATCGCGAGCCTATCCAGATGACTCGACTGGGCCATGGGTTGTCTACTTTCAGCCCAAAAACAAACCTTTGAACTTGATGCAAATTTCCACTGATCTGACGAAGCGATACTCGGCCGTGACCGAAATCACGAAGGTTAGGCATAATAAACTTCGTGTTGTCGTTTCTAACCTGAAGCAGGCTAACGAGATTGCTGCCTCCCAGCTCTTTACGATTGAGTACAGGGTTTACATACCAGCTCGTGATGTGGAGATCGAAGGTGTGGTCACCGAAGCGAGTCTGACCCCCGAAATCTTGGAGAAGCAGGCGGTTGGCCGTTTCAAGAACCCCTTGCTCCCCCGGGTGAAGATACTGGATGTCCAAAAACTGGGCTCAGTATCTGTCAGCGAGGGTAAAAAGAGTTTTACCCCCACAGACTCGTTTCGCGTGACCTTTTCTGGTTCAGCCCTTCCTCAGTACATCGAGTTGGGAAAACTTCGGCTACCTGTGCGCTTGTTTGTTCCTCGGGTCATGATCTGCCAAAACTGCAAACAGTTGGGACATACGGCCTCTCACTGTGGCAGCAAGGCACGCTGTTCCAAATGCGGGGAGAAGCACGAGGATGGCGCCTGCACAGTCACGGCACCAAAATGCGTGTACTGCAAAGGATCTCCTCCTCATGGTCTCTCGTCGTGTCCGGTGTACAAACAACGTGGGGAAAAACTAGAGCGCTCTCTTAAAGAACGTTCCAGGCGGTCTTTTGCAGAAATGCTTAAGACAGCCAAGCCATCGACCAACGAAACAAATCCCTTCGCTCTTTTGTCAGATGACGAGTCTGGCTCTGACTTGGCTGAGGAGGGAGTTTCTTTCAGTTTTCCGGAAGGTTCTGCACGGAAACGAAAACGCATCCGTTCGCGGAAAATTGCAGATCAAGAACCCCAAATCAGCTTGCCCAAATCAAGGAGTGGTGGAAAAAAGGAGACTTCTACTCCTCCTGGGTTCCGCAGAACTGATTATACCCAGGATTTTCCACCTCTCCCGGGGACATCCAAAACCCCCGATGCCCCAATTTTCAGAACACAAGCCCCTTCTTCATCTGGGTTGTTCTCATTTGATAACATTGTGGACAGTATCCTCAATTACCTCGATATTTCTGATCCTCTGAAAAGCATTGTTCTGGCAATGCTTCCTACTGTGAAAACCCTCTTGAAGCAGTTGACATTGAAGTGGCCCCTCCTTGCAGCAATCATCTCCTTCGATGGATAATTTTCCAAACGAGGTCGGGGATTTGATCACTGTTCTACAGTGGAATTGTCGAAGTCTTATTCCTAAGATAGAATCGTTTAAGTTTTTGGTTCACAATAATGATTGTGATGCATTTGCTCTGTGTGAAACTTGGCTCTCTTCAGATATCGATCTTCCTTTTCATGATTTTAACATTATTCGACTGGATCGTGAGGATTCGCGTGGAGGAGGAGTACTTTTGGGGATCAAAAAGTGCCATTCCTTCTATAGAGTGAATCTTCCACAATTTCCAGGTATTGAAGTTGTCGCATGTCAGGCTTTTGTTAAAGGCAAGAGCCTTTGTATTGCTTCTGTGTATATTCCTCCCCGAGTTTCGATTAGTCAAAAACAACTTTCAGATATCTGTTCAGTTCTTCCTACTCCACGGTTGATTATGGGAGATTTTAACTCCCACGGTACAGGCTGGGGGGAACTGTATGATGACAACCGTTCTACTTTGATATATGACCTCTGTGATAACTTCAATATGACAATTCTTAACAATGGAGAAGTAACACGTCTGGCTGGTGCATCCTCAAATGGAAGTAGATTAGACCTCACACTTTGCTCTAATTCATTATCGTTGGATTGCACGTGGAATGTGATCCAGGATCCCCACGGTAGTGATCACTTGCCGATCGGCATTTCGATTGCCAGTGGGTTCAATTCGTCGGAATCCGTTAACGTCGCGTACGACCTCACCCGTAATATCGATTGGACAACGTTCAAGACCGCGATAGATGAAGCCGTGTCGTCGGTAGAAGAGCTTCCACCGTTGGAGGAATATAACTTCCTCTCCAATCTGATCTTGGACAGCGCGCTTCGAGCTCAAACTCGGCCGGTTCCAGGAACGTCTTTTCGTAGGAAACCTCCTACCCCTTGGTGGGACCAGCAATGCACTGAGGTTTATCGTAAAAAGTCCGACGCGTTTAAGCTTTTCCGGAAACGCGGAACACCCGAGTATTTCGAAGCGTACTCGACTCTTGAACACGAACTCAAGAACCTCATCAAAGCCAAGAAACGCGGATACTGGCGGCAATTCGTGGACGGTTTATCGCGCGAAACGTCGATGAATACGCTTTGGAACACGGCGCGAAGGATGCGTAACCGGTCTTCAAACAACGAGAGCGAGGAGTACTCGGATCGGTGGATTCTCAAGTTCGCGCGAAAAGTATGTCCTGATTCCGTGCCGGCACAGATGATTCCTCGCGAAACGACGAATTCGGTAGACGAGATCAGCCAGCCTTTTTCAATGCTGGAGCTCTCACTCGCGCTCCTTTCGTGTCGCAATTCGGCTCCGGGGGCTGATAGGATCAAGTTCGACTTGTTGAAGAACCTCCCAGACGTCGCTAAGAGGCGCATGTTGAACTTGTTTTGTCAGTTCCTGGAGTTCAATATTGTTCCAGATGATTGGAGGCGAGTGAGAGTTATAGCCATTAAAAAGCCTGGAAAACCCGCGTCAGATCATAACTCGTATCGTCCCATTGCGATGTTATCGTGCATTCGAAAATTGTTGGAGAAAATGATCCTTTTTCGCCTCGACAAATGGGTTGAGACGAACCACCTACTCTCAGATACTCAATTTGGTTTCCGTAGGGGTAAGGGAACGAACGACTGTCTCGCTTTGCTTTCCACAGAAATCCAGTTGGCTTTTGCAAAAAAAGAGCAAATGGCTTCTGTGTTCTTGGATATTAAGGGGGCTTTTGATTCAGTATCGGTTGAAGTCCTTTCAGACAAACTCCACGCTTGTGGCCTTTCCCCATTAATTAATAACTTTTTGTACAATTTGCTGTCAGAGAAACATATGAGCTTTTCTCATGGAAACTCTACAGCTTCTCGATTTAGTTACATGGGTCTCCCCCAGGGCTCATGTTTAAGCCCCCTTTTGTACAATTTCTATGTCAGAGAAATTGACAATTGTCTAAGTGACAACTGCACGTTGAGACAACTTGCAGATGATGGCATAGTGTCTACGACAGGGCCCAAAGGGGTCAACCTGCAAGGACCCTTACAGAATACCTTAGACAATTTGTCTACTTGGGCTATCCAGCTAGGTATCGAATTCTCCACGGAGAAAACTGAGTTGGTCGTTTTTTCTAGGAAGCATAGCCCAGCACAACCGAAGCTTCAACTTTTGGGTAAGCCGATCACTCATTCCATGTCTTTCAAATATCTTGGGGTCTGGTTCGATTCCAAATGCACCTGGAGATCCCACATTGAGTATCTGAGACGAAAATGCCAACAAAGGATCAATTTTCTCCGAACAATTACCGGAACGTGGTGGGGAGCTCATCCGCAAGATCTTCTAACGTTGTACCGGACAACGATTTTATCGGTTTTAGAATACGGTAGTTTTTGCTTCCAGTCGGCGGCTAAAACTCACATCATCAAACTGGAACGTATCCAGTATCGTTGTCTTCGTATCGCGTTAGGATGCATGCACTCGACTCATACGATGAGTCTCGAAGTGTTGGCGGGCGTGTTGCCACTATCGGATCGGTTTTCGGAATTGTCCCTCAGGCTCGTCACCCGTTGTGAAGTTATGAACCCACTGGTAATCGAAAACTTTGAGAAGCTTCTTGAGCTAAACCCTCAAACTCGTTTTATGTCATTGTACTACGTGTACATAACTCAGGATGTCAGCCCTTCACAGCATAATCCCCATCGTGTATGCTTCTCCGACTTCGGCAATTCAGTTAGTTTTGATTTATCTATGACGCGGGAGATTCGTGGAATCCCAGAACATCATCGTTCCATGATTGTTCCGTCAATTTACGCTGCAAAGTTTGGCCAAGTTGATTCCGCAAGATCGTTCTTCACAGATGGATCACTAATAGAGTCGTCCGCTGGTTTTGGTATTTTTAACGAATTTCATAGCGCCTCTCGAATGCTTCAAGCTCCTTGTTCCGTATATGTTGCGGAACTGGCGGCAATACACTATGCGCTAGAAACGATCGCCTCACTTGCACCAGATCACTATTTTATTTTTACGGATAGTCTCAGTTCTGTCGAGGCTATTCGATCCATGAGGCCGGTAAAGCACTCCTCGTATTTTCTCATGAAAATACGAGAGCTTCTGAGTGCTTTATCTTTAAGATCTTTTGTCATCACCTTTGCATGGGTCCCATCTCATTGCTCGATTCCGGGCAATGAGAAGGCGGACTCACTTGCTAAGGTGGGCGCTATGCAAGGCGATATTTACGATCGACAAATCGCCTACAATGAATTTTTCTTCATTTATCGTCAACAGTCGCTCGCCAGCTGGCAAAATAAATGGAGTGAAGGAAGTTTGGGACGATGGCTATTCTCGATCATCCCTAAGGTGTCGAAGAGTCCTTGGTTCAAGGGGTTGGATGTGGGTCGAGACTTCATTCGTCTGATGTCTCGCCTCATGTCCAATCACTATTCATTAAACGCTCACTTGTTTCGTGTTGGGCTGGGAGACAGCAATCTCTGTGAATGTGGACAAGGTTACCAAGACGCCGATCACATCCTTTGGTCTTGTGCTGAGCATCGTGGAGTCAGATCTGAGCTGTGCGATTCCCTTCGGGCTCGAGGTAGACAACCTAATGTTCCAGTTCGGGATATTTTGGCTAGACGTGATCTGGAGTTTATGAAACTCATATATGTTTACTTTAAGAATACTAACCTTAGATTGTAAGTTTGATTAACCTTGTGTTTAGTTTGTGTATTGTGCGTGTAGTTTTTTTTTTTAATGTTTGTCTTCAAGATGAATAGAAATAAATTCATGTTTTAGGATTAATTAAATATTTGTATAATAAATCATATTTCAAACCTCCTTCTCCCTTTCCCCATCCAAAAAATTGTAAATCTCCACTAACCTCGAGACGACCGCGAGTAATCGGTTCAATTCCTTTAACTCTAGATTTAAGACATTAATCATGTATAATGCAAATGATAACTCGGCTCTGTAAAGTTTATTCGATTGAGCCTGTACAAATAAATTAATACAAAAAAAAAAAAATCACCAAAGCTACTACCTCCATCTGACTGCTTCATCCAAGTTAACGGCCACCCCGTTGACTGGTCAAATGAAGTCAACTACCTATCGATGACGAGTGACTGTATAGTGCCCACACCGAGAAGCTAAAAAAAAACATGTGTAGTAGGCTACTGAAATCGATGTACCCGTTGATATCCCGACGGTCCCGGCTGTCGCGACGGAACAAACTGGCAGCATACAACATGACTATCGCTCCGGTAGTCAATTATGCCATGCTGGTATGCGGTACGTGTGTGTTAAGAAGAAGCTGCAATTGGTCCAAAACCGGCTGTTGAGGACTATCCTGGAATGCCCTGTTCAACACGAGGATAAGCGAACTGCATCGCATCGGGTGCAAGACGATACAAGAGCGCATCGAAGACTCGATCGATAATTTTATCGAGAGTGCCACATTCTCCGAGCACTCGCAACCGCTCATCAGAGCGCTGGTAAATTAGGTTACCAAATATAAGGTTACGTAGGTTATCAAAAATAAACATAATGAAATGAAAAACAAAAATATACATCATTGATGTAAAATTAATGTGAATCAAAGTATGTATCACATAATAAACAACCTTGTAATCTTTTAATTTTGTCGTACCTCTAAACGTGGTGTTGAGCAAGAGGAGCTTCACATCTAAATCTCAATTCTAGATGCTCAACAAACCTCACACTAGCGAATCAAACTTCGAAAAATCTTCTTTCATTTCTCGCATCTAATTGCATCGTGCATCATCTTTTTGCAAGAAGTCTTCAGAATCGCCATCAATCTACTAAGCGTGCGCGCAGCTAAACACTGCAAAACACAATTTTTCCTGCATTGTAGATAGAGTCGCCCCCTCTGTGTTGAGTACTTGGCACTGATAAAGTCTACAAGTAGTAGTCTAAATACGTGAATATGTTAAAAGATAAGCAATTATAAAGGAAATAAATCAACACACTCAGAAAGCTTTTCAACCATGTAATATTAACAATATATCTAAATAAATAAATAAATATTAAACAAAGAAAAAAAACAGCGCGCTCATTCCTGCATTGGATCGCGCGGTGAACGCCCAAGTAACCAAAAGTTCCGCATTCAACGATTTATTAGTAACAAAATTTAATGTACGTAAATATGAAATGATCAGTGGCCCGAATAAATCATAATTCTTATATTTATGCAGTGCATCAACATTCTACCCAAACATAAAATAAATTAAAGGTTTCCTGGATTCGAACCCGTGTATTCGGGCATGCAATCTACGAACGCTAACCACTGCGCCACAAATGTGTTGGAATACCATGCGGGCAAACACCAATTTAAAATTCATCAAGGTGTTGTGTTTCGTATTCAAGTCAGTCAGCTGGCACTGAAAACTCCAACAGTAGGCGGGACAACAGCTCACTTTATTATATCTCAAACAAGCTCCAATTCTACTACTAATGTTGTGATAAATCAATACACCTGCCTTTAGAAATAACTTTCATAAAAGTGCGAACTGAATTTAGAATTTTGGTGTAGAGGACAAAAAACTTTTTTAATTTATTTTCTAAAAGTTTATTTCAAGGTCCGCCAGAAGCTGCTAAGAATGCTCTTCAATTATGATACCGGAACTTTCAAGTTCTTATAACGACTTAAAAATGAGACTGCTTAGAATTCTATAGACCACCACCAACCAAGCTGCTTAAGCCACAAATAGCTTTTTATCAGAACTTTTGGTTACTTGGGCGGTGCCCCATAGGGTGGGGTTTATTTTCCAAAGTCGTTCTGGGACATGTTTTCTCATGTTGTAAATGATTATTAGGACTAATTAACTAATGTATCAAAAATTTAGATTTTTTCGTTTACATTCAGATGTGGCGCCAGAGACCTAAGACCAAAATGTCGAACGATGAACTTTTTCAAATAAAATATATTTTTTTTTATTTATTTATTTCGTCAAGCCAGTGTAGCAAAAGGGGCGCGCCTTTGGAGGGTGTTCCAACACTCCAAGGGGTATAAAGAGCGGGACCTTACAATTAAAGTCGGATCCTTGCGATAAAGGCAAGAATGGCAACTGTATCAAAACCGATTACTTCTTCATTTCTCAATAGTGATGGAGTAATACCATAGAGGTAACTCTAAGACTAGAAGGTCCCGAAATAACGTGCTCAACTTTTTGGCTCAGCTCTGGTACTCTCTTCGGTCCCAAGCTATCGATTCACCCCTCGAAACATAAGAAAAACCAATAACCCCTCATTTTACCTGTCAAACTTTCATAGCGAATCAAAACAAACATTGCGTAGTACTATAATTTCGACTAGAATATGGTACGTTAATCGTTTGCTTGGGACCAATAGGCTAGTCAAGTAGTGAGCCAATTTAGAATCGTTAGTTTCGTATTGATTGTTGGTAATACGACATGCACTAAACAAAGGACACGGGGTATACCACAATAGATCAAATAACTGGTCGCAGTGGATTTATGTCCCGAACAGACGAAAAAAAAATATGCGTGGGCGAGCTATCAGTTACGCCAAACCGACGATCAAATGCATTGTTTACAAAAACTGATGCGTTCCTTCGAAAAAATAAATGAGAATTGTTCTTTTTATCAAGTTATTAAAGTTTGGTTTATCATACATTGTATTGTTAATTATTCTTATTTGACTTATGTTACCATTGTAATCATTGAGTCATAGCATTTGAACTGGATCATCTGGAGATCTCCAGATTTTTAACTCTTTAGTTATAAACATACGTCACACACGTGGTATCTACGTGAAGTACTAATTGGTCTTGACATTATTAATTAAAATCTTCACGATAAGGAACGACATAGTCACCTCCCTTTAAACCTTAGAGATCACAGGACTCATTGGGGAAGTCGAAACAAAACGTTATTCGTATGAACGCTTGTATGAAAACAGTCGTTTCGACTTGGTTTTATAATATGGCCCCACTTAACAGGGAGAAAGCGATGAGCACCGCAATATCTTACATGGGAACAAAGATCATATTTTTTTATAAACATGGTATAAATTACTGCTTTCCTTGTGTTTTTGAATTTTCCTGGGTCTTGAACCCTATATTTATGGAAGTAACATAGTAAATCATTAATTTGGAGATCATAAACAATCACGCGTAAATAGACATCATGATGATTGAAAATGGCAATGGAAGCATAAGTCGCAACAAGGATAATTTGTAAAACCTAGCTGTAAATGTAAATCTTCATAAACAAAACCTTTCCATGAAGAAAAGAACAATTCGACAGTGACCATTAGACTGATACAAAATTTGAAATTTTCGCTCCACAGTGTTCAAACGGTTTCAAATCGGGTCCAAATTAGCCTCCGAAAGTTTAAACTGATTTGATAAGAAACTGACTGGGCACAAACCATTTGAAGTTTATATTGAAATTACTATGGGAAAACTAAATTTTTTGTTCATTGCCTTCTAGCCTTTTTACATATTGTACTGTTAACAAATTCTATTGCTATTCATATGGGAATTTTACATTTACAATATACAACTTTGCAGAAAATCGTTTTTCAGCCAAACGTGTTTAAGAGATTGATAATCTTATGGCAAGATTAAGCTACTGTATTGTGAGCAACACTATATTCTGCAGTGTGACATAGTAGCCATTATTTTTGTCCTCTATTCTACGCGCCATAAACACCAATGACATAAGACATCAGTGACTTGAATCATTAATAATTTTTGTTCCTTACATTTGATCGAAAAGTGGTCTGGATAAAGTTGTAGCTGAGAAAATTTTCAACAAGCTCAGCTATCATTTTCTAAAGTAGAGTGAACTAGTGAATTTGGAGATAGATATGAACAAAATTATGGCTTCTCCATAGTAATTCCCATATAAACTTCAAATGGTTTGTGCCAAGTCAGTTTCTCACTAAATGAGTTTAAATTTTTGGAGGCTAATCAAGGCCCAATTTGGATCCACTTGAGCACTGTGGAGCGAAAATTTCAAATTTTGCATCAGTCTAGTGAGCATGCGTAAGAGCCTATACGCGATGGTCGATTATTTTCATCGGTTTTCTCTTTGCATTGCTACAGCTAAGCGAAACAATTTTCTAGAATTTGTTCAATGTAGTGCTGTAACAGGTTGTATTGGCAATCAAAATCACCATCAAACGCACCGAGAAACGTTAATCCAAGCGAGTTATTACTAAAAGAGAAAATCGATGAAGAGAATCAATCATCGCGTTTACGCCCTTATGCATGCTCACTGTCGAATTATTGATATGTATTCCTAATACTCAACGCTGTAATCAGATCACATTTCAAATACAGTCAACTTATCCCACAGACGGTATCTAGGCTCCTTCGACCACATTTCCCATGCACATTTAGGTACTACCATAACTCGAAATCCTTCGCTTGAGCAGGCGCCGGTGGTGTAGTGGTAAGCGTGACTGCTTTCTAACACCCCAGTGGGTCTGGGTTCAATCCCAGTCGAGGTCGGTGGGATTTTTCTGAGGCATAAAAATCTCTGGTCACGTCTTCCTTCGGAAGGGAAGTAAAGCCGTTGGTCCCGGCCCATGTGTGTTGTTGAATGGGTGCGATATCCTCCTACGCAGGTGTCAATGGATGGCAATCGATGTCCGTCGGTGATTGGCACTAGATTGCAGGAACAGAGACCGACGTTAAATAAAGGAAAGAATAAGAAGTTGTTCGCTTGAATTTCTATTTAGAGAGAGAGTTTACCATTTCCCTCGTTTTTCAGATTTTCTATCTCTCTTTCTCTTCCACTTTCTTTTATTCTCTCTTATTCTCATATTTACTCATGCTGCATATTGTACTGCATACTTGCGATATAGCAATATGTAAGCGGAAGCCCATATGCGGAAACATCACTATGCCATATTTCTCGAGAACGAGTGAAGATATCGCAAAATGGGCAAAATTTTGGACTTCAACCTTTTGTGCCACCTCTAAATGTCAACGAAAAATCCAAACTTTTATATGTTACTTAATAAGTCCCAATAATCATTTACCACATGGGAAAACATGTCCCCGATCGATTTTGAAAAATAAGTCCCACCCGACGTATGTACATGATTGTACCACAAACGAAGTGACAGACGACTAACTGGCGAAGAAATCAATTAAAATAATGTGGTTCACTGTAATAGAATTTTCTTAGAAGCTTCTGCCATCATCCACCAGATGGGATAGTATTTTTGTTTTGGTTTTGCACAAAGTTGATTTTGTGTACAATGATTCTTTGACAGTGTGCAAAGAGTGCGTATCATTTTGTCATTTTTTTATGCATTTCAGTTTTGAGTAGAGTGAAAGAGATAGAACCAAAACATTCTAGTACATTTGGTGAAATTGCTAGTTCAATCCAGTAGTAGTGTTGCCATGTGGTACAATCCAGTAGTAGTGGTGTTGCCATGTGGTACACTGAAAAATTGCAATAGCAGGTTAGTCACCAAAGTTTTCGAGCCGCTCCGTCTGTCACTTCGTTTGTGATTGTACTACCGTTATACCACAAGAGCTCAGAATTCACGTAGGTAGTTACTTTTTGAACCACAAGTAAAGGTGTTGCCACCTACTGAAAACAAATTAAGAATTATAATTATGAAACTGTCGAAACATCAACCTTAGTAGGCGGATAATGTAAATCATCGAGCGTGATGCTCGAAAAAGTGTTTTTATTTGATATTAATGCCAAAACTGGGTTGCTGAAACAAGAATGTAATCAAACTTTATAAGAGTCATGTGAGCTTTATGGCAGGTGCACTCCCATCACCATGTATACGTTATTTCTGGAGCAGAGGAGGAGGAGCCAAGAGTTCATTTGACAGCATGTATATACAATTTCGTGAGCTGTTTCAGCAAAACAATTTGAAACTTCGGAAAATTTTCAAGATGTTTTCTAGCTCACTTGAAAAATAAAATCGGCTGGGTTCACAGTACTCAGGTTTCTACCGGTTGGTATAACTCTGTGGTTTGAACATAGTATTGAGGGGAAGTTCACCACTCCGAAAAAAAACGTTTGATTTTCTAAAAATATTGGAAAAAGACATCAAAAATCTAAAACAATCATTTTTTTTTTCAAATTAAAAAAAAATCACATGCAAAAACATTTTTTGTAAGTCATCATGGCCAGGGCGTCATAATATCAGCTTCAATCGACCAAATCGATGCGACGAAGAGACTTCTGGGCCAGTTCTGGCTTTCTTTTTCTGTTAAAGTCGAACAGCTTCGCAGCATTCTAGAACCTCAGTCGGCGTGCACAAACAAATGTTCAATCGCTTGTCTCTCTTTCTCCCGTCGCTCCATTGGTCTTGCTTTCGAACTTCGTCGAAACGGATGAGCGAAAGAGCGCTCGACTTGGATAGTTTTCTCTTTCATGAAACACATCAACAGAGGTTTCATGACGTATATGACGGAAAATGAAATAACACATTTAAAGCATTTCTCACGTCAAAACACTTGAAGATTACACGTCATATTTTTAATTTATCTTCCATCTATATATATATATTTATCAAAAAAAATGATCGAAAACGGGACATAACGCATTTTAAACAAATTGAAAGAGCGGTGATAGAGTGTTCGTGAAAGGGGATTGAAAGCCATAATGAGGTTTCGTTTAACTAGAAAATCGACGTTAGTTACATTGAAAGCGATGAGCAAAGCAACGACGAGAAGTTCCACAGCCAGCCTTTCCTTCTAAGCGTCCTGCTTTTTTATTTTCGTTTCTTGCTGATAGTCTAGCTAGGCGTTATATAAATGAAGCGTCGAACACGTACGTATGAGAGAAACAA
The DNA here is from genome assembly GCF_037179485.1 of Ochlerotatus camptorhynchus. Classification (NCBI taxonomy): domain Eukaryota; kingdom Metazoa; phylum Arthropoda; class Insecta; order Diptera; family Culicidae; genus Ochlerotatus; species Ochlerotatus camptorhynchus. Next base: position 1,033,322 of record NW_027040569.1, on the reverse strand, counting down.
AACACGAGTTCATTTTAGAGCTTCGAAATTGTAGAGCCCTGATCATGGCACAAAGTTGAACTCAAAAAACCACAAAACACCGACCTTTCGGTTTTGCTGAGGATTCAATTCAGTGCTAACATTTGAAAACGGCGCAAAAGTCATTTGTAAACAAATGGTTTGTGGGCCCTTTACTCGCTACCCGAAGAACGCCCACGCAAACCAACAGCATCGTCAGGAAGGGGAAAATTTCCCCTACCCGATGTTGCTGTTGTGTCGCGTGGGTGTACTTCAAGTAGTGAGTAAAGGGCCCACAAACCATTTGTTTACAAATGGCTTTTGTGCCGTTTTCAAATGTTAGCACTGAATTCTTCATGATGACATAGAAAAAATATTGTTACATGTAAACTCTAGAATTCAAGAATCTAAGGAAAAATCGGATTTCGTTGGAATTTTTATAATTTTTCCCATTTTTTAATTAAATTAAAAACGAACCGAAAAAAATTATTTTTGGGGCGGTGAACTTCCTCTTAAAGCATGTTTTTCATACAAGCATAGAATTTAAAACCCATTCTTATTCTACATTGCTAAAACATTAAAAAATACTTTAGTTCTCCCTCCAGTTATGTGCTCGGTTGTGTTTTAGAATTCAATCATGGTTCCCAACACATCGATTTCATATAGTCACCCTAATTTGGCTGCTATTAGGTTCTGCAGCGTGACGTCACGAATGAACTCAGTGTTAATCGGCTGAACCTTTTTGACAGTTCAGGGGTACTGTTTACAAGCACTTAGTCGTTTTTTCAAAAAAAAAAATTCTAAAATTTCCGAATTTTAACTTGAAAATTGTCGAGGAACAGCGCATTGCAAGGATGTTGCTCGTGGACATTGCAGAAGTGTGGTTTGCATCTCACTGCAGTCTGAAAAATTATCGAGAAAATCCACCCAAGAAAAAATCGGCTAAGTCCACGTAAACAGTACCACTAAACTGTCATCAGATTGAGGTTAACCCCGACGGTGCAAAACCTAATTAGGTTCTGCAGCGTGACGTCACGAATGAACTCAGTGTTAATCGGCTGAACCTTTTTGACAGTTCAGATGTACTGTTTACAAGCACTTAGTCGTTTTTTCGAAAAAAAATTCTAAAATTTCCGAATTTTAACTTGAAAATTGTCGAGGAACAGCGCATTGCAAGGATGTTGCTCGTGAACATTGCAGAAATGTGGTTTACATCTCACTGCAGTCTGAAAAATTATCGAGAAAATCCACCCAAGAAAAAATCGGCTAAGTCCACGTAAACAGTACCACTAAACTGTCATCAGATTGAGGTTAACCCCGACGGTGCAAAACCTAATTATGATGCTGTTTGCTGTTGCTCTTGGTCGTGGTGAATTCAAACGAAAATCCTGACATACAGTACTGTCAAATCGATCTGTATGCATACAAAGATACAAACTAGTTAGTGCGAAGGCAGACGTAAACCAAATAACATATCTCGCGTCACTTTTCAAATAGACCAATGTAACATATCCACCATTTTGAGAAAATCGAAGTTGAAGTTCGACACATTATTATTTTAACTGTTTAAAAACAATACATTTTGCATTACTATTTTTAATGTAGTCAGCATATAATAACGTTGAAAATTCAGAAGAAACGGTAAAATCACAATTTTACTTTGAATTTCATGCTACAACATAGAAAAAATCACATAGGACGTTTTGACAAGTCAAGTTGTACATCGGACATGTTACATTGGACGATTTTTCTCAATGACATAATCAATGAGTGTTACATTGGACGTTTTGTCTACATGATACTGGATTCCCTTTCACAGATTTCAGAGTATAGTACCTAACTTTAGATTGGCCCCGCCTTTAGAAAATGAGCACCAATCATGTTAGGCAGTCCGAATGACCGAAGTAACAATCATTCACCCATCATTTCAAACTGTACATTGGACAATTTTTGATCAATGATTATCTTAAATAAATGAAAGTAAATTTGGATGGATGTTTTTGTATCACATACAATGGCAGAAGAGCAATAGTTTGTATCGCTTAACTCGATTTGTTTATATTTGTTACATTGGTCTATTTGAAAAGTGACGCGAGATATAGGAGATTTTCTCAGTATATCATCTGGTGGCAAAATATTTTGACAACGTAAATACCACGCTTCTGCGCGAAAATTCATTTAATAATAAAGTACTTGAAAGAAAAAAAATCTCGTTCGAATGAAAACACTTGTAATAACAAGAATTATAAATAAACTTGCCTTTTAATTGCCATAAAAAATGGACAATTAATTAAAATCCAAATATTTGTGTGGAGTCGTAGTTTGACATTTAGCATTGTTTGAGGAACGTATAAATTGCGTTCAATTTTCTTTTCCAACTAGTAATAAGACAAGCTTGGGCTACTCGGTCGGATATGAATTCCTATCACGATCGGAATAATTACATTGTGCAATCCAGCTCCTGTGCCAGATCTTTGAGAGGCATCCATTGCCACAGTCATCGACATAAACTTCTAGTGGTGCAGCGCGCCAGCAGCAATGTTTCAGAAATGTAAAAATAAAACCATGCGCTCTGATGATGCCCTAGCACTAGTTAGACAGAACTTTTTGTGTGGTACGCCTATTAATCAAATATATTGGCACGTGAGTAGACCTTTGGTGACCGAGGAGCAGCTTTTCGTAACAATTGTCTTCTTCTTCTTTTAGGGCCTTCTAGACGACATCAGCTGGGAAGATCAAGAAAAGTTATTAGACATCACGGTGAATAATCCGCTCGTGGTTCAATATCCTTTGAAAGTAGCATACCAGATAGCATTTTTAAAGCATATTATACACCATCTGAACAAGATGAACGTAGAACAGCACGATCAGCTTTACGAGAGGTATTGTAGTTTACTAACTCAATCAGGAATGGAGGACCAAGCTGGATTCAGCTTCAAACATTACGAATTACCTGGCAATGATGTGATTACTTTGAAGGAATCATCTGCATTCATATCGGAGGGAACAACGGGTTTATGTAGTTGGCAAGCATCGAAAGCATTATGTGAGTTTATTACCAACAACCCCGAAGAATTCCACGGCAAAAATATATTAGAACTTGGTTCAGGAGTCGGACTGACTGGAATATTCATGGCAAAACACTGTGAACCATCCATGATAATCCTATCCGATTGCCATGGCTCAGTGATTGGCACATTGAAGCAAAACGTTGAGATGAACTTTCCCAAGGGCGCAAAGGTCGAGACTGATAACCCACTAGTGAAATGTTTGGTCGATAATGGAGATTCAATAGTCGGTGTGATGGATCTCGACTGGAGCTATATCAATGCATCGAATATCAATCAATTGATTGAACCAGATGTACTTGTCGGTGCGGATATAGTATACGACCCGGCTCTGTTTCAACCCTTATTCACCGCAATCAACTACGTGTTCACACTTACGAACAATCAGTGTAAGTTCGTTTTGTCGTGCACAGAACGCAACCAAGACACGTTAAATAACTTTTTGGAACTACTAGGTAATTTTTTAAGCATGTGTGATTATTATAATTTTGCTTATAACTCATTTCTTTCTTTCATTAGTAACTGCCAAATTCCGAATAAATGAGGAAACAGTATACGCACCTAAGCATTTTCAGTGGGATGCAACAGCCTCAAAGATAAGAATATTCTCCATATCACGGGATTGGAGCTTTCAATAAATCAACCTAGGAAACTCTCAACGTTCAACTTTCATCAACTACCTATTATGTGAAATTTACCAAGTTCCTTCCACAAAAAAGTCCACGTGTTTATCTATTAGAATGTGAACATTTACAGCTTTTGCCTTACGCTATCTAATATTGTATTTGCTTCCAATAGGTCATGTTGTAGTTTACACTTTTCACGCTGTTTAAAGCGCTTGCGGCTGGTTAATGGAATAGGTCAAACTATTTATTACGGTTTCTGCAAATAAAAGACAAACAAGTTTAGTTAATAGTTCCACGATGCAGTTATGCAATGCAACTGATGACAACTCAAAACAAGAGGGACGATCTTGAAGATTATTTAGCTCTCTTCACATAGGGTCTTGCGTTTTACAATAGCTACGATTGCATAAGAAGTGAAATTTTGCCGTGCTGTGAATGAATTATCTTTTTTTTTTCTTTGATTTCCGTACTGAGTACCAATGCTACCAACGCCAGGGAGGCAAGCTCACACATATTTACCCTACCTATCTATCGACCCATCAACTCATGGAACCGGGGACCAACGGCTTTACTTCCCTTCCGAAGGAAGGCGTGATCAGAGATGTTGGGATTGAACCCAGGCCATTTGGGATGAGAGGTAATCACGCTTACCACTACACCACCGGCGCCGCTAATGAATTATCTTGATTTGCTGTATTTTGAAAATGCAAACCTTAAAATAGGGTGTTTTTAAATTAAACACTTATCACAAAGGATCTTATTTCAAATGTTTTGTTAAAAGGCGATTTTCCTTGTAAACTGTTAAAATTATTCACTCTTTTCTCAGTTTTTCCAGGTGAATTTATAACTTTTTCTAGGGATTTCAGATTTCCCTGGTAGATTTGCACCACGAAAAAAAAATCTCCTAGTCGTTGAGAAAACACATTTTGATTCAAAATTCGACATGAAGTCTGCATATCAAGAAGACTGACTACTCTCAAATTTTCTTATACGACCGCTCAAGAAACATTGCAAGCAGAATAAGAGCTTATTCAGGCAACAATATGCTTCTGCAGTTAAAAAATGGCTTACACAGCCTTTAATCACCTCAAATTGTTTGTTGGGTAGGCACAATAGCGTCATCTACCGCTCAGAGGTAAATACTCCGAACGAATTCGATAGCAAGAATTCCAACCTCAGAAGATAGGTTTGTGTATTTGCTCATGTTTCAATGCGTTGCTTCCACGCTTGCTCAAACGCAGCGTTGCTGTATCTGCTGCTAAGATTCTGACAAAGTTGCCAGTCTTCTTGATATAATGTCTTCGCTCGACTTGTCATCTGTGCTACACGGAGGAAAAAAACGATTATTCCAACATTCCAGAGATTGAATGGATTTCGGATGATCAACAACTCTCTTCGAATTTGTATCCTATACACATTACTCCTAGACCATCCTTTATTCTAATACAAGAATAAACTTGATAAATTTTGCCATCAAATTACTTAAAACTACCATTCAGAAATGTGCACCTTACCTCCTACGCCAGATGCGATAGGTCATCCAACTCCGGAGGTGGGGCAGCTTGTGAACTAATACTTCCAGTACTGCTGCCTCCAACAAATAGCGGTTTAGTGATGACGTTGGCGGTCGGTCCCTGCTGCCCGCTGGTTTGATTGATGAGAAGCACTTTCTGTGCACTGGGCAACTGTGGCTCGATTTTTATTAATCCTGGCTGCACAGATCCGCTGGAACGTTGGCTTTGCTGAATGATACCTACAAAATCATCTTCGGGTTGATTTTTTGTTCCGGAAGAAAGAAGAAAATTGCTTCATTAGAATGATTAATCTGGAATACGTTTGTGCATACTACTTGAGTGATTGAGGTTAATACAGGAAGCTACTTTTGTTAGACATTAGAAAACATACCAATCCCACCACTCTCCTCGTTCAACTGAAATTCCTGACAAACTTTCCATTTCTCGATATTGAGATAGGGAGAGATCGACATTCAGAACAGTTAGAACGATTCTAGAAGCACTCCCTAATAAAAATAACCATAAAAGAGAGCTTAACGACGTATTCGAGGTATCATCCAAACCATTTGTGGGATAGTTTACCCATCCGGGATAAAGTTCGTTTATGGTATTTGCACAGACAAACAGACATAACACTTGCAAGTTCTTTGACTATATGTTTTTAGTATTACTTCTACGTGAAGTCAACGATTTACATAGTTGAAGATGCTAATTTCAAATAACAGACTGTAGTGGTAATTTTTATACGATAGATGGAGTAGATGAAAGCATAGAGTTGATAGTTCCGTTAGAGTACGGCAGTGTGAAGATTGTATATAGATATTAGAATAGCGAACTAGGACAACTTCTTTAGGAAGGTACAAATCGGTTTTTTCATCTCTCTTTACCAAACTCCCCCTTTGGAGAGGGATGGTGAGGGGTGTCCCCCCCCCCCGCCACCACTGGCAAAAAGAGATGAAAACCGACCCGTTCAAGTACCAACTGTGTGTTTGAAACAGTTCTACCGATTTTTATCGCACTTCAATTGTTATTTGAAGGAAGGCATCCAGTCGTAGGTTTGGAAATTGCAACTATTGTTTACCCCTACCACGATATGTGCTCCTGTCATCGTCGACTTGACGATCTCGAGGGGACACGGGTTAGGTAGGGGTACAGTAGCAACTACCAGGCTACTATGTCATACGTGCAGTGTTGCCCTGAAAGCAGTCGATAAATCATTTCAGAAAGTTATAGTCTTTGAAATCAAATAATAAATAATTACCTTGAAGTCTAATCAAAAAGTGGTATTCAACAAAGTTGCAGTTGATTTTTTTTTTACATAAGAGCAGATAGCCAGCTTTTACGTAAATCGTTATGGCGAATTACGAGAACGTTGTGAATATAAAGTTCACTTGTAGTAATTCCCATATAAATTTCAAAGGGCCAGTGCCAGACCTGATTTAGAAACGATAGAGCGTGGTGGATCAAAATTGATTTTTTGAACCACACTAATGGACAAAGCAGGAAATATGTCAACTTTGCTGCTTTAAATCTAAAAAATCTTTATAGAATAAATTCAGCGTGACATGCTTTTTAAATAAACAACCCACATCATTTAGTTCATGTTAAAGGCTGTAGTTCTATATTTATTTAAAAAGATGTTTCGATTTAAAGCAGTGCGTGTCCATCTTTTCTACTGTGTCCATATTTACCAACTTTCGCCTATCCAAAGCAAAGCTCGATCGCTTACTTCAACAGTAGAAAAAACAAGTGAACTAGATTTTTCATCGACAAATGGAGGGTAATGTATTCCAGAATATTTTCTAGGGACCATCGACATAGAGAACGATCATACAGGTAACTCTAAGATCGGAAGGTCCCGAAGAAACGAGCTCAACTTTTTGGCTCAGTGCTGGTACTATCTTCGGTCCCAATCTAATCGATGCACCCATCGAAACATAGGAAAATCCACGAACCTCTCATTTTATCTTTCAAACTTTCATAGCGAATCAAAACAAACATAGTGTAGTACTAGAATGGGGGACGTAATCGATTTGCTTGGGACCAATAGGCTAGTCAAGTAGTGAGCCAATTTAAAATCGTTAGTTTCGTATTGATTGTTGGAACGATGCTTCGTTTCGACTGGTGTAATGAGGCTCCTGGATGTATGGGAATTCAAAGGAACTGCTCAAATAATCGAGATAGGGAGGAATATCGAAACATAGTATATCGAGTAATAAACGGTTTGAAATAAATATAAGACGCATGACTTTTCCAAATCCAAGCATCGGTTGAAATAATAAATCACCTACGTATAGCAATCACAAAGTTGTGCAATTCTGGGAATAGTTTCCATGGATTTTTAAATTTTGATGCAATAAAATCCAAGCAAAGAACAAACTGCTTTGAAAAGAAGTAAAAATAATTCTAGTTAAACTTTTGAATCCTTTCTCAGACCGATTTATAAGAATGGAAAATCTCGGAAGAACTGCCCTTATTAAAAAGAAGAATACCCGCTCGCTCTCATAAAATTGTACTTTCAGAGTGGTAGAACGTAATAAACGAATTTTAGTAAAATTAGCGGCACATGAAAGATCTTTATTATGACTGCAAATGAGCAAAAGTAAAAAAAAAAAATGGTGGAAAAAAATGCATTTTTTCTAAAAAAAAAACGTTATGGAGTGTGTCTAAGGCACGCTCGCATTATTGACGTAGGACTAGGCGACTGTTTTTGCTACTGAAATCAATAATAATTACAAAATCCATGGCTTATTTTTTTATTGGGTATCAAGCTGGAGCTGCGTGACAGCTTAGTTTTCAAGACTTGACCCATTTGAATAAATTTTGCTTCTATTTTTGACAATACAGTAGAATGACTAGCCTATGTTGGCAGCTTGAACACTGGATTCCATGTGTTGTAAACTGGGTGCACTGCCTCAGCGTCGCAACCACAGCGCCAGTATGTCCAACGCCGGCAGCGAGCAGCGAGTGAGAAAGACGGCGTTGAACAGTTGCAAAATTTAATAAATTTGTTTCAAATCAAAATTTGTTATTCTAAATTTGTTTCTACCTAAAATTGTTCTACTTAAAACTAATTGGAAGATCGAAATTTGTAAGTTAATCTATTTAAACTTATATATAGTGAATTTGTTGCAAACAATAAAAAATCTACTTGCAGCTAGAAGCTTGCCCCACACAAACATAACCTGTGCCTGCTAATGGAAGCGGTCGAACCAAAAAAGAACCCCTAGTAGGAACATTTCTTCTAGAAATTTCGTCGCGATGGACCCGAATGAAACGCCACCGGCGGAAGAAAGCAACTGTGTTTATTGCGATCGTCCGGATTCCACCGATAACTTCGTGCAGTGCGACCAATGCAACGCTTGGTGGCACATGACATGCGCCGGGGTGACAAGTTCGGTGGAGAATCGTTCGTGGAGTTGCAGCAAGTGTGTTCACGTCCCAAGTTGCGCCGGATCGGTAACGTCGGTGTCCACCACGAAGTCTAGACGGATGTTGTTGGTGCTGAAGAAGATGCAGGAGGAGCACGACATGAAATTGAGAAAGCTAAAGGACCAGTAAGATTTGGAGAAGACATTTCTGGAGCGAAAGTATGCTTGCCTTGAAACAGTTTTGGAAGAAGAACAAGATGGTGCTAGTGTTCGGAGCCGTACGAGTGACAGAGCAAGTCGGAACAAAGCTCAAGAGTAGGTTGACGCGATACCCGATAAGGAGGAAGGAGCAGCAGTAGTTGTTCCACCAACGAAAGGAACCGTTCCGATGCAGAAAAATAGAAAGGGTCCATTCCGAAGCAAGTAGCCCCGAAGCCAGTACTACCGAAGTCGTTGCTCCAGTTTCTCAACGGCCATCAGAATTCAACACCCAAATTGAATCATAACAACAACAACAACAACAACAACAATCCCCCCCCCCCCAAGACAGGTAACACTTTAGACCCTAAGCCGCCACGTCCAGGTAAATTCAACCATCCTTCACTACTAGTAAATGCTAATGAAGAGACCAAAACGAACGATATCGCTGCCCTTGAGCAACTTACCAAACAATTTAGACTCGGCTCTACCGAAAATTTGAACCTCCCGACCAATATTAACATATTTACATCCTCGCCGTCACAATTAGCGGCGAGACTAGTAATGCCCCGGGACCTTCCAACCTTTTCTGGCAGTCCAGCTGATTGGCCAGTATTTATCAGTAGTTTTATGACCTCTACGTTGGCATGTAGCTATAGCCCCGCTGAAAATTTAATGAGACTGCAACGCTCTCTGAAAGGTCCTGCCCTGGAAGCGGTTCGCAGTCGCTTTCTTCTCCCCGAATCTGTTCCCCATATAATAGAAACGCTTCGTTTGCTGTATGGTCGACCGGAGCTGTTGATAAATGCGCTCATCGACAGTCCGCATCGTGCTCTCTTGCCGTGCGGATCTATTTGCTTTTTGCTTAAGGAAGTGTTACTACTACCTAAAGCTACAACAAATTTAAACAGCACTTTTCAGTGCTCAACCTGTAAAAATTTTCTACCTTGTTCAACTCCTCTTATTCCTCTTCGATCCTTGTTTGGACCCTACCCGAGGTAATCCTTCTTGGATATCGATTTGGAAAATTCCTCTTCGATCCTTCAGATTCTTATAGTAATCTGCTTGGAAGTCGATTTGGATAAAAAATTTACTGCCGCCATGGCGCCTAAACGCAAAAGAAAGGGGCAAACTCTTGACCCCCCTTCTGAAGAAATTAATTTGAGTAATCAATTTGATTTGCTCACGGATGATGAGAATGATCCATCATCCAAGAAAAATTCTAGTAAACTTTCCCGGCTTAATGCCAAGAAGGAAAAGATTCCCCCTATTGTGATAACCACTACCGATTTCCATGCTCTTCGCATGGAACTTTTGAATTTCGTGAAAAAGTTAAGTTTTCACTACAAATTGGACGTCGGGGTGAATGCCGTGTATTGGCTGAAACCTTGGACGGATTTAAATGTCTTCTCAAGTATCTTACTGAGAAGAAGCACAAATTTTTTACTTACGACACCAAAACTGAACGTGTGTTCAAGGTTGTCATGAAAGGACTGCCCAGTGGTGAATCCCTGGATCAGATCAAAGATGAACTGGCAAAATTACTTGGAGTTGTGCCACTCCAAGTAATCAAAATGAAAATGAAATCCCGTCCTGGCGATTCGCGCAACGGGATTTCTAATGATTTTTATTTAGTTCACTTCAAGTCTAGTGAACTAAACAACCTTAAGGCCTTAGAAAAAGCTAGCCTTATGCTCCATGTCCGAGTGAAGTGGGAACACTTCAGGAAGACTGGAGGAAATTTCCAAAACCTCACTCAGTGCCGTAAGTGCCAGGGATGGGGTCACGGAACTAAAAATTGCTACATGCCAGCTAAATGCATGAATTGTGGTGATTCCTCTCACGCAAAGGACGACTGTCCTGTGAAGGAAGATCCTAAGAAATTTAAATGTTCAAATTGTGGTGAAAACCACAAATCCAATTTTTGGGAATGTAAGACTCGCAAAGCGATCCTACAATCTCGTTCTAACCGACAGGTAGGAAACGCTCCACGTTTCCGACCAGGTACAAATTCCTCTGCTGTTAACAACGGTCAGCGAGGAACAAATTCTACATTCGTACCCGTAGGTACAAATATCACCCCTGCTTCAAATGTTTCATCTGTACCTACTCCCCTCGCTGCTAACAATGTTCAGCGAGTTAATGGAGCTACCTATGCTGCTATTGCAGCGGGTAGAAATCAAAATACTAACCAACGTTCTAACGGAAATTTTGACAATTTTGACTTAGGAAGCATTACTGCCCCTAAAATGGAATTTTACAGAATTCATTAATTGACATGATTTCTGATATGCTTAAATCTAACTCCATGTTTGATGCTATTCAAACTGGAGTAAAATTTGCTAATAATATTGTCATGACTTTAAAATTCAGTAATGGATTTTAAAGCATTAAACATTTTAAATTGGAATGCTCGATCTCTTAAAGATAATGAAGACGAGCTATTTAATTTTTTGAGAGTTCATAACGTGCATATTGCCGTTATAACTGAAACGTTCCTTAAACCTGACCATAAGGTTAAGAAGGACGCAAATTACTTGATTTATAGAAATGATCGTCTTGATGGACCCTGTGGTGGCGTTGCCATCATTATTCATAGACGAATCAAGCATAAAATTCTTTCTTCATTTGAAACCAAAGTTTTTGAAACTTTGGGAGTTTCTGTTGAAACAAAATTTGGACAACTTACGTTTATAGCTGCCTATTTGCCATTCCAATGCGTAGGCCAGCAAAAGAATTTTCTCAAGGGTGACCTCCAGAAACTTACCCGTCATAGGTCTAAATTCTTTATTATTGGTGATTTTAATGCAAAACACCGCTCATGGAATAATGCTCAAAGCAATTCCAATGGTAATATTCTGTTTGATGATTGTTCTGCAGGTTATTACACTATTCAATATCCAAACAGCCCAACATGCTTTTCTTCTGCAAGAAATCCCTCAACTATTGATTTGGTCTTAACTGATTCATGTCATCTTTGTAGCCAATTGGTTACCCATGCTGACTTCGGTTCTGATCACCTTCCAGTAACTTTTGAAATATCCCAAGAAATAATTTCTAATCCCAACAGCTTTACTTTCAATTACCATAGGGCTGATTGGGAGCAATATCGAACATTTATGGAATATAACTTCGATCCAAACATTCCTTTGCAAACCAAAGATGAAATTAATTATGCTCTTGAATCTCTGACTACTTCTATAGTTGAAGCAAGAGCTGCCTCAGTACCAAAATGCGAGGTTAAATTCGATTCAATTATGATAGACGATGATCTTCAGCTCTTGATCCGTCTTAAAAATGTCCGTAGGAGACAATTTCAAAGAACACGCGATCCTGCCATGAAAGTTATCTGGCGGGATATGCAAAAACAAATTAAAAAGCGATTCTCTGCCCTGAGGAACAAAACTTTTGAAAATAATGTTTCTAAATTAGACCCGAGTTCCAAACCCTTTTGGAAACTCACAAAATTTTTGAAAAAACCTCAAAAGCCAATTCCAGCGCTTAAAGAAGGTGATAAAATTTTGATCACAAATTTGGAAAAAGCTCAGAAACTTGCCAAGCAATTCGAGAGTTCCCATAATTTCAGTTTGGGTCTTACTAGTCCTATTGAGAATCAGGTTGCTCGGGATTTTCGGAATATTTTCTCTCGGGAAAATATTTTTGATGATTCCTGGGGGACTGATTTGGACGAAGTAAGGTCTATAACTAAAAAATTTCAAAATATGAAAGCTCCAGGTGATGATGGAATTTTCTATATCCTCATCAAAAAACTCCCAGAGAGTACCTTGTCTTTCCTGGTAAAATTATTTAACAGATGTTTCCATTTGGCATACTTTCCTGATAAATGGAAAAATGCAAAAGTTGTTCCAATTTTGAAGCCGGATAAAAATCCAGCTGAAGCTTCTAGCTACCGTCCAATAAGTTTGCTTTCTTCAATAAGTAAACTTTTTGAAAAAATAATTTTGAATAGAATGATGCTTCACATCAATACGAACTCAACTTTTGCAGATGAGCAGTTTGGATTTCGCCATGGGCATTCAACTACTCATCAACTCTTGAGAGTTACCAATTTAATTCGTTCAAACAAATCTGAAGGCCACTCAACTGGAATTGCTCTTCTAGACATAAAAAAAGCATTCGACAGTGTTTGGCATGAAGGTTTGATTGCTAAATTGAAAAAGTTTAATTTTCCACTTTACATTATGAAATTAGTTCAAAATTATTTAACTGACAGAACTCTTCAGGTTAATTATCAAAATTCCAAATCTAATCGACTACCTGTTAGAGCAGGAGTTCCTCAGGGTAGCATTCTTGGGCCTATATTGTATAACATTTTCACTTCGGACCTCCCTGATTTGCCTCAGGGTTGCCACAAATCTTTGTTCGCTGATGACACAGGCATTTCCGCTAAAGGAAGAAGTCTTCGTGTTATTTGCAGCAGACTTCAGAAAAGTTTAGATATTTTCTCTTCTTATTTACAAAAATGGAAGATTTCTCCCAACGCTTCCAAAACTCAACTTATAATATTTCCACATAAGCCTAGAGCTTCGTTTTTGAAACCTAGTAGTAGTCACATAGTCACTATGAACGGAGTTCCAATTTCCTGGTCAAACCAAGTGAAATATCTTGGATTAGTACTTGACCATAAATTAACTTTTAAAGATCACATTGAGGGCATTCAAGCCAAATGTAACAAATATATAAAATGTTTGTATCCTCTTATTAACAGGAAATCCAAACTTTGCCTGACGAATAAACTTCTAATATTTAAACAAGCTTTTAGACCGGCCATGCTTTACGCTGTGCCAATATGGTCTAGTTGTTGCACTACCAGGAAAAAAGCACTTCAAAGGATTCAGAACAAAATTCTGAAGATGATTTTGAAGTTGCCTCCCTGGTACAGTACTACCGAAGTACATAGAATTTCGAATGTTGAGACTTTAGCACAAATGTCCAACAAAATAATTAATAATTTCCGGCAAAAATCGTTACAATCCTCAATTGCAACGATTAATTCCCTTTATACTTAGATAAGATTTAGTTTTAGTTATTTAGTTTTAAGCTATCAATTGTTATACTGACATTCAGGTTTAAAAAACCTGTTTAAAATACTGAATTGCCAAGACAGGAACAATGTAAAAACACTTAGATATATATCATAACAATTAAGGCTGGTAAGTTACTGTAGTAACTGGAGCACCTAGGTTAAAAATGAAATGTAATTTATTTTGAATTTGGAACAAATAAAGAGTTAAAAAAAAAAAAAAAAAAAAAAAAATGCGCTCATCGATAAGGTCCACTCCGTTCCCACGCCGAAAGCAGAGAAGTTGGAATCTCTCATCGACTTCGGGATGGCAGTGCAAACATTGTGCGACCACCAAGAAGCTGCAAATCAACAAGCTCATTTGTCAAATCCATCGCTGATGAGTGAATTAGTGGACAAGTTACCAGTGCACGTGAAGATGGAGTGGGTGAAGTTTATGGAAAGAAGTGAAGAAGTGAACTTGAAAGTGTTTCGTGAATTCATGCGGGGATTTGTGAAGTCGGCAAGTCGGGTCACGCTGTTCACTGGAGCAACGAGCAAAGGAGAGGACAAATGGAAACAAAAGCGAGCAGCAGTTCATTCGTACACGGAAGCGCCGCAGAACAGCAACGTAGAAGGAGTCGACAAGATCTGTCCAGCGTGTCGCCAGAAGGGTCATCTACTGAAGAAGTGCAGAACGTTCAAGTCCTATTCTATCGAAGGGCGAGGCCGTTTCGTACAACAGCAAGGAATCTGCCGCACGCCCACGGCAGACGTTCCTGTCGCAGTCCTGGAGTTTGTGGTGTAAATGGATGCCAGTATCGACACCACCCACTTCTCTATTTTTCCCGTTCGGTGGTACCAGCAGCAGAGAACCACATACATCGAAACATAAAATCATCACTCTACTTCAGGTTCATTCCTGTGACGGTACATGGAGGAGGAAAAAGCATTACAACGTTTGCTTTCTTGGACGATGGGTCATCCATTACATTAATCGAGGACGGGTTGGTGCGGCAGTTAGGAGTTGATGAAGTGTACGGGTAATATGTCACGTGTAGAAGATGAATCCCGAACAGTATGCTTATCGCTGTCCCACGACAACCAGCGTCTCTTTGAGCTGCGAAACGTACGCACGGTAAAGGCACTCACTCTTCCTAGTCAAAGCCTAGACGCTGAATGGTTGTCAAGCCAGTATCCACATCTGCGAGGCATTCCTGTACAAAGCTACGAGGCAGCTGCCCCACGTTTGCTGGTGGGAATCGACAACATACGGTTGACTGTTCCACTGAAAACACAAGAAGGTGGAGCAAATGAACCAGTCGCAGTGAAAACTCGCTTAGGCTGGTGCATCTACGGAGGTAAAGGTGAAACCACAACAGCATCGTCCCTCAACGTACACGTTTGCGATTGTTCTTCGGATGAGAATCTGCACAACATGGTGAAGGAGTTCTTTTCAGTGGAGGAAGTCGGGTCACGACCAGCCAATAATCTCGGACGGCGATAGAAGGACCAGCGATCTACTCGAGCAAACAGCCAAAAAAGTAAGAGATAGGTTTGAAACCGGTCTGCTGTGGCGATTCGACGACTTTGTGCTACCTGACAGTTACGGAATGGCTCTAAAGCGTCTGGAATGTCTTGAACGGCGTATGAAACGAGAACCCCGACTGAAGGAGAACATGGCGAAGCAAATCGATCACTATCTGGAGAAGGGATATATCCGTCGAGCCACTGTACAAGATCTGGAGCAACCTGACACTAAACGGGTGTGGTATCTGCCGCTAGGAGTGGTGTTCAACCCGAAGAAACCTAACAAGATTCGGATGATATGGGATGCAGCAGCAAAGACTCGTGGAGTATCATTGAACGATATGCTTCTGAAGGGTCCGGATCAATTGGCATCGTTACCAGCAGTGTTGTTTCACTTTCGGCAGTTTGAAGTAGCTGTTTCTGCTGATATATCAGAGATGTTTCACCAAATTTTAATACGAGAAATGGACCGTCATGCTCAGCGCTTCCTGTGGAGAGGCAACCCGTCTGAAGCTCCTGAAGTGTTTCTGATGAACGTCGCAACATTCGGATCAACGTGTTCGCCAGCATCCGCTCAATTTGTGAAAAACAAAAACGCAATGGAATTCGTCGAGCAGTATCTGCGTGCTGTGGAGAGCATAGTGAAGAACCACTACGTCGATGATCTTTTGGAGAGTTTTGAAAGCTTCGAAGAAGCAGCTAGAATTATGCAGGAGGTTCGTGCGATCCACGCCAAAGGCGGGTTCAATATATGTAATTTTCAATCGAACAGTTCCGTAGTGCTCAACAGTCTTGGCGAGAAAGAAGTATCGGAAGTGCGCTGCCTGGACTTGCAGAACCCGGACAAGTGTGAACGAGTTTTGGGGCTACTATGGAGTCCAAAGGAGGATCTTCTAGGATTTTCAACGCTGATGCAACCGGAAGTCCAGAGAGTGATATCTACAGGAGTGCCACCCACCAAGAAACAAGTCCTGAAGTGCCTAATGAGTTTCTTTGATCCAGTAGGATTGCCATCCACGTTTATGGTACAGGGCAAGATTCTTCTACAGGGGATTTGGAGATCCGGTATCCAGTGGGATCAACAGGTCAACGAAGTGATTCATGAGCGTTGGCGAGAATGGGTGGAGCTGTTAAACGATGTGAAACGCCTCCACGTTCCTCGCTGCTATTTCCTGGGAGCAACTGTTCGGCACTACCAACACGTCGAACTACACATATTTGTCGACGCGAGTGAAGAAGCATACGTTGCGGTGGCCTATTTCCGAACCGTAGATCAGCAAGGGGAAGTGGAATGTTCACTAGTAGCTGCTAAAACCAAGGCCGCGTCTATCAAACCGATGTCCATTCCACGGCTGGAGCTTCAAGCAGCCGTTCTGGGGGTCCGATTGATGCAGTTCGTTACGGAAGGGCACTCAATACAAATCATTAAGAGAGTGTTCTGGACCGACTCAAGATGCAGCGACTAAGTGGGGTAAAGGGCCAGAGCTCAAGTCAGACAGCGTTTGGTTTAAAGGTTCGGCGTTTCTGAGGAGCAGCGAAGATCAGTGGCCAGCCAAGCTTGCACAGAGACAAACGACCGAGATCGCCGATGAAGAACTTCGCTCGATTTACGTTCATCGAGGAGTCGTTATAACACAATTAGTAGTCGACCTGGAAAGGTTTTCCAACTGGAACCGGGTACTACGAGCTACAGCATACGTCCATCGCTTCATTGGGAATACACATGGCGGGGCAAATGGATCAGGACCACTACCCGGAAGTCTTACGCAGGCGGAGATAAAACAAGCCTTGGAGTACTTGATCCGGACGGTTCAATGGGAAGCCTTCCCAGTTGAACTTGCCATCTTAACGAACAATCTTCAACGTCCGAGGGAATCGCAGGAGCCTCTGGACAAACACAGCAGTACACACTTAGACATTTTTACAGAAATCTGTAAAATTTTACCGAAATCTCAACAGCTGAACGTTCGGTAAACAGTTTCGCAGATTTCCTGTAATTTTTCACAAATTTATGTGAATTTTTCACAGATATCTGTAAATAATTACAGGAAAACTGTAAAATTGTTTACCGAACGTTCAGCTGTTGAGATTTCGGTAAAATTTTACAGAAATCTGTAAAATAACCTTAGTGTGTATCTACCAGTTATCACCTGTGCTTGACGAACGTGGAATCCTACGAGTGGACATTTGAATACAAGCAGCGAATGTAACAAGTGATGCAAAGTTTCCCGTAATTCTGCCGAGGAAACATCGATTGACTCACCTTAGCATCGATTCCTTCCATAGGAAGTACCATCATGGAAATCCAAATGCTCGTCTAGCATCGTTGAGGCGACCGTTTAGCTATGTAGGGTTGGATCTCTTCGGACCATTCCTTGTTAAGATCGGTCGGAGCAACGCCAAAAGGTGGATCGCACTATTTACATGCTTGACGATCCGTGCTGTCTACGTCGAATTGACACACTCTCTCAACTGAATCCTGCATCATGAGTGTGCGTTGATTCGTGAGCCGTCGTGGAGCACCTATGGAAATCCATTCCGACAGCGGGACGAACTTCCGAGGAGCCGATGGAATACTACGGGAACAGATACGGAAGATCAACGGAGCGATGGCGGAAACCTTCACTAACACAAACACGAAATGGGTATTCATCCCACCGAGCGCGCCGCATATGGGTGGATCGTGGGAACAGATGGTGCGTTCCTTCAAGTCAGCGATGGAAGCAGCTAATGAGGGACGGAGATTGGACGACGAAGGTCTACTTACTTTGGCGATAGAAGCAGAAGGAATGGTGAACTCGAGACCGTTGACGTATCTCCCTCTGGATTCCGAGGAGGCGCAAGCCCTCAATCCCAACAATTTCCTCCTGGGCAGTTCGAGTGGCGTACGATAACCAGCAGCGGACCCAACGGAAGAATCAGTCGCACTACGCAGCAACTGGGGCCAGGTGCAACATCAAATGGATACTTTCTGGAAGCGCTGGTCACGTGAGTATCTACCAACTCTTACGCGACGAACAAAATGGTTAAACCTATGGCAGTTGGGGATCTAGTCTTAATAGTGGAGGCATCAAGAAGAAATGGTTGGAGAAAAGGTCGAATCTTCAATGTCAATGCGGGGCAAGAAGGTCGGATTCGGCAAGCATTGGTTCAAACAAACAGGGGTTTCATTCGAAGACCAGTCGCTAAATTAGCAATCTTGGATGTGGCGCAGGTCGGTAAAACTGGACACGAAACTTTCGGTGACCAGTGTTACGGGTTGGAGGATGTTGCAAAATGGGTGCACTGCCTCAGTGTCGCAACCACAGCGCCAGAATGACCAACGCCGGCGAAGACGAGAACTGGGTGAGAGGAGATTTCCGGCTACAGTTGTCAAAGGTTTGCTGGATATTATTTGACGAGCAGCGAGTGAGAAAGACGCGCCGTTGTTATTCAAAAGCATTTGATAAGCTCCACCGAATTGCATATCACTTTTGCGTAAGCTCCGTGGTCGTAGGCGCGTTGAATCCGAAAGCCGCGAAAAGTTAAACATGCATCAATACCACTTAAGAAAAGATCGATTTTACAGTCACGTAGGGTTTAGTTCATAGATTAACATTGACTGCTATTTACAGATGTAAGTACTTGAACACTAAAAAATAAATTAACTCAAATGCTTAAGGTGATACTCTAAGGAAGCCTTAGCGTGAAACTTCAAAGGCACAAATGTCAGCTTCCACAAAACATACAAATTTGAAATTGCTACTACCTGTTTGTAGTAGCACAGCAAACAAGGAGTAGCAATTTAAAATGTGTATGTTTTATGGAAGCGTCACATTTGTGCCTTTAAAGTTTCACGCTAAGGCTTCCTTAAGCCACAGAGATTTCACGTATTGAGAGAATAATATAGTAAACGAGTACAATTAACTCAGGAGAAAACAATACCTACAAAAGATTAAAAGTAATTAATTGTCATAAACCTCTAATTTTATTTATTTCCTAAACTAATCATCTCCTTGTTAATCTACTTAATGCTATTGGTCTGCATGCATTTTCTTGATAAACTAAATAGGAAGATTTATTCTACAACTTTAAAGGTTAGTTGCCTCCCTAAGCGAGCCCCCCACAACCTAATTCTTTTGTTCATCTACCTAATGTTATTAGACTTTTTCAAGTTTCTTATTTAAGTTCATTTGATGATTATGATATATCATTAGTCTAATTTAATAAATAATTGAAATCTCTAATCTACCTACCATGCTTTATTAAGTACCTGCACTTGTGAATGTAATCTAAAATTTAACGTGTTTCAAGTTCTTTTTGACTTTGACCTATATTTAATATATATTAGTTCGTCCCAGGTGACACCTTCAAGTGACTAAAATGCTTCACTTTGAAGTTAGTTTCCTAGCTGATTTTTAAATTACATAGGGCATATGCTTCAACTACGCTCACACGTTTCCACTATGTCGCACCACAAAAATACGTATGGTTATGTCACAATAGAAGCGCGTCACAGTGGACATTCCGAGCCATAGTTCAAACACTTATCCCAAATCAAAATGAAGCACATATAAGAATAGTTGCAATACCATGTACAAAAATGTTTAACATTGTTCCCTGAGTAATACCTCAATGAAAACAACAACGAAAGCTTGTCACGCAAGTAGAAGGAGCACTGAACCCAAATAAATCTATCTGCGTAAAAATAAATAAAATAAGAGTGATTTGCGGCAAAACCCGCCAGTATCGCACCCAACGTCAGTGCCTATACGTAAGCGTACTACAACACGGCTTTCAAATAAAGGAGTAACAAGTGTGATACTATCACTTCAGGCTAGAACTTTGGTTCTCTTATGCAATGGTTCATCAGAGAGGGGAAACTCAGTAATACTCATCGCATGCTCATGACGCTATTTTGTCACGGCATGAGCCAACGATGCCGGACCTAAACCAACCGGCTCCAACGCTCCACTATGAAGCATAAGATTAGGCCCGCCCGCCAACGTCCAGGTTAAAAAACTAGCCAAGGGGAGGGATTGGTGGAGTGCCCCTTTCTGAACCCAAACTGTTCCGGAAGGAGAATGTTATTTTCCTCGACAAACTTGAGCAAACGATTGAGAATGAGTTTCTCGAACAATTTGCTCAGCGCTGAAAGGAGGCTGATTGGTCTGTAGCTTGAAGCTAGCGTTGGGCCCTTCCCGGGTTTGCGGATAGGTATGATTTTCGCTGTCTTCCAGATACTTGGAAAGTAGTGCAGTTCCAAGTATCTGTTGAAGACAGCAGCCAGCAGAGAGTGAACCTTCATGCTGAGATTTTTCAACACTAGGTTGAATATTCCGTCAAACCCGGGGGCCTTCATGTTTTTGGTGCATTTCAGCGCTGAGCAAATCTGTTCCACTGTGATTCTATCCTCCGGAGGGATGGCACAAGGGGAGGAATCAAGGTTGAGTACGCATTGCTCAACCTGATCTTCGAGCGGACTTTGGATGTTAGAGCCAAGCAAGTGCGATTTGGCAATATGCTCTCCAATCGCATTTGCTTTCTCCTGAGGGGTGATTATGAGCCGATCGTCATCATTTTCATCTTTGAGTGGTGGAATGGGTTTAGGGTGCGTCTTTAAGACCTTGACAACTTTCCAGAATGGTCTGGAGCGGTCGTCCAGATTCTGGACAAGCCGCCCGAAACTTTTGTTCCGGAGTGAGACCATTCTGGAAGCAATCTCCTTGTTCAGATTGGCCATTTCACGTTTCCTCGCTAGATCTCCAGTCCTCTGAAACTGGCGTCTACGAACATTTCTCAGGCGAATTAAGAGTTGGGTGTGGGAATCAATGGCAATAAACTTACCCCTCACAGGAACTCGTCGGACGCACGCCTCGTCAGCCACGGTTATGGCTTGGTGGAGTCACTCCAACGCTCGGTCGATGTCCTCCACGGAGTCAAGCGGCGGGTCTACCACGCGTCCAAACTGGGCCCAGTTTACGCGATGGTAGTCCTTGCGCAGGCTTGGAGCAGGAGCTACGTTGTATCCCAGTTCAGCCACCACCGGTTGATGGTCGGAGCTGAGTTCGTTTAAGGCTACCGGCTTGGACAAACAGGTCTAGCGTCGATGGGTTGCCTGCCGGTGAGATGAATGTTGGCTCGTCCGAGAACCAAACGGAGTACAGCCCATGCTGTGAATGGTCGAACAGCAGACGACCGTTCTGGTTCTGCTGGTAGTTCCGCCAGGCCTCATGGCGAGCATTCAGATCTCCTCCAACAACGAAGCGGGAACCGGTACGGGCGATGGTGGACAGGTCTTTCTTGAATTTAGCCGCTAGTCCGCTGCTGGCGGCACACTGTCGAGGGCAGTAGACGGCGATGAACTGGACGTATCCAGTCGACGACTCCACCTCCACACCAAGGGCCTCGATGATAGAGGTGCGGATATGGGACAGAGTGTGGTATTTTATTCCTTTCTTGACGACGACCGCAACACCACCCCCCCTGGAGCTAGTGCGATCAAGCCGAATAATGTTGTGGTCAGGCAACCAGAAGCTATCGCCGGACTTTAGATGGGTCTCGGTTAGAAGGCCCACGTCGATGCTGTGCTTGCGGAGGAAGTCGGCAAGCTTAATCTCTTTTGCTCTTACAGAGCAAGCATTCCAGGTGACGATAGTTAGCGGTTTAGACGCCATACTGGATGATGAACTTACCGAGCACCTGGATATGTTCGGGCTTATTGCGGCACTTACGAAGAGCACCGGACATGTTGACGAAAATTTCCATCAGTTCATCCGCTGAGAACAGATCGGGGTTGTTGTTTTGCGCTGTTGGTTGTCTCCAGAATCCAGGGGGGATGGAGAGCTTTGGCCAGCAGAATCACCGGAAGCTTCTTGAGGGGGGCGGGTCGCACCCGCGAATTCGCTTGCCTTTGCTGGGGAGCACGAAGAGGCGGAAAATCCTCCGTCCTGAATGCTGGGGTTTTGTCCTTCTTGCGTCCTGGTTGATTGTTGCTTGACGCCTGCTTTCGGATGCGTTTGAAGTCCTCGCGTTTGGAGCACTGTCTGTCGGAACCTTGATGTGCACCACCACAGTTAGCGCATTTTATCGCCACGGCTCCATCCGCAGGGCAGTTGGAAGTGGCGTGTTCTTGAGCGCAGTTGCTGCAGCGTGGCTTGATGTTGCAGTTGCGGGTACCGTGTCCAAAATTGAGGCACCTCATACACTGCGTTACGTCACGATGGCCGCCACGGTATGGCTCCCACCGTATGATGATGGAGTAGATCGATCGGATGGCTTGTAGCGCATTGAGCGTCACCGTCCCTTTCTAGAAGTGCACCAGGAAAAGACAATCCGGGTACGTCTTCACGTTTTCATCTCTCCTTGTCATTCGGAAGACAGCGATTGGGGCAAGCTTGTACCGGTTGATTTCAGCTTCGACCATCTTGGGGTCGAAGTTTGGTAGACCCCTGATGACTACCTTGAAGGGCTTCTCACCGGGGATGTCGTGCGTGAAGAATTCCGCCTTGGTATCCTTCAGATATTTCACGGCCACTTCGTACTCCGCTTTTGTTCGGAGCATCACCTTGGTGCCGATCCTGCCGAGCTTAAACTCAGCTGCAACGCCCAGCGATGTGAGATCGCCAATCAGCGTGTTGAGTGGGACTTGCTTCACCACCAGTGGAGGAAGCTTAATTTTTGCTGCACTCGGGCTGGCAGCAGTTTCGTTTTCGACGGCGTCACCGAACTCACCAATGACGCTGACGTTCGTCGCGGTGGCATCGTCCCGTCCACTCGCACCATCGGACTGGCCTTGATTTTTCTTCCTCTTCTTGGAAGATATTCCCTATTCCCTACATCGGTGGGAAGAATAGCGTACCTATTCGAAATAGGTACACTCAAGCTACCCTCACCGCTGTTCTTCTTCTCCGTTTTCTCTCGGAGCCTGCTCCGGAAGCGCTTCCCATCACACGAAGCGACCGACACTACTGACGACGCGATTAAACTGCGAATGTTTGGAACAAACTAGAAACTTTAGAACAACTTGACAGAGCGAGCAAAGACCGAACTGTACTGCTTGACGTTCAAGCAGAGAATGCCTAATGCGAAGGCGATTTTTTTTTTTTTTTTAATTTAATTGATCTTTATTTCTTGTATTTGTTTGGTTTACATGTATGGATTTTCAAGTGACACAGATGCGTCTTTTCAACTTTAGTTATATGCGAAGGCGCAGTTAGCTACCTGTTATATACCATATTTTCTCGCTTCACTATACACTATACACTATACACGCTATACACAGTAACCAATGAGAAGTGAGAAAATATGGTACCGGTAGAGCTGGTTGTCTATACAACAGGTAGCTAACTGCGCGTTCGCATTAGTTGCGATGCACCCGTTCAACGGCAAAAAACCAGGAGGCATGACTGGTCGTGGCAAGGGTGGCAAGGATTTGGTAAAGGAGTCGCCATGTACGAGGAAACCCGAGGTGTGCTGAAGGTGTGCCTAGAAAATAAGATCCGTGATGCCGTCACTGAACACGCCAAGAACAGACAGTTTCGGCCACTAAGTTCATTTAAGAAAAGAGTTAGAGTAGAATTGTTAAAGAACTACAAAAATAGTTTTCACCATTAAGTCAAGGCTATTTTTTTCTTATTGATGGCGCTGTTCCATTGATAGTAAGTTAGAAATTTGGAATGGATGGAACGCTTTGGATGCATATTATGGTCAAAATAAGTCAAAAGAAATTATTCATTATCGTTCAGTTTTTTCCTAGAAATTTTTGATAAATAGTATTTTCCTGCAGAATATGTTAAAAGGGAGGGAATTTTTATGTATTTTTTATGCAGAATATGCAAAATGGGAGGGACTAATGGTAATCCTCCCTCCCACACCAAATGTTACAGAGTGTCATCAAATAACAAGGAATATTGAGATATTGAGATCGTGAGAGTGAATTTTCTCTTTCATATTTGAATGTTTTGGCTCTATGGGGATTGGTAGTAAAGCGGTGAAAAATGTATGGGAAAAAACCTTTTTTATTTAATTCTAGCTTATTTAACAAAAAATTCCAGGAAAAAACTGAACGAGAAAGTCCATAAACGATTTCTTTAGGTTGTTGTCAACTTTTTTTGGAAAGCTATGTGAAATTCACATGGATTTCATGCATTACATATGTGATATAAAGGGTGATACGGTCAAAATTTGGTCAAGGGAAAACGCGTGTAAATCGGTGAAATCGTTTATTTAAAAAATCAAATTAAATTTCTTTTTCAAGTTCAATTAGTATAAAATTCAGGAAAAATATTCAGTTAGGCTTCCGCTTTTCCAAATCCGAATTGCCGGGCCTTACGCTTGACCCCTGCCATCAGATTTTGTACAGCCACCTTGTCAACCTTCTTCGCCGCAGAAAGCCAGTTTGCCTTGAACTGCTGCTCGCCCTTAGCAGTTTTTTGGTCTTCTTTAGGTTCCGCTTGACAATAGCCCAGTATTTCTCAATTGGGCGGAGCTCTGGCGTGTTGGGAGGGTTCTTGTCCTTGGGAACCACCTGCACGTTGTTGGCGGCGTACCACTCCATGGCCTTTTTACCGTAATGGCAAGATGCCAAATCCGGCCAAAACAGTACGGAACAACCGTGTTTCTTCAGGAAAGGCAGCAGACGTTTATTCAAACACTCTTTCACGTAAATTTCTTGGTTGACAGTCCCGGAAGCTATGAAAATGCTGCTTTTCAAGCCACAGGTACAGATGGCTTGCCAAACCAGATATTTCTTTGCGAATTTTGACAGTTTCATGTGCTTGAAAACATCTGCTACCTTTCCCCTTCCTTTTGCCGTATAAAACTCCTGTCCCGGAAGCTGCTTGTAGTCGGCTTTGACGTAGGTTTCGTCGTCCATTACCACGCAGTCAAACTTCGTCAGCATCGTCGTGTACAGCCTCCGGGATCGCGCTTTGGCCGTCGTATTTTGTTTATCATCGCGATTTGGAGTCACTACCTTCTTGTAAGTCGATAGTCCGGCTCGTTTTTTGGCTCGATGCACGGTTGTAGACGATACACCCAGCTTATTTGCGGCATCTCGGAGAGAGAGGTTAGGGTTTCGCTTGAAACTACCGGCAACTCTCTTTGTCGTCTCAGCGGCTTCCGGTTTTCGATTTCCCCCCGATCCAGACTTCCTGGCTGTCGACAAACGTTCCCCAAACACTTTAATTACATTTGTAACGGTTGATTTGGCAACTTTTAGCGATTTTGTCAACTTTGCGTGCGAGTAGCTCGGATTTTCGCGATGCGCGAGCAAAATTTTGATACGCTGCTCTTCTTGCTTGGACGGCATTTTGACAACTGAAGAGTGAATTCCAAAATCAAAATAGGAGCAACATTCTACACACACACACCTTCAAAATGAGGGGTGTTCAGGTTTTTTAAATGCAAAATTGAAAGAAATACGTCAAGTTGATATTGACCAAATTTTGACCGTATCACCCTTTATTGTTTGAGTGCATCCCCTGTTTCCAAGT
Source organism: Ochlerotatus camptorhynchus (assembly GCF_037179485.1). Classification (NCBI taxonomy): domain Eukaryota; kingdom Metazoa; phylum Arthropoda; class Insecta; order Diptera; family Culicidae; genus Ochlerotatus; species Ochlerotatus camptorhynchus. The sequence goes on along the minus strand of NW_027040569.1, from coordinate 1,007,520 downwards.
TTGGTTACAAGATTATAATT